>NC_074714.1:22930435-23285435 GCF_947242115.1 Biomphalaria glabrata | reverse complement strand
TGGTCTTTCATGAACTTTGTTTATTTATTTAATTTTGTATGTAAGGTTTGAATAGCTTTCTAGTGACTGTTTTTATGCACAAATGGAGCTGGGGACGCTAAGTGGCCTTGTCCCCGGACGCCTGGCATCCAATGCAAACATCCACAGAGCCTCGAGCGTTTTTGTTTTATTTGTTGTTGTTTTTTTACAGTAAAACTTTCAGAAAGCAATAACGTTGTCTCCCATTCAATGAGTACAAGGCCCCACACGATGTCATGGTCCACTCTTAATGGGTTTCCTTCTTTAACAGAAATATTATTTGAAACATTTAAAATTAAACCCACGTGTAGACGTCCCAAGACGTGAAAAACACATCCAACGTGTAACCACATCCAACGTGTAACCACATCCAACGTGTAACCACATCTAACGTGTAACCACATCTAACGTGTAACCACATCCAACGTGTAACCACATCCAACGTGTAACCACATCGAACGTGTAACCACATCCAACGTGTAACCACATCTAACGTGTAACCACATCCAACGTGTAACCACATCTAACGTGTAACCACATCTAACGTGTAACCACATCCAACGTGTAACCACATCCAACGTGTATTTGTTGATCTAGATAAGCATACCAAGTGTTTAGCCTTTTGTGTTTTGTCTATATAAGTTTTGATGACAGGTGACTAGGGTATTCCAGATCTTTCTGTGGCTGTCACAGCCTCATTGTGACATGTTGTGACATCTAGTCACTCAACGATATCTGTGGGATACTTCTGAGCTATACAGAGAGGAAGTGAAATGTGTTTGGGAGTTCTTACTTGAGATTGTTGGACAGCGGGCATGTGTATTCAACTGGTAAAAGCTGAACGGACGTTTTGATCTACATTGTATAGACTGGACTTTGTATTATTTCACCATTGTGGAGATAGAATATCTTTCAATGTTGTATGGATTACAATTATGTTCCATTGTTTTACTAGCAGCTTACGTCTGGAGTGATTTATATTGCGTTATCTATTTTGTATATTAAAATTATTTCTCCTGAAACTCGCTTTGACTCAGTGTATCTTAGTCACTAATGAGCTGTTCTAGACGAGTAATCTAAGCTTCAAATGAGAACCCAATCACGTCGCTACACTCCAGAATGATCACAAAATACAAAATAATGTCGCGACAGTTTTATTTGGTTTATAAAAGAAATGATACTGCATGCTTTATTCATGCTTGTCAACCGATAGAAATCAGTTTCCGAAAAAAAAATGTTTGAAAGCTGATTTCACCCGCTACATCTTTGTGTCGGTATTTATGGATGTTGGATCTAGAAGCCTGTGTTCGTGTCGCTTTAATACTGCACTAAGCCAACACAATTCATTGACTTACTCCATCAGAAATTGAGACTCCACTAAGCATCACGACACTAAAGTAGAAGATAACACAGCGGATGTAAAAGAAAACTATTTTAGATTTGTGACTCAAAAAATGTTCAAATCTAGTGTCGATCTTCACACTACAAGAGGACATGCCACTAGAAGAGGAGATAATCAAATACGACTAGGGAAGGCAGCGTCGACCTTTGCTCGACTTCGAGCAAGACTTTGTAAAAACCGAAAGCTCAATACAATGACCAAAATGGAGGTCTACAAGGCATGTGTTCTGAGCACTCTACTGTTTGTCAGTCAGTTATCCACAACCTAAGCAAAGATGGAGTCAAATTTAAATTCATGGCTCCTCTACAACCAAATCGAATGCCACCTTTACCTGCATTACATGTGGACAGCATTCTGTCCAAAATATTTCTGAGTTACAAGTGGATGGGAATGACTGTCCAGAATAGGTCTGCGTTTTATGTGGACGGGAATGACTGTCCAGAATAGGTCTGCGTTTTATGTGGACGGGAATGACTGTCCAGAATAGGTCTGCGTTTTATGTGGACGGGAATGACTGTCCATAATAGGTCTGCGTTTCATGTGGTCGGGAATGTCTGTTTAGAACAGGTCTGCGTTTCATGTGGAGGGAATGACTGTCCATAATAGGTCTGCGTTTCATGTGGTCGGGAATGTCTGTTTAGAACAGGTCTGGGTTTCATGTGGAGGGAATGACTGTCCATAACAGGTCTGCGTTTCATAAGGACAGGAATGTCTGTCCAGAAAAGGTTTTTACAGGCACACGAAAACTTGTTCTACGAGATAAACTAGATTTGTACGACTGATGGAAGCCAACTGAACATTTTTAACCATAAAATGGCTTATTTAAATCATTATGGACATGGATTTTGAAAACATTTTTACTTAAAAAAACAAAGCAGTATTGACTTTGTTTAATAAATCTCCATCAAATAATTACTTGTGCATGTATTAAGATAGTATAATATTAAGTTTATATATATTTTTGCTGAAACCAATCAAATGGTTTATCTACTGTCGACTTATCTACTAATCAGTTCAACAGGAGAATAATGGAAACGAAACAGCTAACTCCATCATTGATCCAACAGCTCACTTCAGTGTACAAATACTAAGAGCTCTAATGGTCCATAAAATTAACACGTCAACAAACTTTACTTCCGGAAGTCACGTGAGCTAAGAACCAACAAAAAAGTTGGATTCTACAAGGTTTGCTTTCTCTACATCGGGGCCGATGTTGTGCAGTGGTTAGCTACTTTAAATACTTCGAATGTACTTATAAGTGTCTAGTTACAAGGGGCTGGGAGAGAAGTTTGTATGGAAGTGGCTGTCTGAACAAAAATTCTCGCACAGTTGAATGACTTTTTCCCCACATCGTTTCAGCGTGGAGGCAAGCCTGCTGGGAAGAGAATGTGACACAAAAGGACAGTGAGTGAAGTTCTCTGGGAGATGTGGGGAAGGGAGGGGGTGTGGGAGAGTGAGAGGGTGAAATGGTCGCGGCGGGTCGCATGTGCTGGCAGAGTGAGCTGTAGGCTACGTCGGCGAACGAGAGAGTTTGGTGACAGTCGACAGAATACGAGGAAGAGGCGGGTGAGAAGAGGAATGAAGGGATGGGAGGAGGAAGGAAAGAGTATGATGATATACAAACACACAGATTGAAGCACAACCTCACACACACACACACACATAGATACAACCACAGATACTTGGTTAAACACACACATGCACAACAATGTTGAACCTAAAAAAAATTGAGAGAAAAAAAAAACTCGCGTAGGCTCGTGGCGTGGAGTCTTTCAGCGGGGTTAAAATCTTACTCCCGCATCTCTGGTACGCTCTGTCACGCACGGGCATACACACATTCGTTTATCAACCACACACATACACACGCACGCGCGTCCATTTTTTTTTTTAAATTCTTCTTCTGGTTCCGTTAGCGCGTCAACGCAGACTTTTACTCAGCGGGAGTCATAAGGAAGAGTTTGGGTGGAATAATGTCGTGGCTCAGTGAAGCATGACAAACTGTTTGGTCCCGCACGGAACTATCGACAACCGCTGCGTAGTTCTTTGTGACACCACGCCAGGGAGCTACAAAGACTGTTCAGACAGCATCTTCTTCGTGGCACTGAACCTTCATGTACTGGACATGGTCTGACCAGTGGACATTCTTCAGTTAAGGATTTACACGACATATTTCCACAGAAGTTCAATTCTAGTAATTAATCTTTTTTAATCTTTTTCACGACTTTGTGCCAGTTTTGAAGAGAACATTTTGTGAACAAGGAGGAAAACAACATTTCTTTCAACAGTTTTGGCAAAAAACAAAAGTGAAATTTCTGAAGTGAATTGTAAATAGTGTGTCTTATTCTTTGGGAGTTTGTTTGTGTCTTGTGAGGCTTCTTTCTAGTTCCGCTGGAATTTAAATCCCCACTCCTGACTGCGGTTCAAAACCTCAGCTATTAATTACGTTGTTCAGTAATTGAATTTCGTCTTTCTTTGCATTGGACTGTCGATTTCATTTGAATCAGAGCTAACTCGTAAGTATTTTGTGTACATGTGTGTATACCTGTGTGTGTACATGTGTGTATACCTGTGTGTGTACATGTGTGTATACATGTGTGTGTACATGTGTGTATACCTGTGTGTGTGTACATGTGTGTAGACATGTGTGTGTACATTTGTGTATACATGTGTGTGTACATGTGGGTATACCTGTGTGTGTACATGTGTGTATACCTATTTACAGATTTTAAGAATTAGGTTTCGACCAAAACAGACTCAAGTCAAAGACTTAGCGTAGATGTAGGTCAACGAGTTGTAAAATGTTTTATTTCAAGATTTTTTTTTAATGAACATTTAAACAGAATTTCAAGAAATCAATGACTGCACTAACTAGAACGTAAGGACTGGAACGGCACTCCATGACAAACACTGACAGGATAATACATTGTCATTGGCGGAGACAGAATAAGACAAACATAAAGATAGTAAAAAAAAAGAGATAGAAAGAGAAAGAGAGAATGATAGAGAAACAGAGAGAGTAAGTGAGTGTTATAGCGAGAGGTAAAGAGAAATGAGTGAAAGAGGTTGACTGAGTAAGGCTTGTTCGCAAGACTATGTGAGTGAATGATTGTGTTGATGAGTGAGTGAGCTAGAGAGAGGGGGGAGAGTGAGTCAAATAGAGAGATGGCAAATGAGGACGATGACATTTTAAAACGTAGCTTGCAATCCATCAGTCTTCCACTATCTAATGAAATAGTGATTTTCACCCCCCCTCCCCCCCCCCCATTTTTTAAAACTATATTAATTTCAATGTGTTTGTTTTAAAGTAACCAATAGAACTTTCTAAATTACCATCTTGTCAACTGGTGTGCAACCATGACGCACATATCTAGTGGTTGAGTCACACGAGTTCCGTGGCACCGACATTACCTGTACCGCGGCGTCCACAGGTGTTGCTTTCCTACCTGCCTTCGTCACGTGACCGGCGGGAGTTGAATGAATGGCAACATAACCCAGTTAGATGGGCTCACTCTTTTTTTCCACTACTCGCGATCACAAGGTTGACCGGTGCCCTGTTTACCTTCCGACCCCTCCCCACGCACGCACACACCTTTGTCGTCTGCAGTTTGTTTCAAGCGACCAGAGTACTTTCCCTTTTTTTTAGTCTCCAATCCTCTCCCACCTGCTAGTAAACTCGTGGATTGGTTCAACAGGGGAGACAATTAGATGTTGACACGTCCTTTAAGGGGGAAACGGGCCATGATCGGTAAGAGTCAATTGATACGCGGGGTGGGGGGGTCGATCTTAGGTTCTGATGATTCATAACTTTACCCGAGGCGATATTCGTCTATTCTCTCTGTTCATTCCTCTGGTTCCAGACAGAGCACACTAACAGTGTTCTCAGGAGTAAATCTCTTCACCCTTGGTTCCAACACAAAGAAGATGTGTCCTGACCGTGACACTGTTTTAATGTGTCCTGACCGTGACACTGTTTTAATGTGTCCTGACCGTGACACTGTTTTAATGTGTCCTGACCGTGACACTGTTTTAATGTGTCCTGACCGTGACACTGTTTTAATGTGTCCTGACCGTGACACTGTTTTAATGTGTCCTGACCGTGACACTGTTTTAATGTGTCCTGACCGTGACACTGTTTTAATGTGTCCGGACCGTGACACTGTTTTAATGTGTCCGGACCGTGACACTGTTTTAATGTGTCCTGACCGTGACACTGTTTTAATGTGTCCTGACCGTGACACTGTTTTAATGTGTCCTGACCGTGACACTGTTTTAATGTGTCCTGACCGTGACACTGTTTTATGATCTCTGTCTACGGAAAGATAATTGACAGTCATCTACAATACGTAAAAGTAAGAGGATGCAGGGGCAGGGTAGATGAAGGAGGCCTTAGTCTATCTCTGACATAACGAGCCGTTCAATTAAATGTTAAACATGTCATGCAAAAATGCAAAACAAGCCACTTTATAGTGACAATCATGATTATATAATATACGAATAAGCAGATTGTTTAGCAAACAAAATGTAAACATAGTTTTAAAAAAAAAGCTTAATTTAGGAAAAGCACTGCACAATCATTACCGTATGACGATACTACATGGTTTATTTCCCTTTTCTATTAAAATAAATTAATTAATTACCACCAGTTGATTAACTAATTGATACAATTTTTTAATTGATTCATGTATTGTCTCTGACTATAAAAGTTTTTTGCAAGATTTCTCCTTGATTCGAGAATGGGAATTGAGAGAAAAAATGTGCACAAGAATTTATCCAGACAGGCAGACAGAGTGAGTTGATAAAAAAAATTAGTATATTATTTCGGTAATGGCGATTTAATAATAATTGAACACAAGCCACAATCGACACTTTGAGGCATCGGCGCTAAGAAGTTTGTGACTCTGGGTAGAGGGGATCCTCGAATGCCGACCAACCAAATTTAATTAACAACAAAGATACGGTGGTAAAATATACACATTCTCACCTCTCCTATCTCTATATGAGATTAAAACTTTGTAACTCTCAGTTCAATACAAAGACATAGCTGTACCTTTTTGTTTCTACACTACTATGAACTTTATTATTTATTTTTTTTTGTCAATGATAATGAAAACTTTACAAATCTGGCCATTAATTTTACCATAGTAGAAGTATAAATGATGGGAGATGTTTTTTAAAATTGTTTCCTTAAACGACTTTATCATCTGTAGTTCTCTTTAGATCTGTTTCAGTTTCTTTAATTAAGAGCATACACTTTTTTTACAATAACATTTCCTTTCATTAATAATGAAAGATACAACAATCATTCTGGAGAACTTTGCATTGAATAGATGTATGTGCCATCTATAGAACGGCTTTCATTGGACCTCGCTGTATAAGTAGACTTTCATCTACTCAGCCTGGTGGCTCTAGTGTCTACGTCTCTTGATTACATTTCGCTTCATAAAACTATTTGTGTTCCTGTTATCAAATTAACTGGATCATTCATCTTTGTTGTCCACGTGACCTGATAACTAGAGAGGGAAGACATTCAATACACAGATGATAAGAAGGGAAAAAAAACCACAAAAGTTCGACACATTGCTACTCACACTGATGTAAACACATATATACACACACCGATGTAAGCACATATACTCACTGATGTAGACATATTCACTGATATACACACTGATCCATATACTCACTGATGTAGACACATATATTCAATGATATACACACTGATCCATATACTCACTGATGTAGACACATATATTCATTGATATACACACTGATCCATATACTCATTGATGCAAACACATATACACACTGAGGGCCACTGTTACAACAGTGCATACGCCCAGGGCCTAACCCTGGACCACTGGGGTCGGGGCTCGATAAAATGAAACAAAAAAATAATAATATGCATACTAAGAAAAAACAAAAACAAGATTCAATGTGCAAGAACTCCAATATGTCAGTGCTCTAGCAGTTATTACATTTTCAGTCAAGTCTTTCAAAGAAATGCCTCAAAAAAAGTCCTGCCCAAAGCCTCTTCAAATGAAGGGCTTTCACAAAAATCCTGCCCAAATCCTCAACTACAAAAATCTAGCATTGCACAGACTTAAATATTGATGGATACACTACTACTTACTGATACACATATAGATTTACACTTTGATACACAGATCGATACACATTAAAACACACACACTAATACACGCTAACACACATTATAAAAGACACACACACAAATAATTGAATCAGGTGCGTAACTAAAATGTTTTGACCGTGAAATATTACGCGAAGCGACATCTCCCTTCTTTGTACTTTTGCTCAGTTCGACCTGCCGCTTAACTCAATTACGAAACACTTGAATGGCTCCGAGACTAGCATGCATATGTCCCACCATCTGGTCTGAAGAGCGGAGAAATGTTCTTTGTGTTGATCCAAGGTTGCTGATTAGTTTTAAAATCTTTTTCACTTGCATAATTTATTTGTTTCATGACCTTGTCTTCAAGTCCACAGATAAATGAGGAGAGCAGTAGATCACGTGGCAAGGCTAACCCATCTGTGCCCTAGATGTTTCTCCACAATTTCTGCTGACAAAAACATTGTCTGTTCTGATCGATTTAGTTTTTATTTTGTTGTTTTTTTTCGTTAACTTCTGTCTTGTGTGGTAGTTGTGGACCCCAGGGCCCTTGTCAAGTTTCTCCAGTTGTTCTAGCAGTTGACTTGACTAACCGTACTGCGAACGACTACAACAAAGAATCTCATAGTCTATGAGCGTCTTAGTGTTCACATTTCTCTTTAGACAGAGAAAATTGTGTTTAGAAAGTACAACCCTCCATTTTTCTTTGCAAAGTTTTAATAAATCGACTTTTTGTTGTGACCGCCAGTTTTACGCACGAAACAAAAGATAAAGAGTTCGGAGTTTTATTAGCCTTTTTTTTTGTTATTGAAAATTAAACGTGACTGGCGGACCTATGAAATGACAGACAAACAACACAAATCCAATAGGACTTTTACCGACTGAGATAGCTAAAAATAAAAAAGTAAATTATTTTATTGCAAATCCGTACGCGCAAAAGTCGGTTGGAGCTTGCCCCTCTAAAAAGAACTTAACACCCGCAAATCCAACTACCTAATACTGAGTGGACTACCCTTAGAGCCCACATCACACAAAGCTTTGATAAGTCCCAGCAGTCCCCCGTGTTGATTGTACTATTGTACTCTAGGCCCAGTTCAGAATCCGCAGACTTTCAAGCCAACAATGGATTACCAACATGCACTTCCGGCCCAGACAAAACAAACTTCCTGGCTACACGCAATCACATACTTCCGGGGAAAAAATAATATTTACCCTAGCAACAAAGCCGACGAAAGAATGTTTGGTTTATTAATACAGTTCGGTCAACATAGAAATTAGATAGTATTCAATCAAATCTTAGCTCTCACAAAAAACGTGTCCTCACAGTAAAGTTTTATAATTGATTTATTTATAAGACTCATCTTAACCAGCCAAGAATACATTGTATCTTTATAGTATCTTAATAACGAGGTGTATTCGCTTCTTCAAATCGCTCGTTATATGGAGAAACTTTCATGCTTAAAGCATGCTCAGAGCGCTATATTCCAATCTCGTTTATGGACCAGTGGTGGATGTGGGGTATCAGCTAAACTCAACTCTGCTCAAGTGAGGATTCCAACTTAAGCCCCCATGATAGGCAGCAAAGCATTTTAACCCTCAACCACTCAAAAAAGATTTCTGACCAATGAACTCTTACATTGATTGCTTTCTATTCCACAAGGACACTACCACTGAAACTATCCATCTTTGTTGGGGGGGGGGGGGGGTAATACGATAGAAGGGGAATTTAATTTTATTTACGTATTCTTCTAAATTCTATTTTTTAAATCTTATTTCTGCCTTTTTTTTTCCAACTTGAGCAACTTATGAAATCCTTGGTAATGTCCCTTGCTCGGAATCTAACTAGCAAATGCAGTTGTTGTTATTTATTGTTCGTTTGGTATGCCCGTGCCTGGGCTTTGTTCTCTGTGTAGTAGTTTACCTGGCCGCGGGTAGTGGTGATAACAGTCGGGGGGCTACCTGTTTATCTGCGGCGAAAGGTGGTCTTTTGGTGGAGGGAGGAGGGAGGGGGTTTACAAGAGCCAGGCACGTTTCACGTCTGCTGCTGGAATGTCACAGCTGTTCGTGACATTCCATGTGATGCACTGTGTTGTGTTACAGCTGTTTGGTGTTGGTCATTTGTCAAGGTAACAACGGAGATAATGACTCGCTCTCGACGTTTTCTCTTGCCCCCCTCTCCCTCTAGCTTGGCTCTAACTGCAATCCTTTATTGTTTTATTCCTGAAAGTAAACGATACTAATATATTTACCATTCCATATCATCACAATTATTATTATTATTATTATTATGCGATTTATAAACTATATCAAAAGGTGAGATTACCTGTATGAAGTCTGTTTACGGTTGGAAACCAAGCCATGACCCTGCGAACTATTGGGCCATATTGGGAGTAACTTATCCCAGTAAGACCAGTGGTCAGGAATGATGCAGAGACTTTTCGCCCTAGCTTCTTTATGAAGGTTCTGCTATGGTCGTTTCCATTTTGAGTGTCACATCTTTTAATAGTATGATATAGTATAACCTGCCTACGACTTCTATATCA
The DNA here is from genome assembly GCF_947242115.1 of Biomphalaria glabrata. Lineage (NCBI taxonomy): Eukaryota > Metazoa > Mollusca > Gastropoda > Planorbidae > Biomphalaria > Biomphalaria glabrata. The sequence goes on along the minus strand of NC_074714.1, from coordinate 23,275,345 downwards.
TAATGACATTTTATTCAAAGCCATTTTTGACTGCTCTTTTTTTTTTTTTTTTTTTACAGTTTTGTCAATTTTTCTTTTTGTGTTATGAAAACATTTAAAAAATCATTCCTGTTGGTATAACGTCCCCAATAGATCGTACCCTATGAATATAGTATACGTTAACACATTCAAGTTATCTTCAAAATGAAGGTTAAAGAGTGTCCATTTCTCCTGTGCCCATTTCTCCTGTGCCCATTTTTACACATTGTCAAAAAGGGGCAATATTACCGGTGACCACTTTTCAGGGTGGTCAAATTTCCGAGACCCAATATTCCTATATTTAACCCGAACATGTTGGAATATGATCGATCGGTAATAGGGATATAACTAATTGACATCTTCCTTGATCTCTCCCAGACTGTTGTTAAGAAAGGCAGTTCGAGGGGGGGGGGGTGTCTTGCATTGTCCAATTTAAATCTGACATCATTTACAAACAAGAATATCGGGACCATCTATTTAGGTTAAGACAGTGTATCATGTTGGACTAAGTCTTGCAATTTCCGGACTGGGTTAAGGAGAGTCTTTGATGGAACCTTTCTTTGATTTGCTTGTCAATCCTTTCATCAGGGCACCAACTATGAGGCCAGAAAGCAGATATCACTGAATTCGTAATAACAACGCTACCTCTATTTTTTTTAAAAATTATATGTTATCAACATGTTACATAAAGTAAAGTGTTTGCTGATAACTTATATCCAATAAAGGTATAAAGATTTACTGCTGCAGGGCTGAACATTATTTTATAACCAACCGTCGAGTGATAACTAAAAATGAAAAGTCCCTATTACTATTCATTGATCCTATGGCGGCAGATGGCTTGGTTGATAAATGAATACCCTTTGTCTCACGATTCATAATGAACTCCTTATCTATATAACTATTACAATGTTTTTGTTTCACATTCCTACATTATATACATAGAAAGAATTTTACCCTGATCTTTTTTTTTAAAGCATTTAAAACAAAAAAAAAAGGAAACGAACTGAATTTGAACTGGTGACTAGTTAAGCCGACATTCTAACCACTCTGCTAGTGAGGTGTGTATGACAAAAAAAAGTTTGTATAGTTATCTATTTTTGATTCAAACCTACTTTAACGCGGCGACCTATAATGGGGACTAATTCAGCTTATACCGCCACTTCAGTCAAGCACAATTTCTTGCCCTTGTTCGAGATACCGAACAAAACAATTAATTACAAATAGCTATCAATAAGTTAATTTTTAAAATTGATTCTTGTGTTGTCAGGTAAAAGAAATAATTATGCAAAATTTCAGCTTAATCCAAGATTGGGTGTCGGAAAAATAACGTGTACAAACCTTTTACCAGACAGGCAGACAAACAGACAGAGTGAGTTGATATAAGATTTGTAAAAATTTAATTTAATAAAATAGATTAGAAAAGCGAATGAAGAAAGGCAATAAGACTTCATTCATGACGAAAATGTAAGATTTTACTCTGGATCCAAAATAGTGGAATAGTAAAGGTAGAAACTGAGTCATTAACTGTTCTTGAACTTATTGTGGAATAGTAAAGGTAGAAACTGAGTCATTAACTGTTCTTGAACTTATTGTGGAATAGTAAAGGTAGAAACTGAGTCATTAACTGTTCTTGAACTTATTGTGGAATAGTAAAGGTAGAAACTGAGTCATTAACTGTTCTTGAACTTATTGTGGAATAGTAAAGGTAGAAACTGAGTCATTAACTGTTCTTGAACTTATTGTGGAATAGTAAAGGTAGAAACTGAGTCATTAACTGTTCTTGAACTTATTGTGGAATAGTAAAGGTAGAAACTGAGTCATTAACTGTTCTTGAACTTATTGTGGAATAGTAAAGGTAGAAACTGAGTCATTAACTGTTCTTGAACTTATTCTCCCAAAAGCATATGAGACAACATTATGCCTTTAAATGTATAAAACGCTTCACATCCATGGAAATCCATGAATGCCTTTCAAGATCCAGTATCAGAGCCTAAATAAAATTTGAAAATTCAAACTCTTTTCTTATGGCTTTTTTTTTCTCTTTTAGTGCTTAAATGTAAATACATTAATACACAGACTCAGTGTGGAGTATTAAAAAAAGCATGACCTAAAAACAGACATCTGCATTGGACAAGACTTCAGGTTCTGATATTAAAAAAACATCTTGACCCCTAGGGGCAGAACTCTTATTTCTAATGAATTTTTTAACATTTTCTCTCTCCATTTTTTTTTATTTTTTTTTTGCGTTTTATTTTGAAACGATGTTTTTTTTTCTTCTACTACGTTTGATGTTCTAATTAGCGACACGGAATCAAGATGAATACAGTAGGACTGCTGAATTGTAGATATTGTTTTTGTTTAGCTTTTGTGCATGCCCAGGCCTGTCATGCTTCACTGGCCAAGTTTTATTAACCTTGTCTTGTTGCAATTAGTTCATTTTGTATGGCAGAAGCTGGGAAAAAGCGGGATGTTGCTACTATTGAAAGAAGCCTGAAATTGTCCGGGGTCCTTTCTATTTTTTTTTTCTTCTATGGTAGCCCTCGTTTCTTCCTTTGTTCCTGTTCCTCTCCACGCATCTCCGCCCCCTCCCAAACAAAAAGCACCTTCAGTTCCCCACCCCCACCTCTTTATATTTAGCCCACTCGACGTGTGGGTAGACAGGAGGGAGAGCACTGAGGCGCAAAACTCGCCCACTAAATTATTCCCTGCGTCTTTAAATGCGGTGGTTTCACGGCTATCGGCACGGAAACCTGCAAACTTCAGAGCCTTACATTGCTCTTCACACGTCCAGACGTCACTTGAACTCAGCGGAATAATAGCAATCACGTGGGGCACATTCACAAATACAGATGGACTGAGAAATAGGAAATAGTGGTGAACAAAAAAACGCGGCCAGCATTTAAAATGTGAAGTAACTTTGTCGCATGAAGTAAAAAATAACAAACGAAACAATTATTTGTATTTATATATAAACATATATTGTACAAGGAGAGAGAGAGAGAGAGAGAGAGAGAGAGAGAAAGAGAGAGAGAGAGAGAGAGAGAGGAAGAAAGGTTAGATAGATAAATAGATATAAATATATAAGTATATATATATAGACACATAGATAAAAGTATAAAGTATCTATTAGATATCGTTCTAGACTTGTATTACTATTAAAACTTAGGAAGCTATGAAACTTTGTCTCAAAAATATTTCTCAGCACAACGCTGTTCCATACCTACTTCAGAGCAACACTCAGAATAATAAAACACTTATTAACCAAAATAACTAATGACATAACAGAGTTCAATTCTCCTCTTTAGCACGACAGGTTAGCACCAGGAGTGTACAGTACATAGGACATAACATAGGATATAACATAGGACATAACATAGGACATAACATAGGACATAACATTTGTTATTGAACAGATCTCACAGTTGTGATGGGAATCCTATCAAATAATTTGTTTATAATTGTAATTGTTGTTTGTTTTGTTCCCTTCTTGTCTCTTTGATTCTTTGGTTTGTCGTGCTAGTGTTTCTTTGTACGTACCCTAAGTACTTGTTTCATTGACAGGGAGACCTTTTTTTTTTGTAGGCTTTATTTTGTTAAGTGTGACGAGATGTTAATTAGTTAATATTTGGCGCGTTTATTTGAGTCTAGGGGAAATTTTATTAATTTTATCCCGCTCACATATAAGATTTTGTACAGGCACACCGCAACTAACAGTAAGAACAGACCAATATTATACGTTTATAAATAAATATAATTTAATAAATGAAAGTTTACAAAGGAAAATGATCAAATAAAATTATAATTAAGAAATGAAATGAAGGTGCTAATATCTAATATAACTGCTCATCATGGATTGCTAATTATTGAGTGATTGGAGGAGAAGAATGTTCCTATGTCTGGCTACTTATTTTTCTTAGCTGCTAGCCCGTGGGTCGTCTTCTGGCGGTCGTAGGACTGGCACTCAGAAGGATGAGTCATCCGGCTCAGTCTTAGGACGTCGGCTCGGGATATTCTCTATGCGGTAGGCAAGCTGGCTCTAGGGTGAAGCCACTGCCTGTTTAGCAGTAGAGAGGGTTGGTGGTGTAGACTAAGTTGGACGATCTCTCAGCTGTGATCTCTAGCTCGTAGAGAGCCGTGCTAACTCAACACCAGTCTATCTTCTGTTGCGAAGGTTGCTCTGATCTGTCGGCATTAGGCAATAGCTATTGGGCAATGGACAGTTTGGGCCGGGCACTGGGAAGATGATACTGGGCAGTATAGGGCACTGTGGACACTGGGCAATATGATAAGGCCAAGGACAGTAGGCAATGCCTTCTTGCTAACAGGTATATAATTGGGGGGGGGGTGTATCTGGTGTGGTCTGCTCCGGTTACAGCTTTCTATGGAGATCTGGTAGTTGTAGCAATCGTGTGTAGCAATTGGGGGTAGCAATCAGGGGTAGCAACCAGGCTGGGGATAAGACATACAATTAGGAACCTCCTAAAGGCATTGAGTAGGGATTCCCATATGCCTTGCAATCATTCAGATGTAGGCATTGGTATCAATCCCAATAAGGGATTTAAGACAATTATGTATAAAACTTTAAAGTACGTATACAACTCAATAACAAAGGATATAAGTAAGATAACCACAATAAATGTGCTATAGTACAATGTAAGATGATACTTGTCAAGATTCATCCAATAAGTTTGATTACGACGATAAGTAATCAGTTACAGTAAAATGGGGAATGAGCATATTATATACTAAAGGATAAGATGAAAATAAAATATTAGGGATATGGCTACAGTAATAAGGGTTTGATATAGTTAATCAAAATTACATTCATCCAAGGAACTATAAGTTCACAAGGGTGGGAGACATAATAATATGTATGAGGGATATAATAGAAATGTGAAATGATTAATTTCACATGGGCTCTGTAAGTTTAGAGCACTGCGATCTAAGTTCTTAGACAGTACTTAGATTCACTAGAGGGTATTGTTTACATCCATCACTAAAATACGGGAATGGAGAAACATAACAAAATCAAATATAACTATGGTTTCAAATGTAGACAACCATAGCGGCATTAGTAATACTATATGAAGATATAATATCGACATAAAATAGTACAATGTATATACATAATAAAGTCATAATGTAATGACGGGGAACGTGGTTGTGTACTAATGTGTACTCACACATTCCTATAAGATAAAATGAGTGTAGAAAATGTTTACACTTACCCGTTTGTCCCTAATGAATCCTCACAACTAAACTTCCTAACAGAGGAGACTGTATGAATCCTAGCGGGCCTAACTTGGAATGCTTTGGTCTCTCTCTATATATAGTTGGGACTTTTCGTTTAACGGGTGGGGAAGATAGCTAGGTGATTTTCTCACATGTATCGATGTACCGGAGATGTCAGGCGTCAGGTCAGATTTATGGTCAATATTCGTTGCCTACCGTGAGAGTAAAGTCTTAAGCGAATATGTATCTGTCCAGCCCGAGTGCAATGCTATTCTTAGAGCGATGCGTATCCTGCGGGGGGGGGGGGGGGGGGGGTAGGTGTGAAAAGTTATTAGGCCGCGGCGTGTAGCGCTGGTGCAGCGACTTATTGTGTGCTGGTCACCTGTCCAGCGGTCAATAATTAAAAGTTAGCCCTCGAGAGGCTAGTTAATGTTTTACGTCGAGATTCGTCCCGTGAGAAACGTGCGAGGGGAGATAAATCCTACAAGAAATTAGTTATGGGTGGACAAGAAAATAATGTTTTATGTTAAAAATTAAAGTTTCCCACGGTTTGCTGGGAAAAACTCAAATGAACTTTTGCATGCAAGTTTCGTATCGTCACATTAAGGTCTAAATCTAGTTCAGTCTTTTCTAGTCTAGTCTAGTCTTTTCTAGTCTACTCTAGTCTTTTCTAGTCTAGTCTAGTCTTTTCTAGTCTAGTCTAGTCTTTTCTAGTCTACTCTTGTCTTTTCTAGTCTAGTCTAGTCTTTTCTAGTATATTTTTGGTTTTCATGCTGGAGAAATGGCAGACATGATTCTATTGTTCCTCATTCTTCTTCAATCTTTTACGCCTTATATCCCCCTGTATAATTCATCCTCTCTCACTCTCTCTCTCTCTCTCTCTCTCTCTTATACACATTCTCCTCCCCTATCTCTTTTTTCACACATACTGTTAGCTTCCTCACTTAGTCTCTCTCTCTCACTTCGTCATTCTGTCAAAATGTTTTGCGACACGCTTAATGGACACATTCTGTTTTGTAGCGAAAGAAAAAAAAAGTTTTTCTATTGCAAATTTTTTTTTTTTTTTTGGGGGGGGGGGGGGAGGTCCATTTAAAGAACAGTTTTAGATGGACAGGATTTATTTTGAGTGTTGGTACAAGAGTTTTAGTACTTAGTTAATATGACAATGGAGGCGAGGTGGCTGAGCGGTAAAGCGCTTGACTTCCGAACTAGGGACCGGGGATTTTTAATTTCGGGATCTTCGGGCGCCTCTGAGTCCACCCAGCTCTAATGGGTACCTGACATTAGTTAGGGAAAATTAAAGGCGGTTGGTCGTTGTGCTGGCCACATGACACCCTCGTTAACCGTAGGCCACAGAAACAGATGACCTTTACATCATCTGCCCTATAGACCACAAGGTCTGAAAGGGGAACTTTACTTTTTTTAATATGACAATGTTTGTACTCTAATTTGAATTCCACCAATGGCGTTATGCGCGTTTCTTTTTTTTTTGGTTCATTATCGCCATCTTATTGTATGTAGCATTAATATCATTTAAGCTTTAATATATTCTACAGCTAAGGTTTATTCAAAAGTGAAGGAGCCCCAGGACACAAAATTGGACCCATAAAAAATTCTGTAATGTTTTAAAGTGTATTTTCAATTAGCCTTAATATAGATAGTTTCTATTTTAGACGCATTAGTTACTCGGTATTAGATAAATAAACTTAGTGGCGCGTAAAATAACAAAGGGAAACAACTATTACAAAGGCAAAAAGGTTGTCCCCCATCTATCTACTTTTTTATTTTTTATTATTTTTTTAAAATAGCAACGTTGACTTTTCAGTGAAAGTTCCGTAACTTCGTACAGCTAGAGTTAAGGGGTTTAACTATTTTATTTCAAGACAAACGTCACACTATATGGACAAAGATGAATCATAAAACAGTAAATCGTCCATCAATGTGTTGGTTCTACACAGACACTACACGGACATGACACGTTTCTGATTGCATACATCTGTTGTGGTTGTTTCCAGTTCTTTAGATATTTGTGAATAAGTGTAAAACATGGTACATCTCTCTCTCTCTCTCTCTCTCTCTCTCTGTCTCTCTCTATTTGCACTACACCAAAGAGAAGTAGATTGTTTTAGCGCAGCCACTTGAACTTCAGCCTCGCGAAGGAAGACGAACTAATCTCAGCAAATACAAAACTATGAACGATTTCAACTGTGCATCCTCTTAGCGACGTTAAAATAATTTCTCTTTCGTCAATACTTGTTGTTCAGAGAACGAAACGGAAATAGAGAAAGGGTAAGAGAGAGAGAGAGAGAGAGAGAAGGCGATGGTAATAGAGAGAAAAAGTGAGTAGAAATTGATATAATTTACTCAAACATTGAACTTTCGTATTTTAAGACTGACACTAAGCGGAAATCGATCTGTATGCTTACTTCTAGAAAAACGTTTTTTGGGGTTTAGTTTCAATTACTGTATTTGTGGTGTGCATCTGTCTTGCCTTTCGTCCGTCTTTCTATCATCTCTTCCTTTCTCTGAGTATCTCTTGTATTCTCACATAAACACATAATATTCACCTTTCTTTTTTTTTCCCTTTACAATTTCTCACTACCTAAGGCTGTGTAATGTGTGGGCTTGACTAGTGTTTTATCTCTTATGTCCCCAAGTACTGCGCAAGAAGTTTAAGTCCATACAAATAATATGTAAGACATATAATATGACAAGTACATTTGTGTCACAACTTAGATATAATATCACAATTACATTTGTGTCACAGCTTAGATATAATATGACAAGTACATTTGTGTCACAATTCAGATATAATATGACAAGTACATTTATGTCACAACTTAGATATAATTTGACAAGAACATTTGTGTCACAACTTAGATATAATATGACAAGTACATTTGTGTCACAACTTAGATATAATATGACAAGAACATTTGTGTCACAACTTAGATATAATATGACAAGAACATTTGTGTCGCAACTTAGATATAATATGACAAGTACATTTGTGTCACAACTTAGATATAATATGACAAGAACATTTGTGTCACAACTTAGACAATCTTCAAGTTATCTTTACGTTTCACATGCGTGTGTGTACATTTGATATTTGCAGCTTGCTTCATAAACAAGAAAGGGGCGGTGGCCGAGTGGTAAAGCTCTTGGCTTCCGAAACTGGGAGCCTGGGTTCGGAGCTTGGTAAAGACTTAGATTTTGAATTTCTGTATCCTGAGGGCGCCTCTGAGTCCAACCTGCTCTAATGGGTACATAACATCAGTTTGGGAAAATTAAAGACGGTTGGTCGTTGTGCTGGCACCCTAGTTAACCGTAGACCACAGAAACAGATGACATTTAAATCATCTGCCCTAGAGATTGCAAGGTCTGAAAGGGGTACTTTACTTTGCTTTTGTCAACAAGAATATTTTTACGGACTTGAGTGAATCATTTATGACATTTATTCATTATTTCGTCAACCAATTCTGCATTTTTTTAGCCGACAATAACTTAACTGGTATTGCTATTCAGCCAGCTAGTAACCTTGCACAGCCATAAAATACAAATACAACTTTGGTACGTGTCACTTGTCACAAACAAAAACTGTGATGCCACATATCGCAGAAAGTTTCGTGGCACATGTCAATGAAAATTTGTTGTCAATTGCCACAGAAAGTTTAATGCCAACTTGTTACAGATAGTTTGATGTCACATGTCACATTAAGACACTGGTCAATCTTTATTACAACGTCGACCTCATTACAGTAAATATTTTATCTTAAACATGTCAACAGCCTTTTACTGGGAATTAAATAACTTCATAGGACTAAAAAAACATTTTGTAAATACATAGTACTACACAAATTCAAATAGGTAGCATTTAGATCCTACTGTGAAACCTTTTTTGCAAAATAAATCGTAGCAACCTACAAAACGAAACTATGGCATTTTGTCGAAGGTTCTTTTTTATTATTATATTTTCTTTAGGGGGTGGGGGCTGGGGAAAGAACACATTTTTCTAAAGTTCATTTGAAACCAGATCTGTTTCGAGCCAATTTAAGAAGAAAGCAGCTAATGTATCTCAAATGTCGTTGTGTTTTGTCTCCAATTGTCATTGTCAATGATTTCTGGCTCTTCTCCCAACGTTTAGCAAATTACAGCAAGCTTGTCATGTATCGCTTCAAGGCTTTCCTGACTGCACCGATAGTTAGCGTACACGTCCAACTAGGCCTATTACTTGGAGAAATAGACAATCAAATTAGAGAATTTATCCAGAGATCAACTCGTTTCTTCCTTATCGCTAGAATGGATGTTTTAGCACCAGCGCTACATGTGTTCCAGTCTGAAGTATTCTGGCTAGGTAGGCAGTACTGAAGCACAGAAGTATAAAACACTGTCTAAGTGAACATATGTTTACAATCTCTAACTTTATGCTCTCTTTTGATTATTAAGAATGAGGCATTTCTTTGAAGAACTCAAAATCCACATCAATGTGTGGAATAATGATTTGTACAGCTCCCCCCCCCCTTTTTCCAATATGTGGTCATACTGTTTGTTAGTACACTCACTGCCAGGTCGTCAAAGTTTGTATTCGTGTGTGTGGGCAGGGGCGAGGTAGTCTCTTGTATTGTGGAACTGTAGGGGACAGAACTCAATTAGACATAAAAAAAATGTCCAATTTGAAAGTCTCCTATCCTGTTACATCTAAAGAAAACTCCAAAATAGAACTATCTATTTCTTGTTATTGTAACTTCTTCTCAAAGTGTTCGGGAAGCCATTGCAGACCTTTTCACAACTTCACGCCATTTGTCTCTGTCTATCACTGATCTCAACGAGTCGTGAAAAACAAGGCCAGCCCACGCTATATTATCTAATCATTTTATCTTTTTTTTCCTGGCGCCATGCCTAGTAGGACAGCTTGTGAAAAGTCGTTTGATGGCAAATATACGACATTGTCCAATTAGCCTTCTGACCCCATTAAATAGGCTACTTTTACACTTTTCTATATCATGTGTTTCAAATGCTATGAAATTTGAAAATAAACGAGATCTATACACTCGCCCAAAGTCGAAGCTGTTTTTGGCAATTCTGTCAAGCCACTTTATTTCATCCTATTATGTGATCAAAGGACACTTGTTGCAGTAATGGAACTCGTCAAGTTTGTGCACCTACCAAAGTAGCTTAGAATGGAACTCTTCAAGTTTGTGCACCTACCAAAGTAGCTTAGAATGGAACTCTTCAAGTTTGTGCACCTACCAAAGTAGCTTAGAATGGAACTCTTCAAGTTTGTGCACCTACCAAAGTAGCTTAGAATGGAACTCTTCAAGTTTGTGCACCTACCAAAGTAGCTTAGAATGAAACTCTTCAAGTTTGTGCACCTACCAAAGTAGCTTAGAATGGAACTCTTCAAGTTTGTGCACCTACCAAAGTAGCTTAGAATATTGTTTAATCTTAATCTTGATCCTCTTAGAGTTGATATTCAGTCCAAATGTTACTGACGTTCAGCCCTATCTCTCTACCAGCTTTAAATGCTGACGAACTGAGAAAAAAGAAAACAGCAGCCCATTGAAGTAGATATCCTTTGGAAACGCTGGTGATGGATAGGCCACATCCTACTGAATCCAACATCACAAGAACTCACCCGGAAGACCCAAGGAAGGTGGAAGGCCCAGACTTACATGGTGCCGAGATTAGGATGCAGGCGGCATGGAGATGTACAACACATGTGGATAGTTTGAAAGTCTTGTCCAGAACCTAGACACCTGGATGAAGATATTGACCTATCCCCCAAACTGGACGAGATGAACAAATCATTGAGAGAAGCACGTGCAGGAAACTGGAAAGTATGCCATTATTTACATCCTCTCTCCTCGCCTAACTTTCAGGAACAATATTTACTAGTAACTGTAACATTATAGTCTGAAGTTACACTTGGCATTGCCCAGCTCCCCCCTCTTCCTTGTGTGTCCCCCCCCTCACATTGAGTTTACTAAATCACTAATGTAAAATGAGGCTATTGACTGAGGCCACAGTTACCGTCAGAAACCACGGTAAATCAATTCACCCTCCGAGACTTTCAAAAAAAAAAAACGTATTAATTTAATGGAAGCTTTCCAGCGGCCTCGTGACTTTCGACACCAGAGACTTAAGACACTAGAGACGTAAGACCAGAGTCCAAGACATTAGGAGAAGAAAGAGAAAGGGATGGGGGCTTAACACATTCAGGAGTCTCGAGCTGCGTCCAACAGACCCTCCCCCTCCTCCTCTTGCTTTTTTAATCTTTCTGAAGTCTGACACAATGCGGGGGACTGTTAGTGTCTCCTAAATATTTATTTGGTTGTTAACTCCCTTTACTCTCTTTCTTTTCTAAGCTCACTTTCTCTTTTCCACATTTTCTCTTTTCTCTTATATTCATCTTTTTCTCTTTCCCTCTTTTTCTATCTCCGTATTTCCAGCTTTTCAATTTATTTATTTGTCTCGCCTCTTTCTCTCTTTTTCCTTTCTCTTTTTCCCAATTTCTATCTTTTATGTCTTTGTCTATTTCTCACTCTCACTCTCCCCCCTCTCTCTCCCCCCCCCTCTCTCTCTCTCTTTTCCACCTATAAAAGTGTAGATCTATCCACTGTGACAGACAAGTATTTCAAAGCTATTGTGACGCAGACATCCAGTCGTGTTTACTTTACATTGTGCCAACAATGTTGTTTAGACAATCTATTGTTTCATTTGAATTGTGTTACAATACCTTTGTTCAAGTCGGAACTTCATGGAGGGTGGAACCAGGATCTTAAAAACGGCTCCAACAATTTTTTCTAGAAATTTAAGAGGTGATGTATATCGCAGAGAAAAGAATTAGACTATTAGCACTAACACTACTTTGACTGTTATAAAAAAAAAATGAAATAAATTTAAAATTGGCTAGATATCTAGATTTCGGATGATAAATTTGTTGTGTTTCGAAATAATTTTTTTAATTGCTTCTGTACATCTCAACATTCAGGAACTGCTGCATTTATTTTTACCAGGATGGGTGGGGAGGGGTGTTTGGAAGAAGGTTTCTGTGCTACCTTTACAAAAGCAGCAAAAATAATAATTTCTGCTAAAGTTGGGATTTCATCTTTATATCTCCTGATAAGTAGCCTATTCTAAACAAACAAACTTACCTGCCCTAAATGTTTCATGAAAAAGTGGGGTGTATTTTTGTTTCAAAACTGTATGCGTTATTCACTTTAAAAACTAAACGGTTCACTTTCAGAAACACAAACAATATACGTTATGGATCAAACTTTACAAAATGTCAAATATCAGGAAATCGAATTTTCAATATCTTGTCTATTTTTTGCGATCTTAACAGGACAGTCGCTCAGACGAACTAACAGACGGACGGACAGAGAGACCAAACTAAACTAAAAGCGGCTATTTCCCTTTCGGGGGGTCGCTAAAAACACATTTTAAAGCAATAACTTTTACAAAATGTAACTACAATGTAACAAGCTCATTTATATTTTAGCCATTTTGTTGGATTTTATTTGTTAAAAATAGTTAAGCCTTAAATTTGCCTACGTGTTTCTCAGTTCCTTGATTCCTGCCTGTGTGTTTATTTCATGAGAGCTGCCTGTGTGTTTATTTCATGAGAGCTGCATGTGTGTTTGTTTCATATAAGCTGCCAGCGTGTTTATTCCATGATTCCTGCCTGAGTGTTTGTTCCATGAGAACTACCTGCGATTTTGTTCCATGATTCCTGCCTGAGTGTTTGTTCCATGAGAACTACCTGCGTGTTTGTTCCATGATTCCTGCCTGAGTGTTTGTTCCATGAGAACTACCTGCGTGTTTGTTCCATGATTCCTGCCTGAGTGTTTGTTCCATGAGAACTACCTGCGTGTTTGTTCCATGATTCCTGCCTGAGTGTTTGTTCCATGAGAGCTACCTGCGTGTTTAGCGATGCTATTTAAACTGTACGATGTTCTCTTCATGCATTTCCTACACGAAATATTGTTTTTATTAAACGTGCATCTGAAACAGCAGCAGCTACTCCAAGGTCATGCTAGGAGTCATCCTTTCATCACGTTCTAGTGTTAGATAGATATATATTATATGCGAAAAGTTTTTTTCGAAAACGGCTCTAACGATTTTCTTTAAAATTTCAAGGCATATTTATATCAATTAGAAAAAGAAAATTCTCCACTCACTGGCCACATCGGGAAAAGTCGAGGTCGACCGTTATATCGGTTCGAAAATGTTTCATTATCAACAAAATTATTTTGGCTACACAAATTTTATGAATGAAAGTGCTTTGAATGACGTCAAAGGAAAATATTTGACACCGCCTACGTCCCTAGGCTTACAACAGTACACTAGAAGACTTCTTTGCAAGCAAGAACGACTTAGATTTTCTTTTCGCCATCTACGTCTGTCCTCGGCTGTGGATTTTCTTGTGGTCTCAAATGTGCATTCTGCGGCCTTAGTGAGTGTCTCGTCTTACTGGTTTTTAAAGCGTTACCGTGGGGCTCTTTGTCACACCGACCACCTTTCATCTCACCAAAAGAGATTAGCATACGTTCGTCCCCAATACGTGATAAGTGCTCTGCGCCAGCGTAACTATTGAACAATAAGAAGTCCCTCTATACTGCACATACCGGCTTTCGCAAAGATATCACTGTTTGTAGTGCGGTCTTGCCACAGTACATTCCCGGTTTAGATAGCTTTGTATAAGCAGGGTGATATTTTATTACAATATATACATATATTAAAAGAAATGTTAAATTTATATTTACACTTCACTGCTCCGACATTTTGTCCAACAATGGATTTGATGAGACCTTCTTTAGATTACTAGCGCAATACTTGTTAAGTCTAAGAAGGAAAGTCCGCCATTGTTACATAGTCCTTGCTCTGCCCTATAACCTAGATATTTTGTATCATGTGATGCTCCGTACTAAAGCCATAATGAATATACTAATTGCATTACTAAATGTCAGAACGTAACCATTTTAGAAGTTACACTGCAAAGACTTTCTTCCAAGCCAATAATAACCGAATAGTTTTACGCAAAAGATGCTATGTTGCGATTTTTTCTGGTCTGTAAGGAGGACCTAAGAGACTTTCTATTATTATCATCATGTACATTTAGAGGTATCACAAAATAATAGCAATCCTTAGAATTGTTAGTCGTTTACCGATCATTATTTTCGTCATTATAAAAATGTTTCCAAATTGAGTTTGCGGTAAATATCTTTCCCAAATCAATTCAAACGAGCGAGTCTCGGTCACCTGGTACTAGATAATATAAAGGGGTTATTCGACATCCGGTGTGCATAAATGTCAGAAATTGTCTATTGTTCAATGTCAAAGTGAAGGGTGTAGACTTCATGAGCATTTCTATGTTGTATTTCCTTTACTCTAGTTGCTCTATTTGTGTTTGTAATTTCTATGTATAACCAACTAGTAAGTTTCTGTTTTTGTTTTATTTGTTTCGATGAGTTTGAAATTGCATTATAAGTGTCTGCAATGTCGTCTTCTATTAAAAAAATATGCTGTAGATGTGGTAGGTGACTACAGAATAACAAAGGCTTATGAAGGAGGAAGAGAGACTTAAATGAATAATGTACTTAACGTCAGTCTCCAAGAGAGAGAGCGAAGAATAGAAACATGTACAGTGGTTAAAGCAGTCTAAAAAAAGAGAAAGAGAGTGAGAGAGAGTGAGAATGGGAAGAGACTAGTGCAGTGATGAAATGATAGTGAAGGCAGTCGAAAGAGAGAGAGAGAGAGAGAGACAGAAGGAAACACAACGAACACTTTCTGAAAATATTTTGAAATGTCTTTTTTTTTTTTTTTTTGCACATACACTATTTATTTTTAAAACTAGATTTAAAGTTTTAGATTGATCTATTGTCAACCTTTTGATGTGATTATGGGCGTGTACTTTTATTTAGGGAGGATGCACTCCCAAACTTGAATAAACAACCACTAGCATATCCGATGAGAATTTGCTAATCTAACCTACAATTTAAATTTAACATGCTTTATAATTAGAGGCCAATGTGTGACATTATGGCACACCATATCTGAGGACGACATCTCTCATGCTCTCATGAACATACATTTATCTTGTATAATGACTTACTTTAAAATGATAGTTAACAACAATCGTAGACTAATGCTATTCCAAGACCTCGTTCCCCTGCCCGTTGTTCATCTTGTAACAAATTTAGTCGGATGACAAAAGCCTTGTCTGCGCTAGTTATTACAATTGGGTTTGCGTTGTCATGTGAAACACTGCACTCATCCTTCATCATCGGACTCTTGGTCATTCAGCCTGCTGAGTTTTCAAAGTGAAAGGAAGTACAAGCCATGGGCGTAGCCAGGGGGGGGTTCTTGGGGTTCAAACCCCCCCCGAAATGAAATCCCCCCCGCAAGGGGGGGGGGAACGGAATTAAGTGACTGATTTTTTGCTTTCATTTTGTTTATTTTAGGTGAGATTTTAATACTAAATCATCACTTACCACAGCACAGCCGAGGCAGTCTTGAGTTAAAAACCCTCTACTTGAGTTAAAAACCCTCTACCAGGGGGTTTTGAGTTTAAATCCCCCTACCAGGGGGTTTTGAGATTTAAAAAACCCCTATCAGGGGGTTTTGAGATACAAATCCCTCTACCAGGGGGCTTTCAGTTTAAAACCCCTTACCAGAGGTTTTTGCAGTTAAATCCCCCTCTGCTATAAAACAAAACAAAAAAAATGCAAACAACAATCCCCACATTCCAACAGCACAGTTGAGGAAGATTTTGATTTTAAAACCCCCTCCAAAATTTACGATAAACCCTTTCTGCAATATAAAAAAAAGCAAATTACACACTCAAAATTCTATTAGCGTAGCCAAAGGGGTTTTGAAGCTAAAAAGTACCTCTTCAATATAAAAAAAAAGAAAATTACACACTATAAAATCTATGAGCGTAGCCAAAGGGGTTTTGAGTTTAAAACCCCTCCAGATGATTTTGAGTTTAAAATTCCCCTACAGAGAGTTTAGAGTTGAAAACCTCTCTCTTCAATATTATTTTAAAGGAAACTACAGTCACCAAATTCTATGATCGTAGCTAAATGGGGTTTTGAATTAAAAACAAAACAAAAAAACTCCAGAGATTTCTTAGTTTAAAACCCCTCAACAGATGATTTGACGAAAAAACCTTCCTTTTCGATATAAAATATAAAGCGAATTACAGGCATGTAATTCCAAGAGCGTAGTCAAGAAAGGTTACAAATTTCTACCAGTGGCTTGGGCTCCATTAATACAATGTGAATAGTCTTCTGCCGAAATTGAAAATCATTAAATGTGTCTCAACAAAAATGGCTAAGACAGATTTTAGGAGTCAGTCATAGAGATCAGGTCTAAATCAAAGAAATCAAATGCCGAACTAGGAGTCGAATCCTTAGTAAGGTTGTGACAGAGCGTAGCATGAGGTTTTGCGGGACATGTCCTCCGACAAAATGAATTACGCAAAATAAGAGTTGCGGAAACAGCTTGCCGGAAAATGCGCCGAACGGCGCGAGAGGGTCTAAGTTAGTAAGAGTAGCACATTGGGTTTTTGAAATAAAACTTTTTAATAGCAAGATAATGCACTGTAGATACCTCAGAATATGCATTTTGTTGGCTTTCAATACCAGAAATAGTGCTCGGCGGCGGGGCTTCGCCCCGCGCTGGGGGAGCGCTGTGAACTCCCCCAGACCCCCTTGCTAGCAAGGGCGGGGAGTCTACAATAAACAATAAACGTCTTTCGAAAGGGTCAGAATGTAATAAAGCTTAATTATGTACACACACACACACACACATATATATATATATATATATATATATAATATTTTTCCGCGGGGGGGGGGGGGGTCGGGGGGGATCCCCCCTAAAAACCCTCCCCGAAAAAAAATCCTGGCTACGCCCATGGTACAAGCTCTCAACAATGTTGAACGTGTGAACCAGTCTACACACTTGGCACCTTCGGCTGACAATTATTTCGCAGACGGTGAAAAGAAAATCCAAGTCGACCACCTGTGGACAATAGTTATACTTGCCCTGGTTGTGGCAAAATATATGGGTCACAGATGGGGCTTTGGACTCGAAGACAAGCCTTATTATGTGTTCTCGAGGTGATGATGAATAGAGCTAGAATTGTTAGACTTGTAGATTGATGCAAGATATTCGGCACTACCATAATCAATGTTAAGTACTGGAGACGATCTAGAGCCATGAAAGGGTAAAGACGTGTTTTTTGTTTGGCATTCGATTGGTTTCATTATTAGTACTCTATTACATATTGATCTATGTTTCATCTGAAGATACATTTGTTAACATTGTAATAAAAGTTATATTGATTTTTTTTTTTTTACTGTTGTTCACAACCGAAGTTTGTTGAGGTTATTTAAAGTTTATTTATTAAAATATAATACGCCTTCATGGGTCTAGTTGCCAATTCTGTGCTTCACGGCAAAAAAACTGATTATTAACAGCTATCTACATGTTCTTTTGTAGCATAGTCAACTATCCTTTTCATCTTATATAATAATCATTCTTTTTTTTATTTAATGTCCTTTTTTTCTTCTAATTTTGTGTCGTTGAATCCTTCATGTTTCAGGGCCCCTGACAACTTTAGATGCAAAAATTAGAGACGATCTTCTTTTCGTTTTACATGCGTATATCAAAACTTAGAGACGACATTCTTTTCGTTTTACATGCGTATATCAAAACTTAGAGACGACCTTCTTTTCGTTTTACATGCGTATATCAAAACTCTTATTGACTTAATTATAACAGCTTCAACCTCAGAGGCGTTGGGTTAAGACTAAAAAACAACAACAACAAAACAAATAAATAACAGATTACAAACAGAGTTTATCACACAAACTCAGAGGCGGCCCCTTCGAATTCGCCCAAGGAACAGGAATATTCAAGCCATGGTCTTGATTTCATCGTTTTTAAAATTTCAACACCCATTTAGCTTTAATTTTCACTTGCAAGCAAACAGAATAACGTATCATCAAGAACCACTACTCTCCATGCCCTATAAATAGGTCATGAACTAAGGTTTTGTTGCTGTTATTGCACTGAATGGCCAACTGACGTTATTATTGTATTATTACATTGTTTATATTCATATGTATTTAATGTCCTGATTGTAATGACTATATGGATCAGTGTGAGTCTGTTCTTGAAGTTGTAATTGGAAGGATGATAGGCCTACGGACAAAAAATGGGTTGATGAATGGTCAATATTCAATTCATGGTCTTGGAAAGAGGTCCTTCTCCTTAGTCAAATGGTTCAATGGCTCTCTGGGACACGTCAATGTCGAACACAACAATGATAAATAATACTGAAGAATGCTTAGTAAATCTTGTTTTAAAAATGCATACAATTTTATATTCACAGATTGCATGTTTTTAAACAAACGTAATAGTAGTAGGTAAATGACTAATTGTTCGTGCAATAGAAAATACATAAATGACACAGAAATACTTCACTTGACCTTTGCTTTGACTCATATTTCCGCACTTCATTTAGGCTCCCTGTTTAAAATCATTTTTAAAATAGTGTATTATTGTAAATAAAAAAAAAGCCTTCCTTATTCTTAGAAAAACATTTCCATTTCAGGAGCTACTAAATAAGCAATGCACCCTAACTTGGCTAGCTGTAAATATCATAGAATGCCTATTTATGTCTAGTTTTTGATAGACAGACAGAACACACAAAACTAATAGCGGTTTTTCCCCTTTCAGAGGGCCGCTAAAAAAGACGAGAGAACCTAAGAACCCAAACAACGCTCCACAAACTGCGGACAACTGTTGCGTGTTGTGGACATTGTGGGTAGTTTAAAAGAAAATCAATTCACCCCCCCCCCCTCCACCTTGCCCACCACCCCACTCTCCCCTCCCCATCTTTTCTTTCCCCATTTCCTAGTTTCTGGTATCTTTGTTTCCTGGTGCAACCAAGGGAAGTGTTTTTGTTGCCATTGAGATGAAAGGTTTGTGAGGATGAGTTCTTGCAGGGACAGGAGTCCACGTAACAAACAACAAAACAAAACAAAAAAAGATGATATACATGTGATAATAATAATAATGTTAATATTAGAAACACGTAGAGCTGGTGCTATAAATGAGCATGCACGCTGATAATCAGGCGTAATACATTTCTTTATCGTGTGGAGGCTTGGCCACGATGTTCTGCCCCTGCATCATTTGCATTTCACTTCTTTAAAGTAACTGACATCTGAGCTGATGCCTCACTTAAACATGGCAGTTGTTTTTTTTCCTAGCTTCGTTGAATTAATAGTAAGTTGGCCTCCTTCAGTCGTAGAGAGACTATGGTTCATCTCGAACGTTGAATTAATATTGATACAGTAAATGCATTTAACTGTAATGTCATCAAAAGACATTTTTCTTTCTAACGGTTAATGCTAACCTACAACATATTTAAATGTTTTATATAGTTTGCTCCAGGGCCGGCAGTGTAGGACAGCACATTTAAAGAGAGAATCCACAAACCAAAAAACTATACAACTTTAAAATAAATGTGTATATTACATGTATATTACATAAGTATTCTATTTCATTGTGAACGAATAAGAAACCTCTTTAGATTTATTAATATTAAAGTGCATTATTTTGAGGTTTTTGAAAGAGGATACAGGCCTTAATAAAAATCATGCACAGGACCTCAATTTACTAAACTACTGAGCTGCATTTTGCTGGGGTACACATATTCTTTCTGACTTACTTCTTTTCCTCTCTTTCAGCATCTTTTTCTTCCTTTCTCTCTTCCTTTCTCTCTTCCTTACTCCCTCCCTCTCTGTCTTGCTCTCTTTTCCTCTCTTTTTTCCTAATCCTATATCTTCATGCTTGACAATGTTGTTTTAGCATATGCTGTCTAACGGCATAGTCTCCAAGCGTTCTCCATTGCTGAAGTAATTCTACATTGTGTCGTGCCGTGCCCTTGTGTCGCCTGAAACAATCATTTCATCCTGGCTACACACATACACAGACACAAAACACACACACACCAAAAAAAAAAAGTGATAAGGCCTGGCGTCTAGCTGGAGGTACTGACCTCTTGCCCTGAGTATTTATCCTCAGACTAAGCTCAGCTGCTGACATTTAGCTCTTAAATTTCACTGGTCACGTGATGATCCAGAATTAAGCTCTTAGCTGGTGACTTAATGTGGTATGGATCTTTGCCACCCCCTTTTTACCCCTCCCTTCCCATCAGTTCACCCACGCCCTCCCCCACCCAATCATCTATGAGGCCAAGCAAGACTAAACAGAGCCTATCTTACAGATTGAATGGCTTCATAGTTTGACCACTTATAGTTCATATTTTTGTCCCATTACCATATATTTAGTCATACATCAAGTCTAAAGCATCTCACCGTAGCAATAATAGAAGCGAGGAAAAAAAAATGTTTACATTAAAAACACTTTATAATAACTATAACTATCAATAAGTTGGTGTATCCGGTGTCAAGGAAATAGCAAGTGTTGATATACGACATTTTTTTTTTAATCGCTGGAAAATCCAACATCTAAGAGCTTTTGCTTGTTGCACAATGTAATTGTGTTGTTGAGATGCTAAGAAAGCGTCCATGACATTGTTGAGTCTGTGTCATAGAGTTATATATTATATAGAAGTCTATGGTTTGTGTACTCTAAATCTATCACGAGATTCATATTTTATTCCAAACGTTTTTCTCATGTTCCCTTTAGCAATTCTAGATTTCTGTATTTAGTATTTGGAAATTCCCGTCGTGGGTCCGCTGTCATAGCTAAGGATAACCTAGTTGTTTTTAGACAAAGCAATAGTAAGATTAGAACTACCTGTAGGCTATTCATTCCTGCTGAAATTGTTTTCGCCTTTAAAACATAATACCTTTGATTTAGCAAGCGAATGGCATTATAAAGTTTCCACCCTAAACTAATCCAAGCTAATCGATTCAGTAGACCCTTCACTACAATAAAATCACTACAACAAAAAAAAAAAAAAAAAGAAATGGTGTGAAAGTAAGGACACAGTCGTAACACAGAGAAGAGCTAATGAGGCAGCAACTGTTTTATCTTCAGTGGTGTTGAAGCGCGCGCCCCTAGACAACTCTGGCACCCGACTTCCTTCTTGAGTCACGTGTCGCTTCTGACTTTGACGACAGGCCTGTGACTCACGCTGTCCCTCTTGCGACCGTGACCTTGATTGCTGGTTAATGGAGGCGCTAGGGAACGGGGGCGGATGTTGATGGAGAAGCGTTGCCCGGACCTGCTCGGCCTCAGTCTCGGAATCGTGGAGATCATCAATAGAAGTGTTTTCACAAGTCTTGCCAACTCTGAGGCACACAAACTAAGTAACTAGATTATTGTGGAATGAGTTAAATTTTTTCTAAGTCTTTTTCCTCCTCTCCCCATCAACCTGTCTCTCTCTCTTTTTTTTTTCTGTCCCACGATCTGTCCTTTGAAATCTATTTCTGTCTTTCGTTCTTACCCTCTATTTCATATGGCATTTCTGAGTTCTATATTTTTTTATTTGCTTTTTTCTTCTTTACCCTCTTTTTATATTGTTTTGTATTTCTGTCTTTCTCTTTCTCGTGTTATTTGCATTTGTGCCTGCCCTCTCTCTCATTTTGTTTTCTTAAGAGTCCTTTCTTTGCATATCTATTTAAAGAAATAATTTATTTATTTCCATCCTTTAACCCAGCGATGCCCAAACTACGGCCCGCGGGCCAGATCCGGCTCGCGACGTACTTATATCCGGCCCGCCAACGCAATGGAACAAAATGTAAAAAAAAAAATTTAAATAAAAATGTTAAAATAAAAAATGTTAAAAAAAAATATTTTTTTAATTAAAAAATTAGAATGTTGAAAAAATATTCTCATTCAGTTAGGATTCTCACTCATTCTTTGATGAAATCCATCTCTATGTTTGGTATTCTATTATTCATAGTAAATATTTTTTGTATTGTAAGAACACAAGTGTTGTTTTGTTTTCAATGGCAATAAAACTTGACAGCTATTTTTAATTCTTGGAAAATTCCGCTACTGTCTTGAGCTAGCCGTGTCCTGGACACCTTTGTGTGCAACACAGAGCATCGTTGATACATCGTTTTGGGTCGTGTTCTTTTGATATCAAAGCGATTGGTACCGTATTGTTTAACGTTTGTGATTTAATGAAATGAGAGAGCCTAAGAAACGAAAAGTGGACTCTAAATGTAGAAACTTTCAGGAAAAGTGGACAGATCTTTTCTTTTTTGTGGAATATGATAGTAAGCCAACATGTTTGATTTGTAAAGAAAGTGTGGCTGTTTAAAAAAACAAACATAATATTAAAAGGCAATATGAAGTCAAACACATAAACACATATGGTGGTATTCTTGGTTTGAGCCGCGAAGACCAGATTGCCAAGTTACGACTAGAGATTGGGAGATTGACAAGAATATTTAACAAAAAGAGACAAGAAAATGAGTCTGCGATAAGGGCCAGCTACAGAGTTGCTCACGTCTTAAGTAGAGCAATGAAGTTTTGTTCCGATGGCGAATGTGTAAAAAAGTGCTTGCTAGCAGTGATGGAAGAAATGTGTCCTGAAAAGAAGAATACAGTAGAAGCTGTCAGTCTTTCTCGCATGACAATTACACGGCGAGTGGAAGATGTGGGTGAAAGTCTCTATTCACAATTAAAAGATAGAGCAGCAGAAGTCGAAATATTTTCTATTGCCGCTACCGAGTCCACTGACATAAATGATACCGCACAATTCTTAGTATTTATTCGCGGTACAAACAGCAATTTTGATATAACAGAAGATTTAGCTGCTCTGAGGAGCATGGGACTACAACTGGAGAAGACCTGTTCAAAGAAGTGTCCACCATCATAGAAGACCTTGCTGTTCCTTGGAATAAATTAGTTGGAGTGATTACTGATGGCGCTAGAAATATGCCTGGATGTCACATCGGAATGGCAGCAAGAGTTATTAAAAAAGTTGTTGAGTGAAATGGAACTGAACCCCTGCGGCTTCACTGCATCATTCGCCAACAAAATCTTTGTGGAAAGGTTTTGAATCTGGACCACGTGATGATGATTGTGCTCGTCACTAAAAATTTCATCAAATCACAGAACGTTGAATCACAGAACTTTCAAAAGATTTTCTGACAGAAATAGAGTCCGAATATGAAGACGTTCTATTTCACAGTGAAGTGAGGGGCTGGTTAAGCCGAGGGAAAGTGTTAAAACGTTTTTTTGATTTGAGACACGAAATTGAAATATTTATGACGGACAAATCAAAACAAGTTGCACAACTGAACGACCCCTCATAGTTGTGGGATTTGGCTATTTTATGCGACATCACATCTAAATGAACTCAACACCAAACTACAAGGGAAAGACAAATTGATTTCGCATGTGTATGCAGACATATGTGCTTTCCAAACAAAATTGCAACTCTTCATTCAACAGGCGGAAAGTGTGCATCTTGTCCACTTTCCAACCTGTACCACTCTACAAAATGATAAGCAACTAAATATGTCTTTCCCTAATGACAGAATGATTCAACTTCTGAGGCTCTTGATGAATAATTTCAGTGAAAGATTTGTAGATTTTCATAATTTAAAAAATGAAATCCGTCTTTTTGAAAATCCGATTGCTGCCGATGTGTCAAGTGCCCCGACAGATCTGCAACTGGAACTGATTGACTTACAAAGCCAGACATTCCTGCTTGACAAATTTCAAGTGATGCAGACTATTGACTTCTACTCCGTGTTACCTGCAGAAGCGTTTCCAAATCTTCAAAAACAAGCGCTAAGGATGATCACAATGTTTTCAAGCACTTATCTGTGTGAACAAACTTTCTCAATGATGAAATGGGCGAAAACCAAGTTACGTAATCGACTCACGGATGAACATCTAGATTCAGTGCTCCGACTTGGTGTTTCATCTATGCAGCCAGATATTCAGAAGATGGTTTTGGATAAACGTCATGCATCACATTAATTTATGTAAGTAGGTCCACAAATTAAGCTATTAAAAATAGTTTATTATATTTTTTTTTCTTTTTGGTGTTATGGCCCGCGACACGAATGCCGAAAATTAAAATGGCCCGCAGACCGAGTAAGGTTGGGCATCACTGCTTTAACCTATTCACGGGAAGCGTGGTCGAGAGGCTAAGTTCGCTTGAACTTGGCTTGGCTTGGCGAAGTTCGACACCCGACTCGGGCAGAGTTGTGTTTACTGAGCGCCTGAAGGTAGCACGGAAAAACCGGACTCCTAAATACTGGTCCACAACTGAGATTGGACCAAAGCGCTCTGAGCATGCTATAAGCATGAAAGTAGCGCTATATAAAGGCCATTTTTTTTTTTCAAGTTTACATATAAATCGTTGAATCACAGAATAAATCACTCACTCACTGATTGACTCAATGGCGGCTCTCTCACTCGCTCAGTGATCCGAATCACTTTGTTTTAATAAACTATTAGAGTGGAGCTTCAACTCATTGTGGAGATTGTTTTTTTTTTTAACGTTTCCATTTTGTTTTCTATCAAGACTTATCTATGTAGCTGTTTCTTTACATTCAAACATGATCTAATTCAAGTGAAACATTAAATGGAAAGAATAATGCTCAGCTTGCTGACTGTCAGACAAAAAAAAATAAACATACAAACATGTCTGGCACGAAACACGCATCAATAAAGACAGATGGGTAGATCAATGATGCATTCACCGTCAAAACCCCGGCAGACATTTTTGTGAGGAACTCTTTTAAATAAAAAATGTGAATGTTGAGGTCATCCCGTACGGGAATATCCGCTTCACTAACCTCTTTTTGTCTCCCTTATGTGGAGAAGCTTTTAACATTTTGACAGTAACATGTACCCGGGTGATTTGAAGTGAAACAAGACATTCCATCGGAGTGTCACTTGTTTTTTTTTCTTCTGGTGCTGTTATAGTCAAAGTGAGGCCTATGTATGGGTGAACAATAGAAAGTTCGGATAGGAATTGATATTGCACTAAACAATTATATCCAACTATGGGATGTGTGGTTAAATGGAAATTAAAAAAAAAAACCTAACCGCTTGACTTTTATGTAGAGGGGACACGTTTGAACCCCAACTCGAGCTGAGTGGTGTTTGCTAAGCGCCTAAAGGCAACACTGAAACCTTCTCCCCTGGCTCAAAAAGAGATTAGACCATGACGCCATGAACAGGATATAAGCATACAAGATGAGTTATAAAACAACAACAACTGGTGCCAGTTTGAAATATTAAAGTCACTTCACTTATACTACTACTAATGATACTATGACATTTTTTAAATAATTATCTTCGAGCCCAAAACATTAAAGACGAGGGCAGTATTTCTCGTGACTGCCAACCCAGTGGTGACCTACATAGTTTGCCTCATCTTAGGCAGACAACGCTGTCTGCGACACGAAATTTATTCTCTTAATTTTCATTCAGTGTGTTTCTGACGAAAGAAAGAGTCCTTGCTTGACCTGCATGTTTCATAAACATATACTGCTCCCGTCCTGTGTGAACTGTCGCCTGAACTGATTTTTAGGCCTCTCTGTTTGATGTATAAACTATTTATAAAATGTATTATAATCACTGAACATTACCAAACGCTAATCTAGACCAAAGAACAAGCACATAAAACTAAACGAATAGTAAAACTCAAATGAATTAACCCCAGCTAGCCGGAAACATGGGAGGCACGGTGGCTGAGCGGTAAAGCGCTTAGCTTCTAAACAGGGGTCCCGGGTTCGAATCCTGGTGAAGACTGAGATTTTTTATTTCGGGATCCTTGGGCGCCTCTGAGACTCTGAGTCCACCCAGCTCTAATGGGTACCTGGCATTAGTTGTTGAAAAGTAAAGGCGTTTGGTCGTTGTGCTGGCCACATGACACCCTCGTTAACAGTAGGCCACAGAATCTAATGACCTTTACATCATCTGCCCTATAGATCACAAGGTCTGAAAGGGCAACTTTACTTTTTTTTTTCACCCGGAAACACAACCATATTACACAAATATTCGTTTTCCCTTTATATCTCTGTTAGTCCATACCATTTAAAACTGACTGAGACCACAGATACAGAGCTGAAATGAGAAGAGCAAAGAATTTAAAAAATGATCTGAAATGGTCTGACGTTATGAATATTAAAACACTTTGAATGAAGCTTTATGAGAGGAGCTAGTTCGTGGTCTGGAGTTCAAAGTGCCCAACAGGAAATGAGAATGTAAACTTTCATTATGAACTGACTACAAGTCATCGAGGATCAATACAGATCGATATAGCGATTGTGGACATTTTATTAACATGCGACTCCACGTTTGTGTGAATCTCAGTAACTCTGTGTCTCTGTGTTTCTGAGTCTCAGTCTGCGTCTTTGTGTCCTAGCTTTCTGTGTCCTAGTTGCTGTGTGTCTGTGTAATTCAATCGTTCAGTAACGCAGTCTCTGTGTGTCTGACTCGCTGCGTCTGTCTATCTGTGTGTCTGTCTCACTGTGTGTCTGTCTATCTGTGTGTCTATCTCACTGTGTGTCTGTCTCTCTCTGTGTCTGTCTCTCTCGTTATGTCTGTCTTTCTATGTCTGTCCCTCTGTCTGTCTCTCTGTGTCTGTCTCTGTGTCTGTCTCTGTGTGTCTATGTTACTTCATATCTTGGTCTCTGTTTCTCAGTCTCTTTGTGTCTCTATGTCTTAGTTTCTGTATTTCTCAATATCTGTTTCTCAGTCTTCTTGTCTCTCTGTGTCTTTGTTTCTGTACGTCTCTTTGTCTCGACGTCTCTGTCTCCATTCTTTTGTTTCTCCTTCCCTTTAGTTTCACTCTTTATTCTCGGTCTATTCTATTAGAACAGTCTACTTGCTTCTTGCATCCTACATGCCTTATAGAAATAGATACGATTTTTTAAGATCATTTTGCTCTTATATTTATAACGTCTGTAATATATAAGATAAGAATACAAAATTGAACATTGGTTTCTTTCTTTCTTGACTGCCTCATTAAGCCACAAAGCATTTATTGTCCCTTTAAACATTTTTGCTTTTCTGTAGCCGCTCTCTCTACTTAACTATCACACTTTGACCAAATTATCCGGCGCCACTTATCATTTCCTAGTATCATTACCTGTTATCGATCATCGTCAGTAACGTCAGGTTCTAACATTTTGCTGCTGGACTCGGATGTATGTGCGCTCGTGTGTAGTGTGTGAGGCGGGAGGCAAATACTTGCGATGGGGTGAAGACAGAATGTGAGACCAACATGTTCCTAGGATCACATAGCTTGCTATTAGGTAAATAGGCATTTAAAGAATAGCCAATGAGATCAACTTCAAATTCATTGTTAAGAGAAATTAGCGTGTACTTACTATTAACACTGAACTGGTGACTTACCTATTTCAAGGAAAACTACTTTTTTTTTTTAATGGGCAATGAAGTTGACCAAGAGCCCATTTTATTAAAATATATAAACTTTATTAATGAGACTAATGTTCAGTTACTGTTGTAAATGAGATGTAGATTGCTTAGAACACAATGTGTATGTACGATAAACCCTCAGGGGGTGCCTAAGAGTTTGTGTAATGCCTTTAACATCTTTTAGCCGATTTACTTTTCGGGAGCAATAATTTGCAGTCATATGTGAGCCACGTTTAAGATTTATTAGCCTCCCCATCCATCCCCCGACAAATAGTGTCAGATGTAACTGTCTATTTTATTTTTAAATGGACACTTTTCTCTTTAAAATCGACGTCAGATGAGAACAGTTGCGTTTTAAAAGATCCTTCATTGTTATTTGCATTAATTTTATTTTATTTTTAGAAAATATAATTTGTAAAGGTTTTAAAAAAAAAAATAAAACAAGATTACAAAGAGAGTTTGTGTTACACAAACTCAGAGGCGGCCCCCGTCGGATCCCTTTCGGATCTGCATATTCGCAAATAATATTCAAGAGGTGATTTAATTTAGATGGTCAAAAGTAATAATGTTTCAAAGATTCATTTGCCGTAAATTTAAATTTAAATTAAATAAAAAATAGTAGCTTAGTTTTAGTATATTAAAACATTACAATATTGATCAAAACGTTTGGAAATGAAAATCTACACTTTTTTTTTACACTTTAAGTTGAGAAATTGAAATTCTACATCTTAATCTAGTCTATTTTAGTCTAAACTAGATCTAGAAATTCTAGATCTAGAATCTAGAATAATTTTAATTAGAATATAAATCCAGATCTAGATATACTGTAATAAAAATCTAGATCTAGTTTAAAAAATCTAGATTAGATCTAAATCAAGATATCATTCCTTTTTTAAACGCGAGTCACATAACGAGGCTTAATAAACATTACTATACCGAGTTTTTTTTTTCATTTCATTTGAAGAATTAATTCCATATAACGTCAAAGGGAAAAAAAAACACTACGTCACACGGCCTAGGTAGACTAAAAATCGCCTTCATCATTACGAGCCATTTATCGAGTGTTCATAGACATTGGTGCACCGAGTGCATTCTTTTAGCATTTCATTTAAAGAATTCATTCCATATGACGTCAAAGGAAAAAAAAAACACTACGTGTCACGGCTCAGTTAGACTAAAATATGTTTTCATTAATACGAGCAATTTTTCGAGGGTTAATAGACATTGGTGCACCGAGTGCGTTCTTTTAACATTACATTTTAAGAGTCCATTCATATGACGTCAAAGAAAAAAAATTCCATTACCTCACAATAGGCTAGTACCGGTACCATAAAAAAAAATGTCTTTATTTACACGAGATATTTAACGAGGGTTCATAGACATTGGTGCACTGAGTTCTAATAAAATTTATTTAAAAAGGATCAAAGCCGCATTGTTTTTGCGTTTTGTCTGTCAGTCGGTCTGTCCGTCATCTTGATATAAAAAAAAACAACAACTAAAAGTTATTAAAAATTGATTAACCTTTATTTTACGTTTCAAAACATCGCAATAATTTTTAGGTATGAACACAATTGAAAAGTTTATATAATAGATTGTTCCGGATATTTGTATAAATAGTAAAAGAAAAAGAGAATTTCAGATAAATGTAATACCGTTAATTAAATTTTTTGGATGGTCTCGTATAAAAATTAGATGTACTACAGCCATGTGGAGAGATTTTCATACCTTACTTTGGTGTTTGGATTCTGTTTTCCTTAAAAATCGGAACATAATATTAACGATAATTAGATTTTATAATGTTTTAGGTAGAAAGTTAAATGTACTGTAAAAGAGTAGTGAGTTAAAATATTTTTCATAAAAATCCGTAAAAACATTATTTCGTAAATGAGAAGATTATTTGTTTATTAATTAGAAGAGGGAGTTCAAACAATTATTTGGCGTTAGTAGATTTTTAAATAAATTCGGAAATTTCTGGCGACGATTTGTAAGAAACAAAATCCGGAACTTTCTTTATCGATTACAAAACTTCTATGATATGTTTTAGCAAGAAAAATAAATGTCTAAAAAGTAATTTTCAGTAATCAATTCTAGTAAATTACTTTTTTTAAAGCCCTGAACAACCTATTGTCGATATTTTTAAAATTTGTTTAAAGATGAAAATACGGAACAATTTGATATTGATGACCAAATTATAGTGACGCATTGTCAAATAATATAAGTGTAATATTAGTAAATTATGCGATTTCAAACAATCATTAGGCATAATTCATGCTTTATAAAACAATATCCGGAACATTTTTACACTTAATGAAATATAAGTCAGTATAGAGATTTTGATTTAGCATTAATATGCTATTTACATAAAAAACGGAACAACATATTATTGATAATGTGTTTTTGCAACGTTTAAGCATGGAAATTGAATGTAATATAAATTAGAAGAGCGAACAAACATTTGTTGGGGTTGATTAGTTTTGCACAAAAAAATCCGGAACAATCAATTTTTAGATACTCAAAACTATTGAGATGTTACGGGAGGAACATTAAAGTGTAAACAGATTTTCAATAACTTTTAGAGTTCTAGTTTTTTTAATCTAATCGTGACGGACAGACCGACCAACAGACAAAATGCACAAAAATAATCTTCTTTTATTTGGATGGGGGCATAAAACAAAAAATAAATAAAATCTAATTTTTTAAAAAGTTTTAGGAATTGGTTTAGCACCTTATCATGTAGCGACGTTACGCTACTGCACGAAAATCGCTGCATAAAATGTCCATTAAAAAAAATGTGCGTGATATTTACATACAAAATGCATTATTAGCCTTTATAAACAGAAATGTTTTCTTTTAATTTTAGCAGCTAGTTGACCAGAAAAAACATCTTTAACTATTATTTATATTTGTTGTAAACATTTCCTGTACATTTTTAAAATATATTTGACTTAGTTATACTGAAAATACACAAATAATGTCCATCTTTGTTAGCATATTGTAACATTACCTCCCTTACATTTACGTAATTGTTTTAGAATTGGTGTATTTTTATGAAAAAATCGCTTGCATAATAAATTTTATAAATTAAACGGTTTGCTTTTAGAAAACCAAAAGTAGCCGTTGCACCTAGACTTTTGAAGCCGCATTTAATGATGAAATAATATTTTTCATATCTCTTCTAGTTTTCGAGATCTGAGTGTGACAGACGGACAGACGGACAGACGGACGTTTTGCACAAACCTAATAGCGGCTTTTTCCCCTTACGGGGGCCGCTAAAAAAGAAGCAATTATATTCCTGATAGTGACTAAGCATAGTTAAGTCCTTTAAACTCTTTTTATCGTAAAACCAGTTTTTTGTTGTTTTTTTTTCACAGCAAATTGTGATTTTAATTATACTAAATACTTAATAAGAAACAAAACAAAACACAATCACTTAGTGTAATTTTATGTCTGAAATTAAAAGACTTAAATCATTCATAAAAACATCTTTCGGCCCCAGAAAACCATTCTCGATCTCCTGATTGAGCTTGTGTGGTAAATGAAAGTTGTATCACTAGAGCAAAGATTGATGGTATCAAACCAGCGTGTCTTCCGCAACCACTTAGCGACATTGGACATAAAACATGGTGTAGCTCAGTGTATCTCAAACTGTCGTCCCCAAGGGTCCTAGAAACGCCCGCAGAAAGAAGAAAATTGTAAAAAAAAATTATTCTATCGGATAATTTTAATAATTAATCAACTCGTTTCAAACTACTGTTGAATATGTCTATTACGGACTATCTTATGACGAGCTAAACCAAAGAGTTAGACACGCTTCACTTGGTTAGTCCTGACTTTGGCGAGGGGACACGCTAAGACCCTAATTACAGATATATTCATTACCGTAATAAACCTCATCATAAATTAAAGAAAAGGACTCGAAATGTTTGTACGTTGAGCCAGGCGTGATCTTAATAAATTAGAATCTCAATAAAAACTCCTTCTACACAGTTTTCTAATACATTTGTTACACATGCAGTTATGAAGCTTTCTCACTTAATGGTCCGTGTGCAAGATTTGACTATATAAAGGGGCGGGTCCCCGGGTAAAAAAAAGTTTGAGAACCTCTTGTGTGGCTAGATTAATGATTCAATTAAGCATGTCTCGATTAATAAGACAGCGGGCAAGTAATTAGTGGATGCGTTGAATAAAGTAGCTTTTTGAGATAGGACGGGAGCCTGCTGTCCACACAAGCTAGTTATTAGTCTCGAGAAACAGTTTGAATACACGGCTGTTCGAGATTGAACGAGATAAAACGATAACTTGAAATGAAGAAAAGTTAATCTGGGTGAGGGCTGTGGGTAGGCAATCAATTATCTACCTTTCATGACAAGAATTTGTTCATTAAGTTTTAAAGTTTTGAAGGGGGAAATATTGATATATATATATATATAATTTGTATTAAGTCCCCTTTAATTCCAAGTAATTCCAAGCTCTCTTGGCATTGGGTATTTATATCTTGGAAGTTATTGAAGAAAACTCAGGAGTGGAGCTGATGAGTTGTGTGTATGTTTTGGCCTTTAGTCTCAGAATGACATTGGTTCATCTCTTTGACCAATCTTTCTCGTGACTCTGGACTACTCTAGAGAGTTATTCGGTTGAGACATTCAAGTACACCTACATCGCAGGTGAAGGTGACATTTGAGTTTGGTGATAGAGGAACTATTCATTTTTCGTTTGGCTTGCTTTTCTTCTAGAGATGAGGCTTGAGCTTTTCGTCTAGAGATGAGGCTTGAGCTTTTCTTCTAGAGATGAGGCTTGAGCTTTTCTTCTAGAGATGAGGCTTGAGCTTTTCTTCTAGAGATGAGGCTTGAGCTTTTCTTCTAGAGATGAGGCTTGAGTTTTTCTTCTAGAGATGAGGCTTGAGCTTTTCGTCTAGAGATGAGGCTTGAGCTTTTCTTCTAGAGATGAGGCTTGAGCTTTTCTTCTAGAGATGAGGCTTGAGCTTTTCTTCTAGAGATGAGGCTTGAACTTTTTCGCTTGTCCATAGCTTTCTTTGCCGCCATCTTTCTCTACTAACTGCTTTCTCGGGCTATTATTTCTTCCCAGAAGTCAACGTCTTTGTCCACTACTTTGAGGTTCCGTTTGATGTCCATATATGGTACGACCATTTTTTCTCGGTTCATTGTGAGTTGTCCAGAAATGATGACTATCAGGATACGTTCATCCTTGAGATGTTCTGTACAGTTTTCCTTCTATTCTACACCTCAAAGTTGTAGAGATGATGCTTCTAGGTCCGAAAAAAATGATATCCTGGCAAAAGGAAATGATCACGTGACTTTACTTAAGAAAAAGCAATGCTGAAAGTCTTCTCTTACTAATTGAAATTTAAAATGATGCAGTCTTATAGGATACGGACGTTACTTCAGTCATAGTGAATCAAAAGATTTTAAATTCTATGTGTTAACAATGTTAGAAAGATAGTTTTTGTGCAAATACAAACTCAGAATCGGCCCACAAAGTGATCCACTCAGGCAGGTAAAGAGGCAATTTCAATATTTACAGCAAGGATATCAGAACTTATAAACTACAAATGATCAAAAACCACAACCCTATCTCCGTAAATACAAAAAGAAGAGATGCATACTTTTCAAAATGGCTACCGTTTTTATTGTATTGTTGGACCGACTTATGATATGGTAACACAGGAGTTAGAGATTTACAAATGTTATTATTCCATTGTTAAAATTCGTATGAATTCAATGAAGAATCTCTTTGAAGATATGGCTAGGTGTTAAGCTGGCCTACTAGCTGATGTTATTGAATGGATTATCTGATGGATTATTTTTTTGTAAAGGGCTACATTTTTATTCAAGCCCCAAAGGAAGAGACTTTTACAGTTGGTTCAATGTCAGAGGATATTTTGAGACCACACCAAGAGACTTATTTCACTTTTCAGGGGCCGCTAAATATTTCTGGAAGACTATTCTAGACAATGTTTAAGATACTAGATTATCTGGTATTTACACCAAAGGAATTAAGTGTCACGATATGTTATAATAAGTACAGGGATGCCAACAACTGATTCCATGTTTGACAGTGATTATATTGTCAGCTAACTTGTTGTCAGAATGAGGAACAATGTGTAAGGAGACTGAAGAGGATAAATAAGAGTCTTTAAATATCAAGTGATAAAGTGGCATTCTTCAGACACGGAGGGGGGGGGAGTGGGTGATAAAGTGGCATTCTTCAGACACGGAGGGGGGGGGGAGTGGGTGATGATGTGGCATTCTTCTGACACGGAGGGGGGGGGAGTGGGTGATAAAGTGGCATTCTTCAGACACGGAGGTGGGGGGGGGGGAGTGGGTGATAAAGTGGCATTCCTTAGACACGGAGAGGGGGGGAGTGGGTGATAAAGTGGCATTCTTCAGACACGGAGGGGGGGAGTGGGTGATAAAGTGGCATTCTTCTGACACGGAGGGGGGGGGAGTGGGTGATAAAGTGACATTCTTCAGACACGGAGTGGGGGAGTGGGTGATAAAGTGGCATTCTTCAGACACGGAGGGGGGGTGGAGTGGGTGATGATGTGGCATTCTTCTGACACGGAGGGGGGGGAGTGGGTGATAAAGTGGCATTCTTCAGACACGGAAGGGGGGGGGAGTGGATGATAAAGGGTTGAGAAGCAGAGTTGTATAAATTAAGAAATACTGAGGAGAGACATATAAATAGAGAGAGAGAGAGCGAGTGTTAGACACTTGGTTGAGTTGGTTTAGTTACGCACTATAACAGACCGACAGTGAGCGCACATTTTATAGTGACGACATAGACTGAAGGGTTAGAGATTAGTGTAGACTTTTAGATCAGTTAGTGCTAGGGTCTCAAAGGGACAACATCGTTGTAGTGACGGACTCAACTGTGGCCCATTGTGCATTAAATATTGTTATTATGTTTTCATCTCGAGTTCGTTACTTTTCATTCTTTGTAACGTGATGTTCGTGTTCGGACTCGCATTTGTAATTCATCTTACAAGGTACTCACGCATCTAGAGTTATTAATAGAAAATGGAAAAGAAGAACGTCAGAGAGAGAGAGAGACAGAAATAAAGAGAGACAGAATGAAAGAAAGAGAGAGATAAGGAGACATAGAGAGAGTCAGAAAGAAAGAGAGAAAGAGACAGAAACAGAGAGAGAGACAGAAAGAGAGAGACAAAGAGAGAGAGAGAGAGATGTTTAATGAGAGAATGTCTCAAAGATAAAGAGAGGAAAATACAATCTCTAGAGAAAGACGTAAGAGAAGACTGGAAAACAAAGGAGAACAACATATGGTACATTCATTTAGAGTTCATTTCAGAGAGAGAGAGAGAGAGAGAGAGAGAGAGATGGACAAATACCTGTCTTGGCAGTGCACAAGACAAACAAACGGATTCCCGGACTCCGCAGCCAATCTCCTTCAGGAAACGTTGGTCTGTCAGACTAAAACCATGTGTGTCTGAAAGTCAACCTTGCTTGAAGTCTGCTAGCACTGACACCCATTGTTTTAGCTGCCCATAGGGGAGGTCACCCTGGCCATACCAATCAATACCCAGTTACAGTTCCTGCGCAGACATTGACCTCGGGAATTATTTTTTTTTAACTTTACAATTATTCGATTAGCAATATCAAAATTAGTTTCATTTGTAGGACATTTTTATCAGAAAACAAAAGAATAATTAAATAATGAGTTGAGGTAGTATCGATATGAAACACTGTGCATTCAGTCAAACAATACAATGCTCGTGTATCATGATACAAGCTATGGTGTATACCGTGCGCACAAAGGCGAGCGAAAGAATAGAGCGGGAATTTCTAAAAAACTTAAAATAGCCTTCTACTAAATGAATATTGGAAACGTGATGAAACGTAAGGATTGCTCGCTATCTATTTGCACGTAAGTCGTGTGGGAAACAAGAAGTCCGTTCAATAGTGGTTCTCATTCATTTATAGCAGAAAAGCAAAATTTAGCCATTATTAAACATTGCGAACTATCGGGTTGTATGAAAGTTGAAATTAATGTTGGTTAGACATTGTAATTCAATGCCCATGAAACGTCACGTACAAAGTTGAAAGGAGCTATTTTTCTAAACTTCCCACAGGTTGTGACGCATCAGGTCAGTGTTCAGGCCTTCTATAATGGTCTCAAGCCTAAGCCCTCAATTTCCCACATTAATACTCCTCAGCGTCCCTGACCAGCATGCTCAATCCAATACAGTCGGACATCTCACACTCAATCTGGCAGAGAAACATTAACACACACACACACACACACACACACACTTGCACCTGCACATACATCGTTTTTCTGTCCACTATCTGTTGTGGTCTCTAGAGATGTCCATTACGATGATGGTCGATTTAGTGACAGAGAGGTCTGGATCCACCCTACCCCACCCCCACGTCTTCCTACTCACTGACTCACACAGACACATAGCATAAACTGACCAGCGTAATTTTACACCCCTAATCTCTCTCTTTCTTTATCTCTCTCTCTCTCTCCTCTTTTCGCATCTCTCTTCCTCCCTCGTATCGTAAATAATGGAACAGCTTGACCACAAGTTACAGCCTTACACCCAGGAGATGAAGCCTTGATTACTTTAATGGACAAATCGTCAATGTTAATCGTCAATCAGTCTGGTTAGTCTCTTCTACTATCAGTTACAATTTACTTTATTGTATAACACTTCTTCAATACACTCAGCAGTCTTTTGGCTGTATTGTTTTCAAACTATTGGTAACTATTCTCCCTGAATACAATACTATAGATCTTTCTTTCATTAAGACATTTTGTATAATATAATTACCTGGGGTCGTGCGTTCGAATCTTGGTGAAGACTGGGATTTTGAATTCCGGGATTTGTAAGGCGCCTCTGAGTCCACCGAACTCTTATGGGTATCTGATTTTAGTTGGGGAAAGTAAAGCGGTTGGTCGTTGTGCTGGCCACATAACACCCTACTCGTTAACCGTTGGCCAAAGAAACAGATGACTTTAACATCACCTGCCCTTTAGGTGGCAAAGTCTGAAAGGGGAACTTGACTATAATGATAATATTTTTTTTTAATACAAAGAGCACTCTTATGAATAGCCTTAAGTCAGTGATATTGATTTCCAAGAGCACATAATCTGTTCAAGATGAGACCGTTCTTACCGCATATTGTCTTCCTTGGTTTGTTCATATTATTTTTTATGTCATAAAATACAAACAATGTATGCAAAAAGTAGCCACTGCACCTATTTCGACGATGTTAGATGGAAGCCTTAAACCTGATTTCTAATTTCTATAGTTCTCTTCAATAACATATAAATGTAACAGATATAACAGATGTACTGACAGACAGCTTATTAACAATAACAACAACAATATAGAACTACTTTTACAGAAAGGATTTATTTTGTAAATGTTATAATTTGTGTACAGACAGACACCTTGTAAACAATAATCACTATTCCTTACAATTTATTTTACAGAAAGGATTTACTTTGTAAAAATTCTGATGTTCTTTCTGAAAAGATTGATACCTGCCTTTTTACCTGCCTAGGTGGGCCACTTCGGGGGCCAATTTTGAGTTTGTGTTTCCACACAAACTGTCTTTAAAACCTTGTTTCAATTGGGCACAATACAATGCTACTATAACCGAAGAAGTCAATATCACAGAACACAACAAATCGCGGTGGGGCACTGTGGATAAAGAGAAGGCGAGCCTCTAATGAGTTTCATCTGAACATCTCATCGTGCCTTTTGGTCAGCTATCACGTACTTTCTATATCCCTTAATTACCAGTGGACCTTGCCCACTAGCCGGTCAATGCTGGCAAGCAGACAAAGCTCATTAACTGGACAACAGGGGAAAAAAAGAGAACCAACAAAAGAGCCAATAGAAACCCTTAAGTCTCTCTGCCTCACATACAATCTCTCTCTCTCTCTCTCTCTCTCTCACGCACACACCCTCTCTTCCTCTCTCTCTCTCCCTCTCTCTCTCTCTCTCTCTCTCTCTCTCACGCACACACCCTCTCTTCCTCTCTCTCTCTCTCCCTCTCTCTCTCTCTCTCTCTCTCTCTCTCTCTCACGCACACACCCTCTCTTCCTCTCTCTCTCTCTCCCTCTCTCTCTCTCTCTCTCTCTCTCTCTCACGCACACACCCTCTCTTCCTCTCTCTCTCTCTCTCTCTCTTCCTCTCTCTCTCTCTCTCTCACGCACACACCCTCTCTTCCTCTCTCTCTCTCTCTCTCTCTCTCTCTCTCTCTCTTTCTGTCTCTCTTTCCCCTTGCTGCAACCCTTCTTTTTTTGTCATCATGGACTTCTCATGTTCAAAAAAAAAAAGATCACTACGGGCTTAGTGACCAACGGTCAGCTTATTTGGAAGAGAAGCACCGCTTCTGTTATGGCCTCAGCCCCCGGAGGCGGTCAATAGAACGCATCTGCGGCACCTGAAGGTCACAAAATTAACGTCCAGCGCTAGACTGGGGCCCATGCCCTGTCCATTAGATTAACTAAGCCAGTAAAATGGCAAACCTGTCGGCTCTTAACGAGTTCCGCAATCTAATTGGGTCATACGCAATGAGCACCTAGGAGGCTAGCCAGCCGGTGGACATAATTATTAAATGGTCGATTGTGTTGATGTCGCTTCAAGTTTTATTTCATGAAAGCGTAATTACAAACAGTTCTGTTATACTTTGCTTTTTTTGTGTGTTTCTCATAATGGTATTAACATTGATAGAAAATTATAAGGCCATAGAGGTAATTTTCACATGTCAACTTCTTTACTATGATTTGTTGTGGCTTATCTTATATAATACAGACGTTACTTCAAAAAAGAAGATGATTACGCCCTACGCGTCATACATCTAGTCATGCATGTTAACCAATGACTTAAATTCTGCTAAGTCACTTGTTTTCTTGCTGGCTCAGGCAGCCCATTCCATGCTCTAGTAGCACTAGGGAAGGAGCATTTGTACAAATTTGTCCTCGCCTATGGAACGAAGAATGTGCTTTTCTCTTTTTGTCTTCCTGAGTATTTTATTAGATTTTGTTTTTGTATTTGGCTAGTTTGATTGTATCAGTGTAATGCTTTATTTTATTTTTTAACCAGTTGTCATTTCTTCAATGATATTTCAAAATATCGTTTTAAGAAAACTTGTTCTTATGTTGAGGGTTTCACAAAACTTTGATAGAGTTTGATTTATTACTACTAAATGATCAAGAAAGACATGTGATAGTTGCAACAAAATTGTTTGGATTAATACAATTCTTTAATGAAACAATATCTATCAATGCAACAAGGGGTATCACCAATTACAAATCACTTAGTTAAAAAGCGACTCTTCTTAAAGTCCTCTTTGCGGTTGTTGAACAATGATATTGCTGATTCATCGATATTTTCTAGAGCCCCATGGCTTTCAAAGAGACTTTCATACAAGGTACAGAAACAGGCAGTAAAAGGAACACTAAAGAATAATGAAAGAAATGGTTACAATATGAAAACAATGAACAGACGAGGCTTACTTTCACCAGAGGGTAGTTTAAGAGTTAATTACTTACAATGAAAGTTATAACAATAGAGATGCTTTATTAGGATAAAATCACTCATTCTTAATGAAGTTGTTTTATTTTAACTTTAGAAAATCCCCTTGTAAGACAAATTGATACAGTTTTCGATCTTCGTGTTTGAGAGATGTAAGATAGACCGAAGGGAATTAAAAATTTTCAAGACATTCCTGAATCCACCCAGCACTAAAGGGTACCTGACATTAGTTTGGGAAAGGTAAAGGCTGTTTGTTGTTGTGCTGGCTATATGACACCCACGTTAACTGCCAGTCATTGTAACTGAAAAGCTCTACTGGGTATGCCCCAAGAAACGAAATGTCTGAATATGTAACATTTCAATAGGAAGAGGCTTAAGATCTATGTAGCACTATCGCACACGACACAATCTTGTAGGCACATTGAACTGTGCTAAGCAAGACTCTTATTTCTTAAGGGTTTTTTTTTTTTTTACTTTTCTACCGTGTAGTCATGTGAAAACTTATCAGCTTCTGACGATGACCCAGTTCTTGAACATGTTTCCGATCTCCCAGAAGATTGATGACAAAAATCAACGAGTCGAGAGTGTATCTTACTGGACACTGACCATCACATAAACCCAGCGCTAAACACACACTGCCCACTCCCCCCCCCCTTCATATCATTCGATCTTTATTGTTGTCTTTTTTTTATCAGTTGATAGAGTTACGCAATAAATACAAGAGAGAGAAAGAGTAAGAGAGATAGAGATGGGGGAAGGGGGGAGTCGATTCGATTTTTCTGAAGATGATATCTAGATTTATTACACTATTAATGTTGTGGATTTAACAAATATTGGTATTGAGAAGTACGGTCTTAGGGGTGTTGTAGTTCCAGACAGCTAGTCCAACTAAACTTTTGTTGTGGTGTAGCTATAGATTTATTCAAAATTCTTCAACTCTCTTTAAGACTGCAACCAACACAAGTTATCTGGCTACTCGTGTCCCACACAGAGACGCCATCACATTTCTCTATACTCTCACATCTGCTATAGACTCACTCATCGTTATATACTATTATATAGAATAGAAATGTTATAGCCGATACCAACACCAACATATAATTACTAGCAAGTTTACTAGTTGTTTAGCAAACTGGCTTCTAAGAGCTATCTACACACAAATTTACCGGCTCCAAAAGCTAAAAGTCATAGAAGGCCTGAACACTGACATGCAACGTCGCTACCTGTGGTCAGTGGGGGCCACGTCACAGGTCTGCAACAGTTTTACTTTTAGTACGCTTATAAGCTTACCTACAGTATCTTCAAATTAAGAACTGTGGACTAGATTCGAAGCTAAATGTATTGAAACCCTAGGATACTGGAAGCTGTCCTACATTGGCATGTAGGATCTGTTGGAACACTGACTGAAAGGATTGCATGCTCTACCTGACATTTATTTTGTGTGTTAAGGAAAGTCTTTGTGCTGGCCCCCATCAAACTACCGACTACCTTTGGTCACTGAAAAAGATCAGCTGTATATGTTTAGTCTTTTACTTGCAGGTCTCAAATTGACCTTTACAGTGATGAGCGTTAGCTGACAAAATGCTTACAATAAGACCTTTCATTCCTACATGTTTAGATTCTCATTACTTGACACGCTATTTCAAAATAACTTAACATTTCTGGACAAATTCAACAGATCTGGCGTGTGTGTGGGTGGGGGAAGAACTCCAAGGTTAGAGACATCATTTTACCATTTGTTAATTCTCTTGCTATGATATAGTTGCACGTCAAATTGTAATCATTTCAAGGCCGAAAATCGATTAGAGAATTTTTACTTCTTTAATTCTTAGCTGACAATTTCTAAAGATTGATTTTGTTGTAGTAAGCCTTTCTGCTTTCATTCGCTTTTACTTAGAATGTGTCGCGGCGAGATGTAGTAGACGATCTTTTGTTAGGTGTGAAGTCGTACAACTTTCTGTCATGTTATTTTCACCTGATCATTTTATATTTTATTTCATTGACTTTCCTCTTGCACTGTATCTTGTATCCTGTCTTCTGAGTGTCTGTCATTCTTAGCTTTGAGATAATAATAATAATAATTTAATTTATAGAGCGCTGTTAACAAACAAAATGAAGGTTCAAGGCGTTGTGATAACATTACAAACATAAACTCGAGAGCTAAAATGACAAACTAATCTAAAAAAAAGTTTTAAACAGAGAGGTCTTAATGTTCTTCTTGAATGTAGTGTAGCAGGTCGTCTGTCTGACATCAATGGAGAGTGAGATACGGTTGGAAAAAGTTTTAATTGAGTCGGCGACCCACGATTAGAGAAACATTGGCCTACCCATTTAACTATTTATTTGACTGCTGCACCAACAATCTGAATTATTTCATTGCGTCATTTTGTTCTGTGATATCGTAACTTGCCTACTGCTCTCTCCAACACTAGTCTCTTTGTCATTAGACCAAAAATAAGTCTAGGCCATATAAAGAAGTGTCTAGGCCATATAAAGATGTGTCTAGGCCATATAAAGAAGTGTCTAGGCCATATAAAGATGTGTCTAGGCCATATAAAGATGGGTCTAGGCCATATAAAGATGGGTCTAGGCCATATAAAGATGGGTCTAGGCCATATAAAGAAGTGTCTAGGCCATATAAAGAAGTGTCTAGGCCATATAAAGATGGGTCTAGGCCATATAAAGATGGGTCTAGGCCATATAAAGAAGTGTCTAGGCCATATAAAGAAGTGTCTAGGCCATATAAAGATGGGTCTAGGCCATATAAAGAAGTGTCTAGGCCATATAAAGAAGTGTCTAGGCCATATAAAGAAGTGTCTAGGCCATATAAAGATGGGTCTAGGCCATATAAAGATGGGTCTAGGCCATATAAAGAAGTATCTAGGCCATATAAAGAAGTGTCTAGGCCATATAAAGATGTGTCTAGGCCATATAAAGAAGTGTCTAGGCCATATAAAGATGGGTCTAGGCCATATAAAGATGGGTCTAGGCCATATAAAGATGGGTCTAGGCCATATAAAGATGGGTCTAGGCCATATAAAGATGGGTCTAGGCCATATAAAGAAGTGTCTAGGCCATATAAAGATGGGTCTAGGCCATATAAAGATGTGTCTAGGCCATATAAAGATGGGTCTAGGCCATATAAAGATGGGTCTAGGCCATATAAAGAAGTGTCTAGGCCATATAAAGATGGGTCTAGGCCATATAAAGATGGATCTAGGCCATATAAAGATGGGTCTAGGCCATATAAAGATGTGTCTAGGCCATATAAAGATGTGTCTAGGCCATATGAAGATGTGTCTAGGCCATATAAAGATGTGTCTAGGCCATATAAAGATGGGTCTAGGCCATATAAAGATGTGTCTAGGCCATATAAAGATGTGTCTAGGCCATATAAAGATGTGTCTAGGCCATATCGATTTTATTCGTGAATGTTCAGAGCATTCATTTGTTCTTTCTTGCAATAAATAATTTTCACTGCTCCCTGCATCTGTAAGTGCCACTAATTGTAGTCCATGGACTAGTACTGATATAGATGATGCTGTAAGTCCGGATACTGGGGCGGATGCGATGTAAAATCATGTAACATAATGACTTAAAGACTTAATACATTCTAACTAATACTCCTTAGTTCTTCTTGATTTGAAAGGTAAGAAAAGACAACTCGCCTGTCCACTCGAGGAAAGCTCCAGGATCGCTGTGGCTTTTTAATGAAAGTAATAGATGACCGGAGACTGGCTTTGTCGCAGGAAATGAATTTCTGTTTTATCAGACGATGAGATGTGGGTGTGGGTAGCCAAAGACAATATTATTCTTGCATGCCCCAGTTACAGGCTCATTCAATAAATGATGCGGTCATTGAAAGATGAAATAGTGGTATACCATACAGAGCTGTTGATTTGATGGTCAAGATATTGACTGACGTATTTACTGCACTGTGACTGCCTGAAGAGCTCAAATCAATTATTATGTATTAATTAATCATCTTTGTACTTGCTGTTTAAATTCTTAGTTACACCAATAAGCATGTGTGAGATAGCTAGTGATGGCTAGTGTGACTACATGCCAGTATAAGCATGTGTGAGATAGCTAGTGATGGCTAGTGTGACTACATGCCAGTATAAGCATGTGTGAGATAGCTAGTGATGGCTAGTGTGACTACATGCCAGTATAAGCATGTGTGAGATAGCTAGTGATGGCTAGTGTGACTACATGCCAGTCCTTAGCTCTAAAGTGAGAGATTGTTTGATCGACGGAAATGTTTCAATTCGCTAAGTAGGCTTCCATTATTTTCAATTTCTGTCTATGACATAGACAATTATTCATAGACTTTAATGAATGCTGTATT
The DNA here is from genome assembly GCF_947242115.1 of Biomphalaria glabrata. NCBI lineage: Eukaryota > Metazoa > Mollusca > Gastropoda > Planorbidae > Biomphalaria > Biomphalaria glabrata. The sequence continues at coordinate 23,231,810 of NC_074714.1, read as the reverse complement.
TGTTATAAACATAGAGGCCTTCGTGTACCGAACAATTGGTTACAAAGTAACAGCATCCGTACTTTATATATAAAGTAATAGAAGACATGAGGATAAGACGTTTCAGTCTCACAAGACAAGTCTTCGTGACGAACTTCAGTCCGTACATCTAACGTCACGCCTGGCTGGTCAAGTATTTAGTCGTGTAGTTAAAGACTTATTAGTCTCAAGAGACGTTTGGAAAATGGATGGATGGAGAGAGAGAAGGAAAGGGGGGAGGGGCTTAATTTGGGTTTGCCTTGTTAAATTATGCATTCTCATAAATAGAGATCTAAGAACTTTTTCTCATCTTGACTTGACCTTTCCAGTACAGAATATGTAATTCATACATGTGTGAAAGGCTTAAGGTCATAGATAAGTTTTGGTTGGGAGGAATATCTTTTTGCTGTATTTGTTGTGCATTTTTAGCGCCGTAAAATGAGATCTGTAAGCTCTTATGCTTGTTGTGCAGGATAGTTTGTTTTAATTTAGTGTCAGTATTGATCTTTCAATAAAGTTTTTCTTGACATTGCTTGTCCTGTCTAATTCTTTCTTTCTTCCAATCTTACTGTTTTCATTTCGTTTTTCTATAGGCTTCTTTATATCGCCTTCACATTTATCAATATCGCTCTCAAAATTATTTTATTGCTTTCAAAAATGTAAACCTGTTCTTAAAAATCAACAGGCAAACTCTCTCTCTCTCTCTCTCTCTCTCTCTCTCACTGTCTCTCTCGCTCTCTGTCTGTCTCTCTCTCTGTCTTTCTCTTTTTCTTTCTGAGTTTTTCGTTCTTAATACTTTTCTCTGTCTCTTTCTATGTCTCACTCTTAACGTTTTTCTTTGTTTCTTTGTCTTTTTCTCCGTTTCTCGGACTTTCTTTTTCTCTCTTTTAAAAAACTCTTTCTGTCTCTCGGGCTCTTCCTCCTTTTTTTTTTCAAATCTCTTCTTCTTGTTGGTATCTCCTACCAGGACATTGATAACGACTTGAATCCATCTTGTATTGTAAACTTCAAGTCCCACGCCTCCCATTCTACTTTTATTTCCGCCTAGATTTTGCCCGAGTACATTGATACATAGGTCCTTGCGCCTGTCAACGTGGGTCGCTGATGACCACTATTAAACCCGGGCAGCCCATCTATCATATCAGGCCGAGGCCCTTGTAGTCAGAGCTGGGGCCATCCGCCCTTTGCGTTCTTTCATCCGATCAATTAACTTGTGATTATGGAGCCGGATAGGGAGAGGGTGGGGCGGGGGTAGGGATTGTAGGATTAGGAAACGTGAAGGGGGGATCGGGGGTGGGAAGACTGAGCGATGAGTCTTTTGATGAGAATGAGAGTGGAAGAAAAAGAGAGTTCGTCTATGTGTGTGTGTGAGAGAGAGAGAGTAAGAGAGAGTGCGTGCGCGCGTTTGTGTGAGTGTGTGTGTTCTGTTGCTGTGGGAGAAGCAGGATAATGATGGGGCAGAAAACTAAAACAAATATTTTGTGTATTGATCTTGGCACAAAGGACTGCTGAGCTGATATTTTGGAAACGTTTTATTGTGAGAGGCACGCCATGGTCAAGGAGTTTGGTCTTAAGGAAAGAACTTTTCTTTCTTGTTATTTCTACCAAACTTTATGAAAACATCAGTATCTCCTTCAAAAGTAACTGTACAATGTGTGGAGCAAGGAAAATACATGTCAATTTGTAAAACGAGCTTTTTAAAATGCAAATGGTAAAACTAATTATTACCCACTACGAGTTTGTGCACGAAACATAAGCTCCCTTAATTTTGATGCATATTTTAACTTTACTTTGTTACATATAAATAGGTAAATATTTATTGAGGTTGTCAAGATTTATAGTAAGATATGTTACATCACTACGTGGTTATCTTACGGCTACAAAGCACTGGCGGATCCAGGGATGGTGGGGTCTGGAGGGGGCGATGGCATCGATTCCGCCCCCCCCCCATAAACTTTCGAGTGGGGGGCGCGGTCCAATTTATATGTAGAAATCACAGCTTGCTAACAGAATCACTTGAATATCTATATGATTAAAACTTGTTATTGGTATTTTAACCGATCTTTATATTATGTCGTTCCCCTGTTGGCCGATGGGGTGGGTAGCGAATACCTCTACTGCCCTTCCCACTTAAAACCTTTGAGTGGGGAGGGGGGCGGTCCTACTTTTTGGAGAAATCATAGTTTGTAAACAAAATTAGTTGAATTAATATATAAATTTTATATTATGTCACTCTCCTTCAGGTATTTTTGCCGATTCGGTGGGGTAGGGGGGGGGCGATTGCATGTACTGCTCTCCCAACTCTAGCCTTCTGAGTGGGGGGGAAAGGTCCTATTTTTTTGGAGAAATCATTGTATGTGATCAAACTTAGTTGAATATGTATATAATATAAACTACGTTAACCCATTGTGTAACCCACTCTAATTTCAAATTTTATCATTAGAAAATATAAAATGAAAAAGGGTTACATGCAATCACCTTCCCCCCATCGGACAAACCAATACTTTTTCTTTTTGTATTATAGTTAAGAAATTACAAAATAAAAAAAAATCAGTCACTAATATAATTTATACATGCTACAAAAATTAAATTCTTATATCGAGTCGCCCCAGCCCTATTCTTTAATGCCAAATGCAATCATTAGCAGAAATTATAAAAAGGAGTGAGGATTAATCGTTTTCACTCTATCGCCCCCTCCCATTTCCAGACAGAGTTTATGTAATTTCACATGAGTTTATCTTAATTATTTTAAGAAAGACTTTGCTTTGGAAAATTTAGAATTCAAACGAAATTTTTCAGTATAAGAGTGACGATTGAGATGAGTTCTAAACCCAAATATCTTTTCCTAGTCGCTTTTTTACAACCTGTACTCAATCTGATATTTTTCTTGTTAAATAAGTTTTGGACTATAGCTCACAATTTATACTTTAATTTTATTGAATATTATTTATCGAATCATTTTTTTTTCGGCGGCGATCCTCAAAGCCTTAATCTAAAGATGTGTGGTATCTTATCTTTTCAAGGAACAAATCGGTTTTATTTGCAATGTATTAAGGGCCTAAAAATTTAAATTAGAATATTTTTCAACATTATTCAAAGGGTCCTTTAAAATAGGATGAATAATGAGCTTAAGATCAGGAGAATGCGTTTCTTCAGTGAAGAATGAAAAAAAAAAACGCTTTTCGTGATTGGGCTTCGACCCGAACCCCACTGATGAATAATGAGCTATAAATGTCAGGAGAATGCGTTTCTGCAGTGAAGAATGCAAGAAAACGCTTTTTGCGTGGGGCTTCGCCCCGAACCTTTCTGATAAAGAAAGAGCTCTAGATGTCAGGAGAATGCGTTTCTTCAGTAAAGAATGCAAGAAAACGCTTTTAGAGTCGGGGCCTCGCCCCGAACCCCACTAATAAATAATGAGCTGTAGATGTAGGGAGAATGTGTTTATGCAGCGAATAAATGCAAGAAAATGCTTTTTGCGTCGGGGCTTTGCACCGAACCCCACTAATAAATAATGAGCTATAAATGTCAGGAGAATGCGTTTCTTCAGTGAAGAATGCAAGATATCGCTATTGGCGTCGGGGCTTCGCCCCGAACCCCACCCCACTGATAAACAATGAGCTGTGGATGTCAGAAGGATGGGTTTCTGCAGTGAAAATGCAAGAAAACGCTTTTTGCGACGGGACTTCGCCCCGAGCCCCACTGGAAAATCTTACAGCCCTCCCCCAGACCCCCAAGCTTGCAAGAGAAAGCCTCAAGGCCGAAGGTTGAGAAACACTTTTTTATTTTATTCTCATATATATATATATATACATATATATATATATATATGCTGTACGCACGTTTATGCACAGGGTTAGGGTTTACTCGGCGTTAGGGTTAGGGTTTTGAAAAAAAATCGCCCCCCCCCCCACTCCAAAGTTCTGGATCCGCTAGTGCTACGGAGTATCATATAGACTTACTGGAACATGACTACTTGATTCAGTTACTCCTAAATAATTACTTGGTTAACTTATTGCTATATGACTACTTGGTTAATTAACTGCTACATGACCCCTTTATAGGTCATCACTTTAAACTAAGCTTGAAACAAACAATACATAAGTAAACAATCTTCTATACTAATAGGCAACTCCCTGGCAGAGTGGTTAGAATGTCGGCTTGAGGAAGTTTGAATTCAGGTCGCCTCTCTATTTTATTCTTCAATGCTATTAAAAACTGTACACACTTTCTATACGTTTTGTTTTTTAAAAGTATTTTTTGTCAGTTTTGTCTCTTTCCTTCACATTGATTTCTATTTGAAAAAGCAGAACATAAGAGGGGAACAAAACAACCTAATTTTGAATGCTGTACATCAATACTTGAACTGAAGTCTGAGCCAGAATAACGATGATCCTTAAAAGTAACAAATTACTTTGATAACACTAGAGTGATTTGGTTGGCTTGCTAGTTCTCCGTCAAGGCACAGTTCAAGCTAATTGTTATTCGATTCTCCAGAGTTCATTTGGTTCATAGATAGAGCTACATTTATATGAAGCTATTTATTGACTGGTAGACAATTAAGTTGCTTTTTTTTAACATTCAAATTTTGGAAACCACTAAACTTCCATGGGAAACAAAGGTCCACTAAGTCTAGTCATGATTCCAAAGTTCCAAGACCGACGAGCTTTGTTCAGTTTTGTGATTGGTTGACTAGCAGAGACAATTGGATTGTTTGCTAATGTCATTTTTTTTTCATCTCTTGTTTGGCTCAAGACATGTCGACTGTATCGAGATCTACTCAAATGTCAATGGAATTACATCGCCGCCTACACATCGATTTCAGTTTAGCAATGTCTTTTTTTTATATTATTATTATTTTTTTAGTTTATGTTTAAAGGTCATTTGAAAGTCGCAGGACAAAAAAGGAACAAGCTACCATGTTTCTTTAAAACTGTGTCTTTTTGGAAAATAATTCAAGAAATTATTTTTTATTCCATTGTATACTTTACATTTATTTAAATATTTGTTTATCTTTCTTGAATTAAACTTGATGAAAAGGTCAATAAGATTTAAGGGAAACTGCGATCCAAAAAAAAAAAAAAATAGACTTTGTTTTTTTTTTGTTCTTCTTTTGGGGTCTCTAATGTGTCACTAACGACAAAGACTAACATCTACCTGTGACGGCCAAAGCCAGAAATCGGCCGAGTCACAAAGTTACAATTTCAAGTGTTGGGCTCAGGCCTAATAGTGGGACAATGGGTTGTAAAACATTTGTACTTGACGTGCTATCGTCTAACATCTCATTCATTCAATTTTGTTTTATTTTTAGATTTCCAAATTGTAAAATCAAACGGAAGGCAAGATGGTCAACGTGACATAGTCTACAGACCTGGCCTGGATGTTTTTGTGTACAGATATTGCCAAAGTGTAGCATTTCAATATATGGATTAAAAACTTAGCCCACTGGCTTTTGAGGAGATTTGTACATTACATGTTTAGTGTCATCTTGACGACATCGGCGCTACGTCATACCATGCTATGACGTCACTATGACGCTGAGACACGGTCGATATCTGCTGCGGGTCTAGGTGTAACATGTCGTCAGCACGAACTCTGTTCACTCCCATCAGACGAAGCTCTATGTACGCTGCTCACATCGCCTTGACCTTGGTGCTGACTCTTGCTTGGCAATGCTGCCTTGGATTTTCTTTCAACGGTAAGTCTCGTCCCTAACATCAAATAGTTGATCATCTCTTGAGGATGTCAGTGTATTCTTGTTCATGGTGCAAGGCATTGTCTTCTGATGCCAAGATTCGAAAAAGTGAACGCGAGTAAGCAAACCCAGATATAACCCACATATTCTGTTACACCTGACACTGACCATGTCGTTATGTCATTAGGTATTCACTATATATATTCAATTCAATTTTTGGAAGTTTCTTCATCTTGTACGATAGCTTTAATTTTAGTTTTAAATGGAGGTCCAAACGTTTTTGCATATTATGTTTTATTCATTCGTTTATAGAAGCCTCTAGTTACCAGGTGCTTAGAGAATAATAAGTGGTGACCTCAATGCACACAAATGCTCTCTAGGTTACCCGTACTAAATAAAAGTGGCTATCTGTGGACGGGAGTGTCTCTCCAAAATAGTGCTCCACAGCCACATGAGGAAGTGTGCTCTGAGATGAACCATGGTCGTTCTACGACTGAAGGAGGCCAAGGATATATATATATATATATATATATTTAAGCTTTGCGCGCGTTTATACATAGGGTTGAGGTTACTGGGCGTTAGAGCTGGGTTTGGAAAAAGAATCCCACCCCCCACACTCCAAAGATCTGGATCCGCTAGTGCACTGAGGACACAGTGGTGAGGAAACAAGTTATTCGAATGTGGTCAGCTAGTGTTGGGTTTGTTTGAAATTATAATAAGTTGCGTAATACAAAATGTGTGCTCGATCTTTTCATGATAGTTCCTTCTCTGTACAAGTATCTTACATTGGACATCGAGCCATGAGATTTAACTTTTGCCAATACCAAGACGTTTACCTCCCCGAATTCGGTTGTACATATCTGAACACAAGATTTCATACACGACTCTTGTAATGGTTTCCTCCATTCTTATTAATTGTACTGATTTATTTTGATTTCTTTAAACCGTGTGCTTCATAGTCTAGCCCCGCCCATTTGACCTGCATTGCACACGTTCATGTCTAAAGATCATCAAGTTCATTATAGACCAGTCTATTTTTATGTACGGTATCAATTCTGCCAAGACCTAGTACTAAATCAAAACAGACAAAAATACATTCGTCCTTATGGTCTTGCCGAGCCTCACTTTCACCGTAGAGAGAAATCAGCTGACACGCAAGGAGTCTGCAATACAAGTGTCATTGACGGAACTGAATGTCTTTTTGCTGAAGTGGAGGGAGGGGGTGGGTTCTCTCTCCTCCCTGACTATGTCGTGACTATGTGACATTATAACCATACCTCTAAAGAATATGACACAAATATCTGAGCTTGGACTAGGGTAACCTTGCTGCAAATTAAAAGACGATAAATCATTTGTTTTCAATCTAGAGAGTGAATGGCCCCAAACCTTTGTCTTGATATCATTGTAAGCAGCTTTGTCCGTTGTTTGCATTGTATTATAATATACTCTAGAACTGGATGAATGTCTGCATGGCCTTACGATATGCACTCTGTAATGTCATCTCAATAGTCCAGGGTTGGAACCCTGCTCGACGCCATCTCTCAACGTCACGAGACAAATTGTGGCCAAGTTGAAATTTCAATTTTGAAGAAGGTTCTGCAATATGTAAACAAACTAATGCTACAACTAATGCTACAACTATTGCTACAACTAATGCTACAACTAATGCTACAACTTTCTTTTTACTTCATTTTATTTCTTCTTTTCTGTCATTCCAAACACATTTACACACGACGTGAGCTGGATTCTAATTGAACGCTTGATTTGTAGGACATCTCTCGTTCATCTCGTACAACACTTGTTCATGTGAATACAGAGCCTTAGTCTGGAGAGACATTCCCGTCCACATACAACAACATACATAAACATGAAGTGTCGGTAATTGTTTCAAAACCAAAAGAAGAGAAAAACCCAACACATATTTGTTTCTAAGAAAATTAAATTAATTTCAATGGTTGGCTCTTAGCTAGTAAGTTAGGAAGGATTTCTAATAAGAGTCTAGAGTGCCATAATATCAGATCTAGAGCGACTTGGACATTAGATGAAGAGTGAGATAAATAGCCACGTGAAGGAGTCCACGTTCAGGGATAGATTGACTCTAAAATCGAGACGTAGTGTGACATTTATATCATAAGTATAGTACTTACATCTTAGATAAATAGGCATTTATTACAGAGATTCTTAATATCAGAGATAAGGCGACGTCTATGTCAAAGAAAAGGTGACATCAATATTAGATGTAGAATGAAATATTTTTGGAAGTTTAATCGATCTGAATCAATTCGATACCAATCGTTATAGTAGCAGGGCCGGCCTTAGGCATAGGCAAACTGCCCAGGGCCTACGATTGATAGTGGTCGGGGCGTCGCAAATGACTAAAAAAAACAAACAAATTTAGTGAAAACATTGTGAAACATTTGAGACTTAGTTTGTCGAAGGTTTATTACATCGGCACCCTACTGGATTCCGCTATAGTAACTTATATATATATATATAAATTGTAGATATTGATACCGGTAGGTTTTCAATAGCGCTTCATAAAGGTCCTCCAAATATACTTTGCCTAGGCCGCCTAGGGCCTCCAATTTCCTAAGATCGAGCCTTATAGTAGGCATCAACATTGACATGCAAGATCACAGCCTGTGGGAGTTGTAGACCAATAGTTCTTAGCCACGTCACATATCAGTGTTGAGGCCTACTATAAAAATGTGTTTCAGTTCACTGCGCCAGTCCCAAGACAATGACCAAAAAAAAAATGTGTTGGTTGTAAGGGTTGAAACTATTCAATTAGTCATTTTACTTGGCATCCATTGTATATTTATCTTTATTGAATTAGAGTTCTTGAGAAAATAAAAGTGAAAAAATACATTAATGTAAACTGTACTGAGATATATGAAAGGAAGATAGTTGTAAGACTGAAAAGCCCTTGATCTTCACAATGTGATCTCATTAGATTTTTAAGGAATTACAAATATTCTTAATTTAAAAAAAAATAAAACTTGAAAATGTGTCTATTCTATAATGTTTTTTCTTTCTTATTTTTTTATCTTTGTAGATAATTTCTGTTTTTTTTTTCTTTTATAGATTGCGGTTTTCGATCACGTTTTAAGATTTATGAAAAAGTATTACGAGTTGACAGTAGAAAAAAGATGTTTTGTTCCGTAATTTCTGTAGAGTGTACTTAAAGCTCATAATCTTTTGAGATTTTCTCAGACTTCTATTGTGACGACATTTCAAAGCGAGACTATACCTTAAACATAGATAAACAAACTGTTGAGGCTTTCATAGGAGCAATATCATTGTTATAGTGACTGAGACTAGACTGGTCACGTTCTTGTTATAACATTTATATTTAATCTATGCCTCTTGATTTACTCTTTGTATATGTCTTGATCTGTAAGTCTTTTAATAAGAAGTTAACGTAATACTGCGACTACAGAAACACTCCATCTTCTGATCCGCACAAACTCTACAAACCTATAGTAGACCTATAGTAGACCTATAGTAGACCTATAAAGTAGACCTATAGTAGACCTATAGTAGACCTATGACAAGAGCTCAAAGGAAGAGGATACAAAAATACAGGATGGCTGCCTGGTCGTGCGGTTTGCACGCTGGACTGTCGTTCGGACTTATCGATGGTCCCGGGTTCAATCCCTGCCCGCTCCCATCCCCTGTCGTCCAGCGGGAAGTTTGGACTAGGAAGTAATTATCTTCAACTCTGAAGGAACATCCGAAATAAGTAAAACATTTTACAACATTTTACAAAAACAAAGAGTTCAAAAGGCCGCAGATAGTTTTGATTTGGTACAAAATGTAGATTGATATTTTCTCAAAGCATTGGAATATGAGCGCTTCTTGAAAGAAAGACATTAATATATATTGCATATTTTTTCAAAGCTCATATGAACTCTGTCGGTCTGGTTAAAAGTTTGTACACCTTATTTCTCCTACACCCTACACCCAGTCTCGGATCAAGCTGAAATTTGGCACAATTAGTTCTTTTACTTGACAACACAAGAAACACCGAAAAAAAAATTTGTTAATTATTGGTAATTTTGGTTATTTGGCTATTGTTAATTAACTTTTTTGTTTGGTATCTCAAATAAGGGAAAGAATTTGTACTTGACCTAAGTGGTGGTATACGATGAATTAGTCCCCTTCATTGGTCGTCGCCTGAGTCTTAGTGAACATGACAAATAAAACAAGACTATAGAAAATATTCATAACTATACAATCGGTGGGATACGTGGTGGAAAGGCTAAGTACGCTTGAACTTGGCTAGGTTTGGCTTGGCTACCTATGAAGGGGGCTCGAGGTTCGACACCCGACTCGAGCAGAGTCGTGTTTACTAAGCGCCTTAAGGCAGCAGGGAAAACTTTCTCCCAGTTACCCTCTTCACCCACTATGATAGGACCATAGCGCTATAACCATGAAAGTGGTGCTATATAAAAAGCTATAATTTAATTTTACAATCGTCTTTTTTCATAGGCCCTCCACTAGTATAATGGTTCCCGTGTTGGCTTGAGAAGGCTTGAGCCATGAGCTCAAATTCAATTCGTTTCTCCTTTTTTAAAATTGTATAAATGTTTTTTATTCTTAGTGTCACAGATCACATTATAGAATTGTGTGTACATTTCTCATTTGTAAAGAAATATAAGCCCTCGACATGAGCCTCGGGATTTACCCCTCAAATTTAGACACTTGACATCACGTCAGGATTTACCCAAGGGACGCGATCCTGATGTTTGAAATCTATTGGTTGATTTGAAATTAAACAAAGACATTTTTTAAAAGAGTTAGCGCCAGAGAATTGGCGGGTGAAAGAAAGTAACGCCAGTCGATAAAATAGTGTCCTTGTAGACAGTCACGTTTCTAAGAGCTCTGTTTGAAAAGCCTTTGTAATATGTTTCATGCTCATTGATTTGTAATTTGTACATAAACTGTACTTACGTTGTGTTTAAATAAAGTTCCAGAGTTTTGTCTTATCAAAGAATCGTCAATTGTGATTCTAGATCGTCATTTTTGTTAATTATTGAATTCAAGTAAAATCCCCGGCATAACAACACGTCATACCATCTGCATTGTTTGACATATCTGGCACTCTCCGACGAACAAAAGTTCATGGACAACTTTTAACGAAATTTATTCAAGATCTAGAACAACATTTCTTAACCTGCATAGTTAGAGGATTGAATATTTCCTGTAAGGTCTGGGAACAAAAGTTAATATATGACTATAGAGTGTTCCAAAAGAAGACAGTTGAAATTGACCCCATTGTTTATAAGTGGTCAGAAGATTTTAATAGGTTGGGCACCTCTGGTCCATGCAGCTATTACCACAGTGTAATAATGAAATGATTAGCTCAACATTGCTGCTGAGATGGCATTATTGGACCTACTGGTAGTGTGGGAAGATTGTTTTGACTGCACAAACTTTGCTATGTACATATCTCATAGCTCCACTTTTTATTTATTATGGCACTGACCTGTACAGAAGTGATATACTTGAGGGCGCCTAGATGTTTGCATATTGACATGTAGATTTTTTTTTATTTGTTGTATAATTCTAGGGTCATTCATCTATTCATGTCAGTAATGATGATGGAATTATCCTTAGAAAGCAGTCAAACCAAAGGTTGCTGCATTGGTAGTCATTGACATGAACTTAGCACAAATAAGATTCTGAATCCTAAGTTTCTTTGTTGTCTTACTGGACTGTGCCAAATCCATTGTATGTCATTGTTGCAATCATACCATTTGTGTTCCCCCCATGATTGTGTATCTCTAGTTATTACTGTAACTCCATGAGTCTCAGATGACAAAGTCAAATGCAACAAATATCATAAACTAGGGCATTTCACGTCTCAATGCCGCAGCAGAACCACAGAATGTTCATTTTGCCATAAAAAGGGTCACCAAACTCATGAATGTTGGAAAAAACAGGCAGTCTCCAAAAATCAAAATTTTGATAGACCCACATCACCAACTCAAAGATACAGCAATAGAGAGCAATACAATCTCAACAAAGCACCTGGAAACAATAAACCAGATAACAACAAACCTCGCTACAGAAGTCATTCACAGGACTCCAGACCACAATATATGCCAAACAGAAGCTCATATAACAGAAGCTATTACAATGAGCACTCAACTATGACAGTCATTGCAAAGTCCAATGGTCTCAAATTTTATCCAGGCTTTGTAGGAGACAAGAAGGTGGAAGTTCTTCGTGACACCGGAAGCACGTCCACATTAGTACATGAACGCTTCGTACACGCAAACCGTTTCACAGGCAACCACGTCCAAGCCACTGCATTCAACGGAACTGTCAGCAAGTTACCTGAAGCCATCATTTATGTTACTACACCATTCTTCAGTGGTCAAACAAAAGCATTAGTAACACCCAATCTACCAGTGGACCTAATCATTGGAAACATAGAAGGAGTTAAAGAATGCACTCCTCAAGAACTTACTGAATGGACAAATGCCATACAGCAAGGTCAAAAATGTTTGGCAGTAATGACAAGATCCATGTCCAGACAACAAGAACATTTGGCACCTGAACAAGTTAGCCAAAATAATCACATGGCTACCTCAGTTACTCAAGTTATACAGAATGCAACAGAACCAGTTACTAGTCCAGTAGCCAGCAACAATCAAGAACATTCAACATGGACACCCCCAGTTACATCAAGCCCATCCATACCGGTCATAAGTCCACCTCCAATTCCCGATTGTCCATTGTTGAACTTTGAAGAACAAGACGACATGCCCAGAGTCTCTAACAATGATACAAGAACTCTAACTGGCCAAACTGAAGTCCATCAAGACAAGTCATATTTCACACATGATGACTTCAAAGAAGAACAGAAGCGAGATCCAACATTGCAAATACTCTATGAGAAGGCTCAAGCAAACAAACAGCTGAATCTACCAAATAAACCATATTTTCAAGATGGCCTCCTGGTGAAAAATGCCATGCATAAAGACAATTCCATTCAGCAAATAATAGTGCCACAGAAATACAGGAAAGAAATACTGGCAACAGGACATAACATTCCACACGCCAGCCATATGGGCGTAGTCAAAACTAAAGCCAGAATCCTCAAAGAATTTTATTGGCCAACTATCATTAAAGACGTCAAGAAATACATTAATAAATGTTTACATTGTCAATGGGATCATGATGAAAAACAAACTCAAAAGAAAGTCAACATAACTAAAACAAAGAATGAACCAGACTACAAAGTCAGAATTAACAACATTGAATCTAGGCATCATGACTCAAGTAAATCTACAGGGACATCACTGCCTACTACATGTCCATCCCTACCCACTACATGTCCATCCCTACCTGACAATACAAGCCCGTCCCTACCAAGTACTTTCCCATCCCTAACCACTGATGATGACTTCATACATCAAGACTTGAATAAGACTGCATCTGCATCAAATACTATGATATGCATTGAACATTTTTGCTACAATCAAGACAAGTCTCAAGAACCAGAAGCAGAAACTAAAGAAACTTATACTCAATCAACTTTGGCTATACTAGACAAAAGAAAAACTTTTCAACTTGACTCTACCACTCATACAAGTATTCCTCATCTGAAAGAATGTGAGTCAACTCAAGAAGCCATTACAACCATGAACATTGGAAGTCAAAGAATATTACATGAACACATGAAATCAAGATATTTTGCTCAAGGAGATCAAGTCAAATTACTGTTACCAGATTTCAGTAACAAACTGTTTTACAAATGGCAAGGTCCTTTCCACATCACCAGAAAGATTTCCAACCTGCTTTATGAAATCAATGTCAACAAGTTTACCAGAGTATTTCATGTTCATATGTTTGAACATTACCATGAAACAGATAATGAAGACATCAAAGCAGAAGTTGATAATTTTACAAGCTTAGCAACTATTCCTGAGGAAGAAGAAACATCATCAACACCCATTCCTGAGATAGATGTTTCATTACCAGCATCAAATCAAATTGACAGTCCAAAGGTCATCACTCTGGATGACATAGCACTACAAACAGTGAAGAACATTAAAGTTTTTCCAGACCATGCAGATTTCTTTACCAGTGTTTCTGAGACATTTCCAGTACTGCAATTTGAAAGAAACTCAGAAAGCAATAACATTGACAACACCAAGTTTCATCCTCCCTCTACTCAAGGGGCAACTTTTCTTCAGAAAGGAACAAATGAACTTCTTCAACATTGCTGTATTGACCGATTGAACTCAGACATGTTCAGTCATTGCTCTATTGAGCATTCTAATGCAAAGCATTCTGCTACCATTGTTCTACAGCGTCAAAGTTCATCAACCAGAAAATTGAGTTTTGGTTTCGGACAGTTCTTATTTTCACCAAACTCAAACGCGGTTCAATCAGACATTATCTGTGAGATCATTATGACATGGAGACAACAGCTTCATAAACTGAAAGACCTTTTCTTCAAGTTTAGAAAACGCACATGCACATCCATGTCGGCAATTCAGAAGGGTTCCGAACTTTACATTTCTACTCTACATATGTACTATAGCATATTTAGTGCCACTTGATCCATTATCATTCATACTCGTCAAGGAAGAACAGTATTCAGTTGTACTTAATCAATTAATTTGTCTACTCATTTTTTTCCACAGGTATTCTATATCAGTTGTTTGATTCATTTTTAGCACCAAGCAACCCACTGAGGAAGGTCACTCATTCAAGATACTTTGTTTATTATGTTTCAGCATCTTTGCATATGACATGCATCAGGCATTTTAATTTTTAAATCATGAGCATTTTATTTCAGGTATTTTATTTCAGGTCGAATATTATTGCATATATCCTATTATAATAGTACAGATACATGACAGACAATTGGAATTTTTCATTGCTTCACACATGTTGAGATTTATATCACATTGAGTATTATTTTCTCAGAAGATTGTCATGTACTATCACAATTATTTTTTCTATGTCAATTTTTCATATGCAATATATTTTTCCATGTACACATTTTCACATTAGTACTAACCAAATGAGTTATAATGTCATATTTTAATATTATCATGCAGTACCATGAAGAGAAGTAACTCATTCAATTCAAGATTTAATTTATTCAAGTATTATGCTTTGTACAACTTTTGATATTGTTCATGACAAGCATTGTCTCATTTTCATAACCACTTGAATAGTGAAACAGGTGTCCAAAGTCATCAATAATTTTATTCACTGCATTTACATTTTTTTTATCTCCAAGTTGACTTTATTTTGTTATATGTTACCTCAACCATTTTCTATAATTTCATGTATGGTATTTTGTGTATATTCAAATATTTTTAATACATATGAGCATTTCTATTACCATACAAATGCTAAATGGAGGGGGGGGGGTAATATGTCACAGATCACATTATAGAATTGTGTGTACATTTCTCATTTGTAAAGAAATATAAGCCCTCGACATGAGCCTCGGGATTTACCCCTCAAATTTAGACACTTGACATCACGTCAGGATTTACCCAAGGGACGCGATCCTGATGTTTGAAATCTATTGGTTGATTTGAAATTAAACAAAGACATTTTTTAAAAGAGTTAGCGCCAGAGAATTGGCGGGTGTAAGAAAGTAACGCCAGTCGATAAAATAGTGTCCTTGTAGACAGTCACGTTTCTAAGAGCTCTGTTTGAAAAGCCTTTGTAATATGTTTCATGCTCATTGATTTGTAATTTGTACATAAACTGTACTTACGTTGTGTTTAAATAAAGTTCCAGAGTTTTGTCTTATCAAAGAATCGTCAATTGTGATTCTAGATCGTCATTTTTGTTAATTATTGAATTCAAGTAAAATCCCCGGCATAACAACACGTCATACCATCTGCATGTTGTGACACTTAGTCTAGATCTATAACAAAGTTTATTACATGACTAATCCAAACTAATTTCTACTACTTTTTTTTTTTCTTAATGTTAGCTTTTTAAAAAAAAAAATATATATAACAAAATATTTTCTTGTGTTTTTTTTATATTATACCATACTATTGGAATGCTACTAGATGTCAAGAAAAATGCATTAAAACCACGTGACTCAGTGCTTTGAGTCGCTAAATGGGTTCAATTACTTACTTGCTACTCAAGCTAAAAGGATAAAAAAAAAGCCAAGAGGAAGACAAAATGGAAACGTTCGATACTTTGTCCTGCTTCTTGTTACAACCCTTTGGCAAAGTGCAATCAAAGTTTGTCAACAATGTTTGAATGTCAGTAGCAAGACCTGGCATTAAAGCAAGTTGAGATCTTTGAAGAAATCGTGTAGGCATAAGCATTGAGTGCAGGGATACAATTATTTGTTTGAAGTTATGAACTGAATTGAATGCAAAGACACAGTTGCGATTTACTAGCTACTAGCTTGAGGTAGCTCATGCCGTTTTCTAAATGTACTGATTTTATTTCTTTCACACTTAAGTTGCTGGACTTACAATAACATTCACCATTATATTCTTTTACACCATCACTCAACATCATATTCATTTACAACACCACAGACCATTATATTCTTATACACCATCACTCATCATTACATTATATTATTTTGAACCATCACTCACTAATATACCTCCCGCAGGTCCGCGTGGGGGATGTCTGCGGGCAGAGTTCGGACCTGGAATAATCAGGACGACTGTCTAGTGCGCAAACCACACGACCAGGCAATCCTGCAACTGACCGGCCTCTTCCTTTATCTACCCTTGTTTTATGTTTAAAGCGAGCTATGGGCACAAAAATATGACAGTTCTTTCTTCTGTTGATGACAAAATAATATTTTCTTTATATCTCCCCAAATTTTTTAAAATTGTTTAGAGCTCGTTACACTGTAAGATATATATCCCTTTACTTAAGTAAGGTCTTTTGCTCATATTCCTCTATATGGAATCCCCATATTGATGAAACTATCAAAAAATCAAAAAAAGCATTAGGGTTTTTTAAAAGAAATTTCTATAAATCAAACAAGAGCATAAAACTAAAATGTTATTTAACCTTAGTTAGGCCAATAACAGAATATGCATCCTCTGTTTGGGACCCCTCAACTCAAGAAAACATTAAGAAAATGGAACAGACACAAAATAGAGCATTGAGATTCATAACAAACGAATGTTCACATTTGACTAAGTCACTAAAGTTGACACCTTTAATAAAATCACTAAATTTAGAAAGCCTTCAGGATTAAAGACCTACAAGTTAAGTAGCAATTATACATAAAACACCAAAGCATAATCTTTAAATACAAAAACAAAACTTAATAAGATAGTCATAACGACACAGAGAGAAAGGCATATTCCTTGTTCAATACGCTAGGACAAATTTGTACAAAAGCTCTTTCCTCCCTAGCTCTATTAGAGCATGGAATGGGTTGCCTGAGCTAGCCAGGAAAACCAGTGACTTGGCAGAATTTAGGTCATTGGTTAATATGCATGACTAACTGCATGACGCGTAGGGCGTAATCATCTTCCTTTTTGAAGTAACGTCTGTATCATATAAGTAACTATAAGGCTGCATGTTTTAGTAACTATTTACCTTATTTTGTTGCCCACCTCTCCAATCTACAGTCCATTATATTTCTTTGCCAGATCTATGTACCAGGCCCCTATTCATCCCTTTCCTTAACCCACCCAGACAACAAATTGTAAACCTACGTGCCTCCTCTCTTTACGTCTGTAAGACTTATCTAATAATAACACACGGGAGATAAGTAGTCCTTTATCTTTGTTACTTCCCCTAAACATTATATCGAATCATACTCTATCGAGTTCTCTCCCTCACCTCCACCCCCTTTTTTTTTTCGCTTCTTGCTCTCACATGAGATTGAATTTCTTGCTGGACCCGATCAAATATTAAATTTCTAGCTAATTGACGCAATGTTCCTTTAGTTCTTTAGGTTCCCTCGAGGATCCTTTAGGGATACACACAAGATTGATGCTAGCAACAAACTCCATCTGGAGTCATCGATCTCTAAAAGACCGTGTTTTGTATTGGTTTAAAAAAGAAACTTGATTTTAGACTCTCCCATCTGTTATATTTTTTTTTCAATCCAAACATGAATAAACAATTGCTGGCGTCCATTACTGGAGCTAGGTTCGGATGGTTTGGTCAGTTAAGAATTTTTTTTTTCAAAGCTATTACACTGAAAAGATTGATTGGAAGGACAAAACCAACACCAGACACACCCAACAAACACCAGACAAACCAAACAAACACCAGATATACCAAACAAACAACAGGCAAACTAACAGCAGCAGAGAAATCCTAAAACATACAAACTAAACAAACACAATACAAACCCAACACCAGACAAACCCAGCACCAGACAAACTCAACACCAGACAAACAACCAAACTCCAGACAAATTCAACAAACACCAGATAAACCAACCAAACATCAGAAAAATTAAACGCCAGACAAAACAAACGCCATTTTTAATTGTGTTGTAGAACTTTTTAAATGACAATCAGAAATAATGTGGGGAAACAAGATGGTCACGTGACAATGTCACATAGTGTACTGACACTTCAATAGTACATCAATTCAACATTTGACTAATATTTAACTCAGTCTCTCGTTAAAGAAGTAAACCTATTACATATTTGTATCCTCCAGACGCGTCGATGTAACGTCATAGCTTGTTTTGACGTCACACTTTATTAAAACGGTGGAACAGTGTCATTGTTTGCTTTGGGCCACACGAACCTTCAGTAGTAAGACTCCATACACTCAAGCTCATGATGACATAACTGTCCGGCAGTGATCTGCAGGCTTTGCTGTACAGGGCAAGACGTCCGCATGCACTAGTTCTCTCGCTTACATTCCAAGACAAGTCGTTCATTTGATATCGTTTCTGACAATCCTGCACTCGTTGAGGATATGCTGGTCTTCTAGGTAGCAGTGGTGAGGATATGCTCAACTGACTGGTCTTCTAGGTAGCAGTGGTGAGGATATGCTCAACTGACTGGTCTTCTAGGTAGCAGTGGTGAGGATATGTTTAACTGTCTAGTCTTGTAGGTAGCAGTGGTGAGGATATGTTTAACTGTCTAGTCTTGTAGGTAGCAATGAAGGACAATGGCCCTTAAAAAATGTCCAAATTGTTTGATCCTTTCTGTCTAATTTCCATCATTAGTCCTTCCTGTTTGGGCGCTTTAAATACTTCTAGACTGCCCGCCTCGTGCTACAATGGTCCCATCTCTCGAACCATCAGGACGTGTTCCATTCCCAAATCCTTGCTATTGTTCTGCTGGGTCTCCAGCAACGTTGTGTCCAATGTTTGACATGTTTTGAATGTCCCTTCAGAGCTGGAGATAATCTACTTCCTAGTCCAAACCAGCCGCAGGTCGACAGGGGATGGGACCTTATCCGAGACCATCAAGACAACCGAACGACAGTCCAGCGCGCATTCCGCTCGACCAGGCAGCAACCCTAGACCAGGTGTAATCTCACTAGCTTTGTTTGGGCAAGATTTGCTTGTTTGTTCCAAATAAAACATAAATATATATGCATTTTTAATTACACCAATTATTTAATTAAATAGTAATAAATTAATTGTGTTTGAAAGCAAATAAGGAAATAAATTTAAAAACAAAATAAAACTCAAATACAAGCAAGATGTTGAAAATAAATTTAAAAACAAAATAAAACTCAAATACAAGCAAGATGTTGAAAATAAATTTAAAAACAAAATAAAACTCAAATACAAGCAAGATGTTGAAAATAAATTTAAAAACAAAATAAAACTCAAATACAAGCAAGATGTTGAAAATAAATTTAAAAACAAAATAAAACTCAAATACAAGCAAGATGTTGAAAATGTTTTTTTCTCTAAAATGTCCATGAAGTTCTCTAAGCCAAAGTGAACTCTTGAATGCTAAACTTCCAGCGACTGCAAGTGTTTCTACGTCAGCTCTTTCGCATCTTCTTCTCTTCGATTGCAGTTGTCACGTTAAAGCTCGTGCTAATCTTTCGTTATTTCCATTTCCTGACCTGCGCAGTCCCTTGTGTTGGTTGGAAGTGAAAAGATGGAGCTTGTGGGTTGGATTGGAAATGAGGGGCGGTTGTGGTGCTATGACCTGACAGGATGATGCTCCCCCAACTCCCCAGCCCCCCAAAGCCTTAATTGTCTAACAATGTCGACAACCACAATCCTCTTTGCCCTGTAACGAGATGAACGTTTCCGGCTTGCCCTTGTCTCTGAAATGCCTACACGGATCTGGAAACGTTACACAAGTCAATGTTGAAGACTAGCCCCACCAATCCCAGTGGATTTAAGTTGAATAGACCTACTTTATTTTTAGTACGTTTTAAAATTATATTTATTAAGGTCAACATTGCAACAACAACAAATGCAATCTTTGAGTTTGTTTTTAAAAATCTTATGCACTTTCAAACGATATAAGTATGTATATTAACTTAGTCGACTTAGTCTCTAGTGTTTAGAGCTTAACAACAATAACAATCCCTATACTCTACCATATATGCATGTTTTAAAGTCAGTTTACTGCCTTTAATTGGAAAACTATCATTTCAGTATATACAATGAGAAAGTCGCTAGTAAAAGCGATGTGTGGGTGAGTGGCTTGGCCACCTAATTAATTAGGCTCGAGTTCGAATCCGAAGCACACAGACTGAGTTTTGCTGAGAACCTAAACGCAGAATCAGATGCTCCTTTCAGCCAAATGTCTACAATATAGATACGTCCAGAGAGCTCTGAACAGGATTTAGAGTATGGAAGACCCACTATACAGAAGAAATAATACTATATGAAGCATCTTTATAAGATATAGTTCTTGCAGTAGAACTCAGAAGCGGCCTTGGCAGTGCGCTGGTACTTGGGTGAGTGTCATTACAGTTGGATAGGGGCAACGACTATTTCTACCATGGGCTGATGGAGACAAAATATTCTCTTTAGCGCGGGGCCTCCAAAGGCTCGGTTCCTGGGTGGTCGCCCCACTCGCCATCACTTTAAGGTAGCCTCTGTTGAACTGAATACCCCTCTATACAGTGAGAACATCTTGAAAGGATAAGGTGGTTCTTAGTAACTATCAACATAGTCAGTTTAAGTTATTTAGCGACCCCTGCATATAGCGGTTAAAAATCACACGCTTATTTCAGATATAGCGTAAAAACATTTCCAAGCAATCAGGAAGGACTTATCTTTCTTTCGTTCATCCTAAAGTTATTAAGACTTTTTCTAAGAAAGCCTCTTCTCTCTCCATATTAAGAAAATAATCCTAAGCCTTGCTTCGCTCTAATGAGAGTTTAGTATATCGCCCCAATTACATTACTTCTTAGGAGTTTAGTTTAACAATGGACACCGGGTTCGTATTGTAATCACTAAGGTACTTAGCCGAAGGGAGGTGAACTTTGAACCCGTGTGGGATGAAACCTTTTATCATAGGATATTCCCGCTTATTATCTGATACATTAAAAAAACAGAGGGATTTCTATGAATAATGCGGTTGAGAATGAAATCCCAGCTGGAAACAACGGTACTGGTGGCATTTCAGTCTATTATAATTATAGCATTAGAATTATATCTATATGTAGGTGTTTTTGTTTTATCAGCATCCCTTTTTTCTTTAAGCCTGTACCAGAATCTTAAGATTAGATATCATCTTGACTTTAAACAATATTACATTATTTGAAAATTATAATCTTCGGTCTACACCCGTATTCTCGTACAATTATTAAACTTTTATTAGGTTACAGTTCTTTCCATAAATTAAAAGTGACAATAGACATACATGAACTACTTCAATACTATTCTTCCCTTAGATTGAATTTGCTGCTTCGATATGTTTCTACATTTTTCTACAATGTTTAAAGACTAAAGTCGAAGGACTAAAGAACTATTTCAAACTTCGAGCTTGTGTATGCCCATCTATTCTTCGTTAAATGAGAAATTTTAGAACTGTAATTTGCATCACTCTGTTATGTATATATTAAACAAACTCTAGCTGAAAATAACACGGTTACAAAATCGGCCCCCAAAGGCAGGAAAAAAGGCAGGTTTCAATATTTTCAGAAGAATATCGATATTAAATTCTATCAGAAGTGGTCCACCCAGGTAGGTAAAAAGGCAGGTTTCAATATTTTCAGAAAGAATATCATAATGAAATTCTATGAAAGGCAAATGACAGAGAAGAGTGGAGAAGGAAGGTTGACAGATCCAGTATTGTCTGGCCCTTACTAAAAAGCATCCAGTGTTTGTTACTATTAATAGTTAATAGTTGTAAAAATGATGTATTATTTATGAAAAAACTGCTTGCATAAGTGCTTTAAAAAATAGATTTCTCGCTTTCAGAAAAGAAAAAAATAGCCGTTGCATCAGAACTTTGAATGATCTAAAATATCATGATGTCCGATTTTCATTATCTAAACGGGTCGGACGGACAGACGGACAGAGAGGCTACATAAAACTAATAGCGTCTTTTCCCCTTTCGGGAGCCGCTAGAGAGAATCTTCTGACCAAATTCTGAGTGTAATTTGTACGTATTTATATAATAATGATGTCACTACTACTGACGTGTTCAAAACGTTCTATATATTGTTATAACCTTATCCATGCACAACCTCACAATGTCATTTAAGCTAGTGCAGAAGGTGCACACCATTAGAGTCTAGACTGAGAAGGATATTACATGAGAAAGAGATAGCAAAGTTTCGCCCAAGTCTTGAGCTGATGAAGATGTTGTGCTCAAGGCAGTCGTTGTTTTATGTATTTGTGATGTCCCCATGTAAATAAACATTTTTATCGTTGAGTTGCCTCCCTTAAGTTATTACAACACTTTTATATAATGGTAAGTCCCATTTAGGAAACTGAGTATATACGAATTGAAAATGTATACCTTTCGTTGGTACCATTTTGCTTAAAGCCCCTGGATACGTAACCTCAGATTTCTAAACATACCATATTTTGTTCTAGCTTTGTTGTTCTCTTGACTGCCTCTATCATGTCCTAAGTGTCAGTCTGCCCAACTGACCGTGGTCCATCCAAATGAAATTTAACACGTGTTTCAAGTTGAATGAGCAAGAAGGAAACATCTTTTTTCATCCCCCCCCCCTTGACCAGATCAGTGAACTTGTCTGGACATCTATCAAGTCGATTGAAATGAAGACTCCAGACAGGCTAGAAACCGAGGCAGAGAAAGTAAGAAACAAACAGAAGAGACAAACAATAATGAAGGATAGTGGGGTGGGGTTAGAGAGGAGATACGAGGGGAGAAAGAATGATGAAAGAGGTACGAGAAAGAAAGGTGGAGAACTAAGGAAGACAGTAATGATAGAAAGAGAAAGAGAGAGAAAGAAAGGAAATTAACAATTTAAGGGTGTCTAGACGGGCAGAGAGTTCGGAACAATCAAATAAAGATATAACTACCTATTATAATACCAATAAAGATGCTTTCCTATCTGTCTGGCATTGTACGTCTGAAGACGTGGTCTTTTCCGTTTGCAGTCACGTGACTAAAGAGGCCAATCCTCGATACACAGCCGCGGTCACAGGTTGGGCATTTGTAATCACCAGGCGCTGTAGCACTTTCACCCCTCTAATCTTTTTCTGGTATGTATGCTATTTGAGATCCAGGACCTTCCTTTATGTTTGCTCTCCATGTGGGTCTATCCAGCGTCTTTTTCCCCAATTAATAGTGTCGATTTTTACAGAGCTTCATGTCGCGTTTGCATACATCAGAATACCTTAAAAGTGGGCGACCAGCGGTTCTCCTGCCTTCTATTAGATCAACATACAGAATGTCTACTCTAGATATTTGGATAGCCTACTTATTGTATGACAGTTTTCCGGACAGAGCGTGGACATATAATTCAATGGCGAGCAAGTGTAACGACCAGGATGTACACTTATTAACAAAGCTCGGACACTTGTCAATTCTGCCACACATGTCACACTTGTCACACTTGTCACGCCTAGATGTTTTTGTTGGCGCTTCAAAGCTAAATAGAAAATAATTAATCTAAAAAAATAAAGAGGACCAAAACTAAGAGGGAAACAAATGTTAAAATTAAAATTAGTACTTGAGTAAAACAACAAGAAATGAAGAAGTAAGCAGAGAACGCCGACTTCAAAAAGTGAGTTTAAAAATGGGGGTCGCTCACATTACATTATAACATGTACTTTAGTCGCCTCTACTAACTCAAAGTGGTAATGTCGTTGAAAATGGTGTAAGTTAAGAACTTATTTTAATATTGATACATCTGTCGGAATATAACAAGTTACGATAATAAAATTAAAAAACTCCACTTTTTTTTAACTGTTCTAAAACACAGGTGTTAATAACTTTATAACATTCTGACCCAATATTGAACACAACTTTACAAATATGACCATAAATTTATCATAAACCAACAAAAAGATTTTCTTGCTTTCGGAGCTCCAGAGTTTAGCAAGTCAAAAACGTTTGGCATTTCTTTTTGTTAAAACATTGCCTTGAATAATCTGATACACTTTAGATCCAACCATGAACATTATTAGACTCATTGTTTTGGAGTTTGGTTTACGTTTAAGTGCACATATTCTTTATTAGTGCAACCAAAAATAAAAGTCTTTTCATGCTGTATATTTACTTCTCTTCGCAAGGTGATGTTGGATTATTCACATCGAATGTCACAGCATATGTGTCACTACTCAGGTCGATGACACTCTAAGAATTCTCACGCAGTGACCCAATTAGATAAGTATTTTCAAGACTATGGCAAGACATGTGCTTTGTAGCAGTGCTACTTATTGATTGGAAAGTCTACTTACATGTAACTAGTGTTCAATGCCTTACAAATTTACCTAGAGTTTAGAAGACGATGAAAGTGTTTTAAAGTCACAACGTCAGTTAATCTTGAGTTACTTAATTTTTAAACTAGAACGAGACATCAGCTGCACAAAGTTAATAGATATTCTAGCACAAGATCATTGGGGGGGGGGGGTTTCATGAGAACCTAAACAATGTCAAGGACTCTCAATTGTATAGAGAAGTTGCAAACTAAAAATGAAGATACAAATGTAAGAGCTTAGATAATTAAATTGCTAAAAAGTGCATAAAAATTAGAAAAAAAAATTGCAACAATTCTGTAACACTCAACACCAAAGTGCTAGCTATAAATAACTTTTTTAAATTAAAGTATATCAATATATTATTTCATTTTTTGCAGTTTTTTGATAAAACTTGACAATTTTTAGATATGATTTATAAAGAGGATTTAAATTTGATGTCTAGTGACGGTTTTGTATTTAGACCTACGGAGGACAATGCTTTGTCTACGTTAGATTAAACACATTAAGTTGGTCACAGCTAGGTCTGCGTTGCCACGTTAAAAACTACACTCTTCCTTAACCTTCCAACTCACAATACTGATACCTAATTGTAATTTTTTTAAAATGAAATAATTGTCATTCTATGGCACTGCAAGGGTTAAGATCTGTATAGGGGTTAAGAAGTGTATAGAGAAACAAGTGTAATACCGTTACACATATCTAATAAGGAAATTTCTAATGACATGCCAGCTCTAGACCAGTACTGCCCTCTGACATGACATGCCAGCTCTAGACCATTACTGCCCTCTGACATGACATGCCAGCTCTAGACCAGCATTGCCCTCTGACATGACATGCCAGCTCTTGACCAGCACTGCCCTCTGATATGAAACACAAATCTTCTTCGGTATATTCAGGACCAGGAAGATGTTTGCGAAAACAGTCACCATCTCATCGGTTATATCACGATTTGGTTCTATTGCAATCTTAGTGTTTCTATTAGTGATGGAAGTTAGAAACCTAAGTTATTATAATATATTAAGAAAGCATTTGAGAAAAAAGATGGGTGGGGGATGTAGGATGATGCACATACAAACTTACAAGTATAAACTACTTAATTATAGACTGACATTAAACTATTTCAATATTTGTACATTCTAAATATATTTTCATTTTTTTTCTAGTTTAAAGCTTAAAGTTAAAACAAAATACAAACGTATTATTGAGAAAGTAAAGTCAGAAGTCTGCACTTACCCACGTAGATTTTTTTTCTTTATTTCGGGTCACGTTAGAATCATGGCTCCTACTGAACTCATGGCTCATACAGAACTCATGGCTCATGCGTCCACGTCAGAGTAATCAAATTATATTCGCACACGGCTCCAGTCCTGCGACTTGATATGGTTTCTTGTCAATGAAGCTGACCGCTGGCCAAGACATTTTTTGTCAGGCTTCAAGAGATGACCACTCGATTTTAGCCTAGACAGTAGTCTTTCCTTTCAAAGTAGTAATATACAAAACCAAACCATGTCTTATGCACCAATACTTTTCAGTAAAATAGAATCTATTGCATATAGAAATAAATAGATATAAATAGATATAAGTAGATATAAATAAATAAGTAAATACATATGTGTGTGTGTTTTAAATGGATGATTGTTTTCGTTTATATAACGTAGTCTTAAAAATAATTAAAAAATAATGGTGCCTCGTTCAATTATAGATGTAAAAAAGAAATGAGATATCATCCAGTTTAAATGATATTTTGAATTGACTTGAAAAACATGTTTACTGATTTGACATCTTTATTCATTGTAATGTTAAGATCAGTAATTAGAGATATAACTATAGTCTCTGCCTTGACAACATGTTTCAGTTGACTCACACAGTTTGTTTTTTTCTTTTTACATAGGATCATACATTGAAAAGTTTCTAAAAAAAAAATCAATTTCTGTGAAGCAAGTGTAGACAAATGTGTTCACTTCTGATACCTATGTTGATCTTTCACTTCTGATACCTATGTTGATCTTTCACTTCTGATACCTATGTTGATCTTTCACTTCTGATACCTATGTTGATCTTTCACTTCTGATACCTATGTTGATCTTTCACTTCTGATACCTATGTTGATCTTTCACTTCTGATACCTATGTTGATCTTTCACTTCTGATACCTATGTTGATCTTTCACTTCTGATACCTATGTTGATCTTTCACTTCTGATACCTTGAGAACTAAGCACCCCCTTTCAGACCTTGAGAACTAAGCACCCCCTTTCAGACCTTGAGAACTAAGCACCCCTTTCAGACCTTGAGAACTAAGCACCCCCTTTCAGACCTTGAGAACTAAGCACCCCTTTCAGACCTTGAGAACTAAGCACCCCTTTCAGACCTTTAGAACTAAGCACCCCCTTTCAGACCTTGCGACCTATAGTGCAGATGATGCAAAGGCCATCTGTTTCTGTGGCCGAAGGTTAAAGAGAGTGTCATGTGGTCAGAACAACGACCTACGACTTTGCTTTCTCTAGGGCCGCCATTAAAGTACCTACATTAAAAACTTCAGTCTTCACTGAGTTTCGAACTAAGGACCCCTTGGTTCGGAAGCCAAGCGCCACTCACCCTCCGCCCCCCCCCCCCCCACCTAGAAGATTGAATATGAAATAGAAAGCTATGTGTATCGGTGTGATATGCCTAGTGATTTACTCTAATGTTACTTGAGTTTAAGCGGTACACTTCTTGAGGCTAAGTACATAGACCACAGGCAACATTTCACAACATATGATCAATGATGTCATCAATCTTTTTTTTTATGCTTGCTTGACTTTCACTTCACCCCCCGGTGCCCCTATTTTTTGTTTCTCTTACAGAAGATTTCCATGCATGTGAGAACTTATACATGATCTTTTTGGTGTCTCCGGTGTAGAACCTACAGGAAGTCTTGATAAGCTCTATCTTTCATGTAATAGTTGTGCCCTGTAAGCACTGCAGAAATTCTATTGGTATAGCTCTTTCTTTTGAATCGCAAAATAATTGGAATAAAGAGGAAGCATTAGACTTTTACTCTATGACTTTCACTCTGTGACTTTCTTTCTATGACTTTCACTCTATGACTTTAACTCTATGACTTTCACTCTATGACTTTCACTCTTTGACTTTGACTCTATGACTTTGACTCTATGACTTTCACTCTATGACTTTCACTCTATGACTTTCATTCTATGACTTTCACTCTATGACTTTAACTCTATGACTTTCACTCTATGACTTTCACTCTTTGACTTTGACTCTATGACTTTGACTCTATGACTTTCACTCTGTGACTTTCTTTCTATGACTTTCACTCTATGACTTTAACTCTATGACTTTCACTCTATGACTTTCACTCTATGACTTTCACTCTATGACTTTCACTCTTTGACTTTCACTCTATGACTTTCACTCTTTGACTTTCACTCTATGACTTTCACTCTACGATTCCAAACTTATTTCAAAAACCAATAGGCAACTCTCTTGCCTCAATACAGGAGATTTGATGCCAAGATCAACAGTCACGTATTGAGATGATGGTTGTAAGCCGTTCTTTTTTATTCAGTTGGAAACAGTGGAGTTCAATTTAGCGTCCTTGGCATTGTTGAGTGGATCTCAGATACTCACATTTCTTTTCTTAGTCTCTCACTTGCTCTGTATGTTTTTGTTCAGGCGCCTCGGCCTCGCAATAGGGCTCTTATGTCTGTAGGAATAACTGTGTGTGTTTTTTTCTGTTGCTTTCTTTATCTTTTTTCTTCTTCTGTGTTTTCTTTTCTATCTCTCGTTCTCTCTTTCTCTCTCTCATTCTCTTTCTTCTCTTTCTCTCTCTTTCTTTCGTCGTTTTTTTGCATGACTCTTTAAGTCTCTCTCTTTTTATTACTTCTCTTTCGTTTTCTCTCTCTTTTTCTTTCTCTCTCCTCTCAATATCTATCTATCTATCCATCAATCTCTCTATCTATCTATCTATCTATCTATCTATCTATCTATCTATCTATCTATCTATCTATCTATCTATCTATCTATCTATCTATCTATCTATCTATCTATCTATCTATCTATCTATCTATCTATCTATCTATCTATCTCGGTGTTTCATTATATCTTTGTATGTCTCTATAAGCCTCTAGAATTTTTCATGTGTCTCTCTTTTGACTACAAAATTAATTCTCTTATGACGCAGGCCAGACCTGGATGAAGCTTCACTAGATTTTCTAGAGTATTGTTACGTATTTCTGAATCTTCTGGCTAGATGTACTAGTAGGCACACAAATAAAAACACTGTAAAGAACTTGACGACTAAACTTTCAGTTTCATGTAACTTTAATGACTATTAACTCTAACAATTCGCCACTGTAACATGTAGCGTAGAAGACTGTACAATATCTGTCAGTTTACAGTTAGCTATACTTCGTTGCAATAAATCTCTTCATTTCGTTGCAATTCATCTCTTCTCAACTTGCATCGAGCCATATTCCACAAAACAGACCAACGACACTCTTCCCAGTGTCGCTCCAGGTCTCCCAAAGCTGAACCAAGTCGTACTCAAGTCTACCGAATCAGAGCCGCACACGTCTTACATCGACTGTATCGACTGTAACGGCTCAAGTCCACTGTATAGACTTTAACGACAGTAGTCCACTCCAGTTAACTCTACCCTAGTTAACTTGCATCGAGTCGTACACATTTCTCTTCCACTAGAGTCGCACACGTCTTACATCGTCTGTATCGACTGTAACGGCTCACTCACGACTGACTTTCACATTAACTCTCTGGCTTATAAAGAGTCCCTAATCGCTCCTCCAAAGTTGCACAAACACTGCTAGTATCTTCTGGAATAACACGTGAGGAAACGTCACATCCTGTCTTTGTTTTTACATGTAGATTCCAGAAAACATCGGCTGCAGTGTCATCTCGCCGGGGTCACAAGTTGTGACCTCTACCTCTATCTGTCACTGGACATTGCTAGTACCTTTTGGAATAACACGTAAGGACACGTCACATCCTATCTTTGTTTATACATGTACATTCCAGAGGACACTCGCTGCTGTGTTATCTCGCCGGGGTCACACGTTAACCTCTTCCTGTCACTGGTCATTTGTAACAGTATCTTAAGCACTAATGCCCAAACCACCCCCGTCTGCTGGCTTCGTCTCATGACGCAAAGCTACCTGTCCCTCTAAATGTTCAGCCCACAGGACATTCAGAAGATGAGTTCCATTGGACGTAATGATTTGTTGTTTTAGTGATGTGGCCAGCAACACGCATGTCTGGAATTTATCTGACCTCCAGGTCTTATAGGTTGTGCATTACTGAGCTGGTAGGTCTACAGTCATCTCAAAATATCGATCTATTCTGTTGTTGTTGGGTTTTTTTTGCTACAGAAACTATTAGCTGAAACAGTAACAGCTACTACATTCAGTTGGTATTTATGGAATATGATGTCCTAAGAAAGAAAAAATGTCAGCACTTGGATTATCTGTCCATGTTCAGATATACAACTTACTGTACCGCGTATCTCATCATTTTATCTTTCTGAATGTATGGGAACTATCAAATCAAATACTTCAGTTGAACGTAGCACACCAAATAACTGAGTCATTACAGCACAACTTTGTCTTCGCCTACGGCATTTGAGAATCTTTACGACTTGTGCAATCTGAAAGCTGCCATAGTTGAAATCGTTAATTGTTAGACAGAAGGAATTGTCAAGATCTAACTCCTAGAAATTCTACAAGTCACAGTAAAGAAATTCAAGTTTAAAGTGGCTTTTTCTAAAAGTATCAGGTGTAAGGATCAATTGAACTAGTAAAAGTACTAAAAGCCTCAATGTAAATGAAATTAAGAGATGTTCTTACAACTTCCTTAATGACTGTTTACATCATAAGCGAGCGGCTAATTATTCAGCTTAGTTCTAGTGACTTAATTCTGATACAAAGATTATATAACTAATTAGGATATACAGATACTCGAGATATTTAGGCACATTGTTTAACAATTAGATGGATTGACCTGTTGAAAGCTACATGGCCTACATCACTACCTGAAGGATGATCTTACACTTCAGTGGGCATGACAACATGTCTCTCACACCACCTGCTATATCTCTCCTTGACATTTCCTCCATTAAATAAAGTAATAATTTGTTGCTGTCATGTATCTAACAACAGACGTCACCTGTCGCTAATAACACTTTAAGTTGCTTGGTGACATTATTAAGGAGCAAGCCAATCATGGCAAGCGATTGTTTGGCTATATCATTATCTCTAGATCTTTCTGGAATCTTCTAGCCTAGCTCTAGGGGGCGTTACAATATTTTTTTCTTCCTTTGTTCATACGCTTAATATATATATATATATATATATATATATATATATATATATATATATATATATATATATATATATATAATTAGATATATGGTAAATATAAACGCAGTTTACATTTGTGCTCAGAGCCGGATTTAAGTATATTGAGGCCACAGGGCAAGATTTTTGTAGAGGCCCCTACATTTTTGGAAGGTTTTAATAAAGATCCAGTTGTGAATGGAAATACTTGTATCTAAAAGCAAGCTCTATTTAGAAGAAAGAAACAGAGCTCTTGTACATTCATCTCACTTTCCTTTTGAAAAAAAAACTTAATATGCATATTTTTTTAAAAAATCTTTATTTTAGAGTTTGTAGAGGCTAAGGCCCTTGGTAGACGCGCTGCCGAAAATCCGGATTTGTAGTTGCTTATTCCGAGCATACACTTCTTAATCACGACTTTTTTGTCAGCCGTAAAAATGCGCAAAAAAATGTTGGATTAAAAAAAAACAAGTTTCAGACCCGTCGAAATTCGGATATATTTTTATCTCTTTTGTTGAGGCCCCTTTCTTGTGGAGACCTTGGGACTTTAGCCACCGTCTGCCATCCCTTAAATCCGGCCCTTTTCGTGCTTTATGAAGTGCAATCATGTGAATTTATTTTCAATGTGCAACTCAGCACTGAAGTACACATTCAACTTGTGTCACTCAGAACGTTTTGAACTGCCGCCGCTAGCGCCACAGCACGGAGTCAATCTAACCTTGTGCTAAGACTTGGCCCATCCATTTCCTCGTCTTAATCTTTGGGTCTCATCGATTTCATCGCTATTGAAATGTAAACTAAGTCGGGGATTGTGGTGAAATAGTTGCTATTTGTTTATGTTTGTGTAACGTCGTGAGAATGTGTTCACAACATTGATTTAGTGTGCTACAGTCCAAGTCTCTTTCGTCAGTTCATGTGTCGTTCTAGTTTAATAAAGCCTTGTTTTAGGTTACTCTTCAGTGTTCCTTTATTTCTTATTACAATTTATTAAACTAGAAATTTTCAATTCCATGGATCTATGTGCCTCACGTATCTTTTTTGGATTTTCGTTCAACACTATTCTCAGTCTGTAAGTAAAAGTAGTAATACAAATGGAACGTCTATTTAGGCCAAAAGAGCTAGACATAGAGCCTAGCTCGCCATCGGCTGCCGAAAAGTGGCTGTACTGGCTGAGAACATTTGAGAATTTCATCTCCTCAGTCTCTCATTGCGAGATTGACAAAAAAGAAATTACTAGAAAACTACGTTTCTTCGAGCGTATTTCAGTACATAAATGAGTGTACAACGTTCGAAGAATCAATCAAAGTTCTACAAAATGTCTACGTGAAGCCTAAAAGCGAAATTTTTGCACGGCACATGATAACTCTTTGTCGACAAGAGAACGGACAAACCGTTGACTCCTTCCTACTTAAGCTTAAAAGTATGGCCAAAGACTGTGACTTCAAAGCTGTCACCGCTGAAGAACACAGAGATATCTTTGTAAGAGACGCCTTCATTACTGGACTGGCTTCAAACAGCATAAGGCTGCGACTCTTAGAGAAATCTACTCTAACTCTACAGTGCGCCTATGAAGAGGCAAGACAACTCGAATATGCCCATAACCATGCCATGGCGTATAACATCCACTCTGAAACTCCCTGTGGAGCTAGCGCCGACGAGGAGAGCCTTTCTCCAATGACAAAAGTAGAACACGAGGTGAGTGCGGCGACTAGTAAAAGATGTTTCTTTTGTGGAAACAGCCCACATCAACGCTTTAGATGTCCGGCCCGTGACGCTACATGCAACTTGTGCGGTAAGAGGGGCCATTTCCAGAAAGTCTGTAAATCGACCAGACAGACACTCAAATCTACAACCTC
This sequence comes from Biomphalaria glabrata, assembly GCF_947242115.1. NCBI lineage: Eukaryota > Metazoa > Mollusca > Gastropoda > Planorbidae > Biomphalaria > Biomphalaria glabrata. Next base: position 23,199,073 of record NC_074714.1, on the reverse strand, counting down.
AGCCATAGTGAAAGCAGATGATGACACGTCTCGGACTACAAACGTTGGATCTTCCTGGGCATCGACACCAGCGTCCGGTCTTACTAAATCTACTATTTCAATACTCGTCAATGGAGTACCATTGAAGGCTCTCGTAGATACGGGGAGCAGTGAAAGCTATATATCTTCTTCAATTGCTAAAAGGTACAAATGGAAATTAGAAACGTCCAGAAACAGAATCTACATGGCCTCTACACATCTTTCTCGCACTACTCACGGCCATATTTTCGCTAAAATAAAGTACAAAGATGAACAATATGAAAGTGTTAAGCTCTCACTACTAGATGGACTAGTATCTGATGTAATCTTAGGGCTAGATTTCATCAGCCAGCACGAAAAACTGATGATCCCATTTGAAGGAAAACGAAGCACTCTCCAGGTCTGTACGCTGAAAGCTGCACGAGTTGAAGCCCCTCGCCTCTTCGCTAATCTGGCTTCTAACTGCCATCCCATAGCCACTAAATCTAGAAAATATTCTATGCCTGACTCCAAATTCATTCAAACTGAAATCAAGAGACTTCTATCTGACAAAATTATTGAGCCTTCCACGTCCCCGTGGCGAGCCCAGATAATTGTAACAACGAATGAAAGGCACAAAAAGAGAATGGTTATCGACTATAGCCAAACCATCAATCGATTCACTTACCTCGACGCGTATCCCGTGCCAAAAGTGGATGAACTGGTGCAGGAAATATCTAAATACTCAATGTACAGTACATTTGACCTCAAAAGCGCTTACCACCAGATACCTATCAGGGATGATGAAAAGCAGTACACGGCGTTCGAGGCTGGCGGAAAGCTTTATCAGTTTTGCCGCATTCCTTTTGGAGTGACAAACGGAGTCGCCGCATTTCAAAGGACGATCAACACAATAATTGAGGAGGCAGGGCTACAGGACACGTTCGCTTACGTGGATAACGTTACCATCTGCGGACTTGACTCCATTAGCCACGACCAGAATCTACAGAGATTTCTCAATGCCGCTAAAAAGTACGGTATCACCTTCAACAATGATAAAAGTGCTATTGCGACTAATAAAGTATGCCTCCTAGGCTACGAAATCTCACAAGGGCAATTAAGACCAGACCCCGAAAGATTTCAAGCATTGAGAAACCTACCTCCACCACAAGACATGAAATCACAAAAGCGGGTGATTGGACTACTGTCCTATTATTCTCAATGGATCCCAAATTTCTCCAACAAGATCCATTTATTGGTGAACAACAAAGCCTTTCCTCCCCCTGAACAAGTACAACAAGCTTTTAAACAGCTAAAACACGAACTTGAAAACGCTGCTGTGTCGACGATAGACTACAATCGACCACTAACAGTCGAAACAGATGCCTCTGACATTGCGATTGCCGCCACTCTTAATCAAGACGGCCGTCCTGTCGCTTTCTTTTCAAGAACACTCACTAATAGTGAACGCAGACACTCAGCAGTGGAAAAGGAAGCATACGCTATCGTAGAAGCCCTGAGAAAATGGCAACATTACCTTATCAGTAGACCCTTCACATTGGTTACAGATCAACGCTCAGTGTCTTTTATGTTTGACCAGCAGAACAAGGGCAAGATCAAAAACGAAAAGATTCAAAGATGGCGACTGGAGCTTAGTTGTTTCCAATATGACGTCGTATATCGACCCGGGAAACAAAACGCTGCGGCGGATACCTTTTCAAGGAACCACTTTGCGTCAGCAATGACTGGAGAAGACCTCAAACTGTTACACAACAACCTCTGTCACCCAGGGGTCACGAGACTCCTCCATTTCGTTCGGACCAAGAACTTACCTTTTTCCTGCGAGGACGTCCGCAAAGTGGTAAACCAATGTAAAACTTGCGCTGAACTGAAGCCTAGATTCTTCAAACAGTTTTCAGGCACCCTCATCAAAGCTACCCAACCGTTTCAGAGAGTAAGCATTGATTTTAAGGGGCCACTCCCATCTGCTACTCACAATAAATACTTATTAACAATGGTGGATGAGTACTCACGCTTCCCATTTGCCTACCCATGTCCCGATATGTCCTCATCCACTGTCATAAAGTGTTTAAATCAGCTGTTTTCCTTTGTTGGGATGCCAGAGTACGTCCATTCTGACAGAGGTACGTCCTTTATGTCGAGGGAGGTGCAATCCTTTCTGCACGAGAGGGGAATAGCTACAAGTAGAACAACCGCCTTTAATCCCTCAGGCAACGGACAAATTGAACGACTAAACAAAACTCTATGGAACGCTGTTACTTTAGCACTGAAAGACCTCGATCTCCCGATCTCGAGATGGGAGCTTGTCTTGAACCAGGCCCTATACTCGATTAGATCATTACTATCTACGGCAACAAACGAAACTCCACATGAGAGAGTTTTCCGGTTCAACCGAAAATCCTCCTTCGGGATATCTATCCCCACTTGGCTATCTAGCCCAGGTAGAGTGTTGCTGAGAAGAGAGAACCGATCTTCAAAGTATGATCCTCTCACGGAGGAAGTCGAATTGCTGATGTGCAACCCCCAATATGCTGTCGTACGGTTGCCCAGCGGTAAAGAGGAGACGGTCTCTCTAAGACGCTTGGCTCCCACCCCCTCCCCATCCACAACAACAAGTGAACCTTCGTTCTTCCCTCAGGGTGAGGATAATGAATATCCTCCAGAAACTCAAAACACGGAAGTACCAGTCAACACCCCTACCGTGATACAAGAAAGGAAAGAACCCCTGGTAGGCTCTGAGGACCTCCGAGCGCTTCCTCTTGAAAATACCCCACTTGACGCTCAGGAACTCACTAGTGACTCCCAAACTGTAGAACAGGATAGTCAACCCCGTTACAACTTGAGAGAGAGAAGAACCAGACCGAACTATAGAGTCTAGAGTTGTTCCTTTATTGCACTACATATGTTCTACATAAACTGGCATTGTTTATCTCTTGCTACTGATATTAGAGTTTACTTTTCACTTACTTACGTACATGTCTACTTACTACACTATTTGTAATATTTAAAACAGAAACTAGTAATTGTTTATAAGTCATACAACAGATACTGGTTTTTAGGTTTCTTTGCATCACCATTCACTATTGTTTACAAGAGAAATTTCGACACTATTTATTGATCTATTGTATTACAGGCACTGGCATTCTCTTTTATTTATGCTATTGGCCTACTATATTACTATACTTGCTATTTTAATTCTAGGCGGGGTGAATGTGGTGAAATAGTTGCTATTTGTTTATGTTTGTGTAACGTCGTGAGAATGTGTTCACAACATTGATTTAGTGTGCTACAGTCCAAGTCTCTTTCGTCAGTTCATGTGTCGTTCTAGTTTAATAAAGCCTTGTTTTAGGTTACTCTTCAGTGTTCCTTTATTTCTTATTACAGGGATACACTGATGATCACACAAGCACACACTTGCGCTCATGCACATACACACACACACACACATACTGACACACACACACACAAATTCTGACACACATACACCTGGTCATCGGGCCTGTAAACATTTTGTAATTGAGTCGTTTGAAATCGATCCAGTCCCATCATGCCCTCGTAGCCTCTTTGTTACTTTCCTTCAGCCCCGCCCTTTTTTAAATTTCAATTTTGTTTTATTTTTTTTCAAAGTATAACTCCAGGCTCCTCAACTTGCTTACCTTCAGGGGTTGTTAACTAATGTTTAAGTCTCTGAATTAAGTGTAGAAATAGGGAATCTTTTTACTTAACGTGTGGTCGCTCTATCTGCACCTTCTGTGTGGTTGTGTCCTTGTGTCGTGGGCATACAACTTCTTCACAAGCAATCAATCAATAGTTGATAGTACTCCGTCACCAGGCTTGCAATGCCCCCCCTCCCCCACAGCCTCACGCGCCCTTTCTTCAGATAATTATGTTTTCTGCTTTGCCTGGTACCATCACGACGAGGGAGACTTGGAATTTCCGGAAAAATACACCCACACCCATGCGAAGTCATATTTTTGTATTGTTGTTGGTCTAGCACGGAGAAGGGAGAATGTGTGAGTGTGTGGAGAGAAGGGAGGAGAGTTTGTTAGTATCGTGTGTGTTTGTGTGTTATGAGTAGCTTGACATTCCTGGACTTGGTCAATGACATCATGCCTTTTCCTCACTTTCCAAGTGCTCTCCCTTGTCTCTAGGTCGGGGTGTAACAAGGTTTAACACGAAGTCTTCAATTGTTGCTGTCAAAATGTATGTACGAGAGTATGAATTTGTCACGTGTCTCATGGCTTTAGTCACATGACTTTTTTTTTAAGCAAGCGGCACTCACAACGTGTTGGCGGCTTAAAATAGATGACCCCGTGGCGCCATTACTATAGAGGAGAACATTTGGATGTAACGGAAGACAACTCTTCTACAACCAAATACTCCCTTTAAAAAATATAATACCACATGTATAATGAAACGAATCATTTCTGTAGTAAACCAAACAATAGATTCAGATGTAAAGGATATGAAACGAAACATAGGGAAAGAGGAAGATTATGATTGATATAATTATATCAGGAGATCTTTTTTTTTAGTTTTGGCCGGGATGCTGTTGTGTCTAATGGAACCTAGAGAAAAAGCGTACCAAAGGGAGATTATGGGGTTCACGTCTTGTGTTTTACGAATAAGTTCATTTCTATCTGAGGCTAACTTTAAAATATTAAACATCAAACAATGTGGAGGAGTTTTATTGAAAGCTCGCAGTTGAAAACTAATTAATAATGAGAAGACACATTTTTTTAAATGCTTTAATTAAAAAAAAACAGCTTATATTAAATTTAATTGTATCAATTAGTTTGAATCAGTCATGTAATTACATTACATTTGTAATAGATCTAGACAAACAGCTATAAATCTGTGCGCTGAAAATATTTTTACCGATTGCTATCTTTTATTGCAATTTCATGCACAATGATCCTATCACCTGTCTGGACCAGTTGGTATAGAACAGTGATGCCCAACCTTATTCGCCCGGCGGGCCATTTTCATTTCCGACACTCATGTCGCGGGCCACATCGTCGAATAGATGAAAAAATGAAATAGAGAATAAGTCCATTTTAAATAGTTTTATTAGAAACCTGTAGCACTACTTGGCCAACGTACACACGTAGGGCGATTACGTAAGATTGGTCTCATCCGTTTTATTACTGAAAGGTTTGTCTACTCAACGAAGTGCTTGTAAACATTGTGATCGTCCTTAACACTTCATTTTGGACATTTGAAAAGTTTCACCAGGCAACACGAAATGAACTGTCTGCATCACTCTAACTTTCTCAAACAGGGATGTCTGGATTTGTAAGTCAATCAATTTCAGTTGCAGATCTATCGGAGTAATCCTCAGTGGCAATAGAAAACATTTCAAAATCTGCTGCTCTGTCATTTAGTTTTGCAATGCGTTAACTGCTTTTTTTTTTTTACCCAGGACTAATTCTTTCACTACTGCTAGAAAGCACTTTTTTACGCATCATTTCTCATACTTTGAGCAGCTCTGTAACTTGTCCTTACCGTGGACTCATTTCTTGTCTCTTTGTTCTCGTCAGTCACTTTACTCATTCAACTAGGCCTAGCTTAGCGATCTTTTTCTTGGCGGTTAAAACCAACAATGCCGCCATATTTTTTTTTTATGTTTTGATTTGCAAATGACTTTTTGTTATAAGTTTTAAAAACAGTAACATTTCTGAATCTTGTTGGCATATGTTAAACAAAAGCAAAGATGTCTTCACTTTTTTCCTGGAAGTTTCTACATTCATTTCGTACCTATGGCTCTCTCATTTCATTTACGCTCAAATATTATATTAAATGGTACTACCATTCACTTTGATATCAAAAGAACTTTACCAAAAAAATGATGCAGAATTGATGCCCTGTGTTACACACAACATATACACGACTAGCTCTAGACAGCTCTAGACAGCAGCGGAATTATTCAAGAATCTAAAGTAACTGTCAACACTTGTCACCAAAAAATAAACGTCGTGTTCATTAAAAAAAAATAATATAAATTAAGAATGCCGTAGATTAGAATGAAATCCATCCAAGAAAAAGTGCAAGTCCTAACGTAGAAAAATACATTTTTCAACCTTTTAAAAAAATTTCTTCACTTTGTGCCGAGGTTTAGGCGGGCCGGATGGAAGCACGTCGCGGGCCGGATCTGGCCCGCGGGCCGTAGTTTGGGCATCACTGGTATAGAAGGTTACGACTTGAATTCAAATTCGAGGGTCTAGCTTCCTAAAGTCAATACACTAGCCACTGTGCTAGCGAAGTTTTTATGAAAATAGATGGTTTCATAGCTATCTATTGCTAGTTTAAAGTTTTGAGCAACGACCTAATTCTCTACAGAAGATAAAGAGACTAATTCTACTGACACCACCACATCTGTCAAGTATTGTTTGTTTTTCTTGTTCGATACAAAACAAAATAATTAATTTGCTAATTGTTTTTTTTTGTTGTTGTTGTTAAATTGATTGTTGTTTGTCCGGCACAAGAAATAATTGTGCGAAATTGCGACTTGATCGATATTAAGTTTGTGAGAAATAATGCGTACAAAACTTGTACCAGACAGACCTACAAAATGAGTCGGTACAAGCTTTGTACAAATATTCTTTCCAACAACCGTGTGCACATACAAAGTGAAGTCCGCACAAGTAATGTGAGCACCGAAAGAATTCAATTTGTTGAACTATAGGCTACAGCTTATCAAATGGTTTGCTAGTTTGTACACTTGATACACCAAATACATGATTGTAAAAAATCCTCTCATAGTGAAAAGTTCTTGACGTTCAGGATTATTAATATATATAAATATATGTATATATAACCCCTACTATAATAAAATACTTTAATGTCATATTTTTTTTCCCATACATTTAATCCATCACTGTCAACTACAGTGTCCTCCCAACCGGCGTCAAAAACTGAAAACAAAAAGAGAAAAGAAATTCTATACTCTGTGATGCAGGGGCGCACCAAATCCCGCGCCCTCCCCAGCATTGTGCTCGACAAAGCTAGGCGCCCAAGCCAAAGACTGGGGACAATGATTTTGTTTTCTTGCTTCCTTTTTGTTCTCCATCATCTTCATCATCATCTTCATCATCTGTGGTCACGGAGCTCTTCCTCGTCAACCTGCTCCGGCTCACATTATCACAACATTTCTAGGACACGATGGCGTCCTGGATTTCCACTCCCCCCCCCTCTCATCATGGCTCACCAGATTCGTATAACAATCGCCCCCCCCCCTCTTGCTCACAATCATCCTCCGAAAATCCAGCTTTAAATTACGACCACACTTTCCTCACACTGAACTTAGCAGTCCCCCCCCCCCTCTTTCTTTTTTTTTTCATCTCCGCCTATGACTAATGCAATCTGTCATTGATTCCAGGGAAGAGAGAGAAGGGAGATTCGCTTAAATATTTAACGGCCGGCTTGGACCGTGACATCGCCCGTTGACGCTAGCAGTAATTCTGAAAAGGAACGAAAAAACTGGAAAGTGAACTCCAAGATTTTATATGACGGACTCAAGTGAATCTTTCGAGTATCTTTATTGAGTCTTTCTTCTTTTATGGGGTGTCAATGAAAACTTGACTTAGAAAAACAAAAAATAAATTGCTATTACCATAATTTTTACATTTGTATTTAGGTTTACTTTTTTCTGATGCGAACATTAAAACATGAAGACAAATATTAAACTTGAATTTGTTTGTTAAATGCTCTTCAATCAATCAATCAATTAATCTATCTATATATATATCTATCAATGTATTTATCAATCTATCTATCTATCTATCTATCTATCTATCTATCTATCTATCTATCTATCTATGTATCTATCTATCTATCTATCTATCTTTCTTTCTATCTATCTATCTATCTATCTATCTGTATATTTATCATATTTTCACATTTTTGTACATCCTGCATCTATTACTAGGTATATCAAGCGTGTCCAATGAATGATTGAATGCGTGCACATCAAACTAGATAGAGCGCAGCCATTACGTAATTTCAATCTGTTTCTGACTGAAGTTAATTGCATTTCTCAGGCGCACGTGCAAAGATGTTATAAATAATAAACTCAGACAATGAAATTCCGTGTTCTCATGAAATCGATCTCCAGAATCAGGTCAGGAGCGAAGTGTTGGCGGGACATAAACTGAACACTGACAGGGACGTCCCTCCTGACATTTTACTACGCCGCTGAACCACTTTGATTCATGATGCTTTTATTACTGACATTTGTCTTTGACGTGACCCACTGATCACAGCCTCGTTTTCATACACGCTACGGCTTCTCGTGTGCTGTATTACAAAGTAGAGATAAGAGGGCTTGAAAGTCTGGGAAATCATGGGTTGATGTCGTGATTGAATTTGCAAGAACAGTTGGGAGAATGTTGCAATAGCTTACCAAAAAACTTTCAATAAAAGGCAGATTAAATCTAACAAGGCAATAAGGACACATTTTTAACAAAGACTCATACGTGGGCATACGCTGCAGTTCACTCGAGTTAAATAATTACGTTAAAAACTTATCAAAATCGCATTAACATTTGTGTACAAATAGTTACCCTTATTGAATGCACAAACTGCCGTTTAAATATACTTTTAAAATGTGTTCATATAATAGTGCATTCACTATGCATACTTAATATATAAACTAAAAAAAAGTGTATGAGACATTTAGCATCGGTTTCAATAGACTGAGATGTGGCATACACTGAAAGTCAACTGAGGCTTTGACAGTCCCACTCACGACTAGGCTAAAGCAGCCCTAATGTCTGAGACTCACGAAGGAGTACAGCCAAAAACTATTTTCATAGATGTTTAGACCCTTCACTTCATCTACTTAGTCAACAGTCCTTCTCAGAAAATGTTTGTTGTCAAACTTTGAAACCCTTGTAGGAATGAATTTTTTTTCTTAGTCGCATCTACTCATTGATGCGAAATTTTGATCAAATAATGGTGTCCTTTAAAAAGCCTGTTCACTGGAGCATTTGTCATAAGGCATTGAGACCATGATAACAAAATGTTGGCTAATTCTATTACATCTAGTGAAACTCTTTGGAATCATTCTGATAAGACACAGTAAAGAACTGCATAGTTTAGAAAGCTCTCTAAAGGATAGAATGGGATTTTAAAATGTCTGAGATGTTGAACTTGACAAGACGCACAGCACAAAGTTGAAGCTTTTCCTTATTGCGGACGCTAAAATTTGCTTTAGAGAAATACTTTCATAGTAGAATATTATTCGCTCCCAAGAGACATTCTAGTTGGCTGTATATGTCGGCTGCTTCCAATCAGAACTTATTTTGTACTCTTTAAAGTCTTTAGCTGAACCAAGATAGGTTTCTAATGCTTACGTAAAGTCAACCTTCTAATACAATATAAAAACAGTCATAGTGTTTCTTAGATTTTTTTGTCTTAACTGTCAACTATAATTAACAATATTTAACAAAAATACCTCATAGAAATATTTTTATGATGACAAAAAGCATTACGAAACCAGAAATCTAAATATTAAAATAGGATGACAATTTTTGACATTGTATACATGTTATTAAATGTTAGCTTTTAAAGTTTCTCCTGTACAAAATAATTACAAAGAAAAGAAACAAAGAAGAAGAAACAAAGCGAAGGTCAAGATGTGTCTCTAGAGTTCATGTGTAGCTTCTAATGGTGAACAGAATAAGAGAACACACTCAGTGCCTATGTTTCAAAGCTAACGTCTGAGGTAAATAGATGAGACTGTAAGAGTACGTAAGAGAAACAGTGAAGTTACATCATTGGGACAAAGTGATGAATATTAGAAAGATGTCTGGAGAGAGAGATAGCCTAGACAGTTTCCATAGAAACAGCTCAAATCTTTCTCCATAGCTTGTAATGCAAGTATGAATGTGTGTTGTTGTAAATATGCAAAGAAAGAAAATAATTTAGAAAGTTGGAAGAAAGAAAGTGATGGAGCAAAAGATTGACTGAGATAGAAAGAAATAGATTAAAAAAAACAGAAAGACACAGATGTCTTCCTATAAATTTATGCAAGCATGAAAAAATGTCTTGGATAAATCTAAGAGACGCTGTGACCTCACAGATCCCAAAAATAAAACGGAAAATGATATGGACAAAGAAAAAATATAATGTAAAAAAATGAAGATTTAAATACTAATTTTTTATTTAGAATATGTTTTCTAAATGCAAAAATATTTAATATAACTTATGAATAGAAAACAAAAAAAAAACAATGACAGCTTGTCTTAAACTTGCTTGTGTTTCGAATGACAATTTCGCATTTCTTTCCTGTCTGTTGATTTCAGAACTATGAGATTGTCCTGCATGCACTGTATAGCATTACGTAGCTGAAACACGCAACCAGCAGATGCGAATGGGTCGTGATGACAGTGAAATGAGTCCAAGTCAATATAACCGGTCATGATAAAGCATACGTCATAAAAAAAGCACACGTCATGAAAAAAAAGCATACGTCATGAAAAAAAGCATACGTCATAAAAAAAAAAGCATACGTCATGAAAAAAAAGCATACGTCATGAAAAAAAAAAGCATACGTAATGAAAAAAAAAGCATACGTCATAAAAAAAAGCATACGTAATGAAAAAAAAAGCATACGTCATAAAAAAGCATACGTCATGAAAAAAAAGCATACGTCATGAAAAAGGTCATAGATAAAACAGTAGGTAGGGACGAAGTCATTCCAAAGTCTCTTTAAATTGAATAGAATGGAACTAGCTTTAGACACAGGAAGAGTAGCAGGTGAATAGCTCGTGTGGTTGACATGTTCGTTATTTTGCAAAAGTCTTCTCTGCGTAGACTTGTGTATGTAAGAAATGACCAAAAGTAGCTGTTGATCATGCCAGGCAAGATGGTGGCATCAGATTGTGAATAGCGCGTTTAAGTTTTGAACTCTCAACGTGGCAGACGGACATGTGGGTGTACAAACAGACTAAAAGAAAGACCACATGCGACAATTTGCGACTTTTTCTCTAAAAAGTATTGAACTCTCAATCTTTAGGATGACCAAATGTTGAACATTTGTTGGAATGTCCTCTGACTTTTTTTTTAAAGTGTGTAGTAGAGCAATGCAATTGTCCGAGAGTCTGTGACAGACAAAATGTCAAGTGAATTGCTTTGATTTGGTCATTTGATTCTTTCTTTAACTTCTGACTGGGAGACTATTGCAAAGCTATTGAGACACTATAGCAAGGCTTTCGTTGGTTGTACTTGGTTCAAGAGAGTCTGGAGCAGCGATTCTCATCCTTTTTAGTCCCGTGACATCTTCGATACAATTCTCACCGTGCTGTGACCCAAGTAGTTTTCTCCACGTCCATAGTCTTCAGTAACTATTATCAAATCAGTATCACAATGTAACTATAGGATATGCAGGATGTTTTTTTTCATTGTTAGAAACGGAACATTTCTGCTTATAGTTTAGTCTATCACACATTAGAATAGTAAGAAAAACAACAACAAACACACTTACGATAGTCTTAGGCGACTCATGGCAAATAGTAGTTCGCCACTTACAGGTCGAGAACCGCTCGTCTGGAGGAATTGAAATCTTCAGTGAGACACACAATGTTTTGTTATCGATGGGACTGATTTGTTAATTTTGGAAAAGCGAGAAATTGTATTACATCTTATTATGGGCGTTTCTAGCATTATTACATCTCATCATGGGCGTTTCTTAGAGTATTAAACTCATGGGCGTTTCTTAGAGTATTACAAGTCACCATGAACGTTTCTTAGAGTATTACATACCATCATGGGCGTTTCTTAGAGTAATACATCTCATCATGGGCGTTTCTTAGAGTAATACATCTCATCATGGGCGTTTCTTAAAGTATTACATCTCATCATGAGCCTTTCTTAGAACATTCATTTCATGGCAATTTTTCGTTTACCTCTTTTTCAATGTACCCGATGTTTCAAATGACAATTTCGCATTTCTTTCCAGTCTGTTGATTTCAGAAATATGAGATTGTCCTTCATGCACTGTATAGCATTACGTAGCTGAACAAGCAGGTGTCTGAAGTTTAATATCCTATTATGAGATTGTTATATTTCTATCCTCTGGGCTGTCTAAAATGTCACTTATCTTCTAACTGTGTTCTATCCTCTGGGCTGTCTAAAATGTCACTTATCTTCTAACTGTGTTCTATCCTCTGGGCTGTCTAAAATGTCACTTATCTTCTGTCTCTGTTCTATCCTTTGGGATGTCTAAAATATCACTTATCTTCTGTCTCTGTTCTATCCTCTGGGCTGTCTAAAATGTCACTTATCTTCTAACTGTGTTCTATCCTCTGGGCTGTCTAAAATGTTACTTATCTTCTAACAGTTCAATCCTCTGGGCTGTCTAAAATGTCACTTATCTTCTAACTGTGTTCTATCCTCTAGGCTGTCTAAAATGTCACTTATCTTCTAACTGTGTTCTATCTTCTGGGCTGTCTAAAATGTCACTTATCTTCTAACAGTTCAATCCTCTGGGCTGTCTAAAATGTCACTTATCTTCTAACTGTGTTCTATCCTCTGGGCTGTCTAAAATGTCACTTATCTTCTATCTGTGTTCTATCCTCTGGGCACTGGCGGATCCAGGGGGGGGGGGCGGTAGGGGCGATCGCCCCCCCCACTCGTCCGACTCCCCCCCCGGGGGGGGGGCGGGCGAATTTTATTATAGAATTCACACAATTTGTATACGAATTTATTACTTATGTTAAAAATAAATACAAATTATTTATATTTCAACCTATTTTTAGATTATTTCGCCCCCCCTCTAGTATGTTGGCCGATTGGTGGGGTCGGGAGGGGGCGATGGTATCAATCCCGCCCCCCCCCCATACACTTTCGAGTGGGGGGGGGCGGTCCAATTAATTTGTAAAAATCACAGCTTGCTAATAGAATCAATGTAATATCTATATTGTGTAGACTTGTTATTGATTTTTTAACCGATCTTTATATTATGTCGTTCCCTGTTTGCCGATTGGTGTGGGGGGGGGGGGACGAATACCTCTTCTGCCCTTCCCACCTTAACCCTTTGAGTGGGGGGGGGGGCGGTCCGTTTTTATGGAGAAATCATAGTTTGTGAACAAAATTATTTGAATTAATATATACATTTTATATTATGTCGCTCCCTTTCTGGTATTTTGGCCGATTCGGTGGGGTGGGGGGGGGGGGCGATTGCATGTACTGCCGTCCCCACTCTAGCCCTCTGAATGCGGAGAATCATAGTTTGTGAACAAAATTAGTTGAATATCTATATAATATAAACTACGTATTGATATGTGACCCATTGTATATTATGTCATACCACAATCTAATCTCAAATAGTATCATTAGTAAATTTAAATGAAAAAGGGTTGTACCAGGCGGGAAGGGCGATACATGCAATCGCATTTCCCCCATCATAATTTATATACACTATAAATTAAATTCTTATATTGAGTCGCCCAACCCCTATTCTTTAATGCCAAATGCAATCTTTAGCAGAAATTATTAAAGGAGCGAGGATTAATCGTTTTCACTCTACCGCTCCTCCCATTTCCAGACAGAGTTTATTTAATTTCACATGAATTTATCATAATTATTTTAAGTAAGACTTTGCATTGGAAAAGTTAGAATTCAAACGAAATTTTTCAGTATTAGAGCCATGATTGAGATGAGTTATAAACTCAAATAATGTTTTCATAGTCGCCTTTTACCAACCTTTACTCAATCTGATATTTTTCTAGTTAAATAAATTTGGGACTATAATTCACAATCTATAACTCAATCATATTGAATACTATTTATTGAATAATTTTTTTCGGCGCGATCCCCAAAGCAAAAATCTAAATATGTGGGGTATCTTTTCAAGGAACAAATCGGTTTTATTTGCAATGTATTAAGGGCCTATAAATTCATATTAAAATAATTTTCAAGTACAACATTATTCAAAAGGTCCTTTTTTAATAGTATGAATAATGAGCTTCGAACTCCATTGATGAATAATGAGCTGTAGATGTCAGGAGAATACGTTTCTGCATTGAAAAAAGAAGAAAACGCTTTTGGCGTCGGGGCTTCGCCCCGAAATCCATTGATGAATAAAGAGCTGTACTTGTCAGGAGAATGCGTTTCTGCAGTGAAAAAAGCAAGAAAACGCTTTTTGCGTCGGGGCTTCGCCCCGAAATCCATTGATGAATAAAGAGCTGTACTTGTCAGGAGAATGCGTTTCTGCAGTGAAAAAAGCAAGAAAACGCTTTTTGCGTCGGGGCTTCGCCCCGAAATCCATTGATGAATAAAGAGCTGTACTTGTCAGGAGAATGCGTTTCTGCAGTGAAAAAAGCAAGAAAACGCTTTTGGCGTCGGGGCTTCGCCCCGAAATCCATTGATGAATAAAGAGCTGTACTTGTCAGGAGAATGCGTTTCTGCAGTGAAAAAAGCAAGAAAACGCTTTTTGCGTCGGGGCTTCGCCCCGAAATCCATTGATGAATAAAGAGCTGTACTTGTCAGGAGAATGCGTTTCTGCAGTGAAAAAAGCAAGAAAACGCTTTTGGCGTCGGGGCTTCGCCCCGAAATCCATTGATGAATAAAGAGCTGTACTTGTCAGGAGAATGCGTTTCTGCAGTGAAAAAAGCAAGAAAACGCTTTTTGCGTCGGGGCTTCGCCCCGAAATCCATTGATGAATAAAGAGCTGTACTTGTCAGGAGAATGCGTTTCTGCAGTGAAAAAAGCAAGAAAACGCTTTTGGCGTCGGGGCTTCGCCCCGAAATCCATTGATGAATAAAGAGCTGTACTTGTCAGGAGAATGCGTTTCTGCAGTGAAAAAAGCAAGAAAACGCTTTTGGCGTCGGGGCTTCGCCCCGAAATCCATTGATGAATAAAGAGCTGTACTTGTCAGGAGAATGCGTTTCTGCAGTGAAAAAAGCAAGAAAACGCTTTTTGCGTCGGGGCTTCGCCCCGAAATCCATTGATGAATAAAGAGCTGTACTTGTCAGGAGAATGCGTTTCTGCAGTGAAAAAAGCAAGAAAACGCTTTTGGCGTCGGGGCTTCGCCCCGAAATCCATTGATGAATAAAGAGCTGTACTTGTCAGGAGAATGCGTTTCTGCAGTGAAAAAAGCAAGAAAACGCTTTTTGCGTCGGGGCTTCGCCCCGAAATCCATTGATGAATAAAGAGCTGTACTTGTCAGGAGAATGCGTTTCTGCAGTGAAAAAAGCAAGAACCCCACAAGAGAACCTTATAGCGCTGCCCCTGTTGTTTTGTTTTTCGCTGAAGGTTTAGAAATGCTGCTTTTTTATAATTCTAATATATATATATATTGTTATAAACTTGGTGGTGGCACAGATGGGGGTAGTGGTGTGAGTGTAGTCAGCCGACGCAATTCGCCCCAGGCCAGTGCTAGACGAGCGGTCAACCGTGACGAGCTACGATGGTCAACCGAGTCGAGTATCAACAGGAAGGTTCGGGAAGGATCGCCGTCGTGAACAGAGCTCATGAGCGTCACGAGAGTTGTAGTCATCTGACCACCTAGAAACGTCGAGCGGCGTTCTGTCCGGTTCGAGAAGGCCAGTAGGGACCCTATATAAGAGCGTTGGTGTCGCAGTCAAGACAGTCGAGAAAAGGGGCTCAATACAGCAAGGTTCAGAAAGGAGGTTCACGACAAGAGTTCAGAACACGGTCGACTACAGCACAGTTCAGCGGTGTGGTTCTGTACGGAGCATTACGACGGTTCAGTGCAGAGTACTATCAAGTACAGTTGAGACGAACGGCGTCTTGATCTTGGTCTGTGATCGAGTCCGACACAACGAGTCTAGTGTGTGAAGTCAGTCCTGAACTGTTGAACCCAGTGCAAGCCCGGAACGAGACGGAGAGGCCAGTGCAAGAGTTATACGGCGGAACGGTGTTATCGGAGAGATATTTGTACAGTGTACGTGTTGCCAATTGTACAGTATTGGCTGTTATTTATTCAACTATTAAAGTGCTACGTTACTTCGGAGCCCTGAGTTGTCAAGTTCTTTAAGTTGGTGGTGTATGGTGCAGTTTGCAGAGAGCCTGGATAGTGAGATTCGTAACAATATATAAACATATATATATATATATGTATGTATATGTGTGTGTGTGTGTGTACGCACTTTTATGCATAGTGTTAGGGTTTACTGGGCGTTAGGGTTAGGGTTTGAAAAAAAATCGCCCCGCCCCACTTCAAAGTTCTTGATCCGCTAGTGCCTCTGGGCTGTCTAAAATGTCACTTATCTTCTATCTGTGTTCAATCCTAATGTCCAGTTGCTACACGTTGTTCTATGATTTTGTTGTCATGCGCCTAGCATGCTACATGTTGGGTAGTAGATGGATGAAATACAAACAAGAAAGACATACACAAATACTTTAAAAACATACAAGGCTTATATGAAGTTTAATTGTATCAGTTAGTTTGGATCAGTCATGCCATTAATGCTTAAATAGATCTAGACCTACAACGATAAATCTGTTCAATTAATAACATTTTTAACACTTGTTTTTTATTAGCGCTTTTTCATGCTTGAAGCTTTCACAATACCTATGATCCTATCACAATACCTATGATCCTATCACAATACCTATGATCCTATCACAATACCTATGATCCTATCACAATACCTATGATCCTATCACTTACCTGGACCAGTTGAGAAAACATTTGCACTTACCTTTAATAGTGTTACGACTTTGGAGTAGAATAAAGAAAGTTAATTCACTGATTGTAAGGATACCAATGACTCTCCGATTGCAAAAGCACTATCCAACTATGAACAGTCAATACTCCAAGTAAAAAGAACTAATTTCACAGTTCTCCTAATAAAATGTACAGATTCCTAGTCTCTCACACACACACACACACACACACACACACACACACACACACACACACACACACACACACACACACACACACACACACACACAAACTGATTCAAGACAAACAATCCTCTGTCGAAAAAACTGCAGTTACTTCACACCTCAACACACTCGCTCAGTTACTTCACACATCAACACACTCGCTCAGTTACTTCACACATCAACACACTCGCTCAGTTACTTCACACATCAACACACTCGCTCAGTTACTTCACACATCAACACACTCGCTCAGTTACTTCACACCTCAACACACTCGCTCAGTTACTTCACACCTCAACACACTCGCTCAGTTACTTCACACCTCAACACACTCGCTCAGTTACTTCACACCTCAACACACTCGCTCAGTTACTTCACACCTCAACACACTCGCTCAGTTACTTCACACCTCAACACACTCGCTCAGTTACTTCACACCTCAACACACTCGCTCAGTTACTTCACACCTCAACACACTCGCTCAGTTACTTCACACCTCAACACACTCGCTCAGTTACTTCACACCTCAACACACTCGCTCAGTTACTTCACACCTCAACACACTCGCTCAGTTACTTCACACCTCAACACACTCGCTCAGTTACTTCACACCTCAACACACTCGCTCAGTTACTTCACACCTCAACACACTCGCTCAGTTACTTCACACCTCAACACACTCGCTCAGTTACTTCACACATCAACACACTCGCTCAGTTACTTCACACCTCAACACACTCGCTCAGTTACTTCACACCTCAACACACTCGCTCAGTTACTTCACACCTCAACACACTCGCTCAGTTACTTCACACCTCAACACACTCGCTCAGTTACTTCACACCTCAACACACTCGCTCAGTTACTTCACACCTCAACACACTCGCTCAGTTACTTCACACCTCAACACACTCGCTCAGTTACTTCACACCTCAACACACTCGCTCAGTTACTTCACACCTCAACACACTAGCTCAGTTACTTCACACCTCAACACACTCGCTCAGTTACTTCACACCTCAACACACTCGCTCAGTTACTTCACACCTCAACACACTCGCTCAGTTACTTCACACATCAACACACTCGCTCAGTTACTTTACACCTCAACACACTCGCTCAGTTACTTCACACCTCAACATACTCGCTCAGTTACTTCACACCTCAACACACTCGCTCAGTTACTTCACACCTCAACACACTCGCTCAGATACTTCACACCTCAACACACTCGCTCAGTTACTTCACACCTCAACACACTCGCTCAGTTACTTCACACCTCAACACACTCGCTCAGTTACTTCACACCTCAACACACTCGCTCAGTTACTTCACACCTCAACACACTCGCTCAGTTACTTCACACATCAACACACTCGCTCAGTTACTTCACACCTCAACACACTCGCTCAGTTACTTCACACCTCAACACACTCGCTCAGTTACTTCACACATCAACACACTCGCTCAGTTACTTCACACATCAACACACTCGCTCAGTTACTTCACACATCAACACACTCGCTCAGTTACTTCACACATTAACACACTCGCTCAGTTACTTCACACATCAACACACTCGCTCAGTTACTTCACACATCAACACACTCGCTCAGTTACTTCACACCTCAACACACTCGCTCAGTTACTTCACACCTCAACACACTCGCTCAGTTACTTCACACCTCAACACACTCGCTCAGTTACTTCACACATCAACACACTCGCTCAGTTACTTCACACATCAACACACTCGCTCAGTTACTTCACACATCAACACACTCGCTCAGTTACTTCACACATCAACACACTCGCTCAGTTACTTCACACCTCAACACACTCGCTCAGTTACTTCACACCTCAACACACTCGCTCAGTTACTTCACACCTCAACACACTCGCTCAGTTACTTCACACCTCAACACACTAGCTCAGTTACTTCACACCTCAACACACTCGCTCAGTTACTTCACACCTCAACACACTCGCTCAGTTACTTCACACCTCAACACACTCGCTCAGTTACTTCACACATCAACACACTCGCTCAGTTACTTTACACCTCAACACACTCGCTCAGTTACTTCACACCTCAACATACTCGCTCAGTTACTTCACACCTCAACACACTCGCTCAGTTACTTCACACCTCAACACACTCGCTCAGATACTTCACACCTCAACACACTCGCTCAGTTACTTCACACCTCAACACACTCGCTCAGTTACTTCACACCTCAACACACTCGCTCAGATACTTCACACCTCAACACACTCGCTCAGTTACTTCACACCTCAACACACTCGCTCAGTTACTTCACACCTCAACACACTCGCTCAGTTACTTCACACCTCAACACACTCGCTCAGTTACTTCACACCTCAACACACTCGCTCAGTTACTTCACACATCAACACACTCGCTCAGTTACTTCACACCTCAACACACTCGCTCAGTTACTTCACACCTCAACACACTCGCTCAGTTACTTCACACATCAACACACTCGCTCAGTTACTTCACACATCAACACACTCGCTCAGTTACTTCACACATCAACACACTCGCTCAGTTACTTCACACATCAACACACTCGCTCAGTTACTTCACACATCAACACACTCGCTCAGTTACTTCACACATCAACACACTCGCTCAGTTACTTCACACCTCAACACACTCGCTCAGTTACTTCACACCTCAACACACTCGCTCAGTTACTTCACACCTCAACACACTCGCTCAGTTACTTCACACATCAACACACTCGCTCAGTTACTTCACACATCAACACACTCGCTCAGTTACTTCACACATCAACACACTCGCTCAGTTACTTCACACATCAACACACTCGCTCAGTTACTTCACACATCAACACACTCGCTCAGTTACTTCACACCTCAACACACTCGCTCAGTTACTTCACACCTCAACACACTCGCTCAGTTACTTCACACATCAACACACTCGCTCAGTTACTTCACACCTCAACACACTCGCTCAGTTGCTTCACACCTCAACACACTCGCTCAGTTACTTCACACCTCAACACACTCGCTCAGTTACTTCACACCTCAACACACTCGCTCAGTTACTTCACACCTCAACACACTCGCTCAGTTACTTCACACCTCAACACACTCGCTCAGTTACTTCACACCTCAA
This sequence comes from Biomphalaria glabrata, assembly GCF_947242115.1. NCBI lineage: Eukaryota > Metazoa > Mollusca > Gastropoda > Planorbidae > Biomphalaria > Biomphalaria glabrata. The sequence continues at coordinate 23,179,029 of NC_074714.1, read as the reverse complement.
CACACTCGCTCAGTTACTTCACACCTCAACACACTCGCTCAGTTACTTCACACATCAACACACTCGCTCAGTTACTTCACACCTCAACACACTCGCTCAGTTACTTCACACCTCAACACACTCGCTCAGTTACTTCACACATCAACACACTCGCTCAGTTACTTCACACATCAACACACTCGCTCAGTTACTTCACACATCAACACACTCGCTCAGTTACTTCACACATCAACACACTCGCTCAGTTACTTCACACATCAACACACTCGCTCAGTTACTTCCTGTGGTGAAATAGTTGCTATTTGTTTATGTTTGTGTAACGTCGTGAGAATGTGTTCACAACATTGATTTAGTGTGCTACAGTCCAAGTCTCTTTCGTCAGTTCATGTGTCGTTCTAGTTTAATAAAGCCTTGTTTTAGGTTACTCTTCCGTGTTCCTTTATTTCTTATTACAATTTATTAAACTAGAAATTTTCAATTTCATGGATCTATGTGCCTCACGTATCTTTTTTGGATTTTCGTTCTTCTTATCTTATCTTATATAATACAGACGTTACTTCAAAAAAGAAGATGATTACGTCCTACGCGTCAACACTATTCTCAGTCTGTAAGTAAAAGTAGTAATACAAATGGAACGTCTATTTAGGCCAAAAGAGCTGGACATAGAGCCTAGCTCGCCATCGGCTGCCGAGAAGTGGCTGCACTGGCTCAGAACATTTGAGAATTTCATCTCCTCAGTCTCTCATTGCGAGATTGACAAAAAGAAATTACTAGAAAACTACGTTTCTTCGAGCGTATTTCAGTACATAAGTGAGTGTACCACGTTCGAAGAATCAATCAAAGTTCTACAAAATGTCTACGTGAAGCCTAAAAGCGAAATTTTTGCACGGCACATGATAACTCTTTGTCGACAAGAGAACGGACAAACCGTTGACTCCTTCCTACTTAAGCTTAAAAGTATGGCCAAAGACTGTGACTTCAAAGCTGTCACCGCTGAAGAACACAGAGATATCTTCGTAAGAGACGCCTTCATTACTGGACTGGCTTCAAACAGCATAAGGCTGCGACTCTTAGAGAAATCTACTCTAACTCTACAGTGCGCCTATGAAGAGGCAAGACAACTTGAATATGCCCATAACCATGCCATGGCGTATAACATCTGCTCTGAAACTCCCTGTGGAGCTAGCGCCCACGAGGAGAGCCTTTCTCCAATGACAAAAGTAGAACACGAGGTGAGTGCGGCGACTAGTAAAAGATGTTTCTTTTGTGGAAACAGCCCACATCAACGCTTTAGATGTCCGGCCCGTGACGCTACATGCAACTTGTGCGGTAAGAGGGGCCATTTCCAGAAAGTCTGTAAATCGACCAGACAGACACTCAAATCTACAACCTCAGCCATAGTGAAAGCAGATGATGACACGTCTCGGACTACAACCGTTGGATCTTCCTGGGCATCGACACCAGCGTCCGGTCTTACTAAATCTACTATTTCAATACTCGTCAATGGAGTACCATTGAAGGCTCTCGTAGATACGGGGAGCAGTGAAAGCTATATATCTTCTTCAATTGCTAAAAGGTACAAATGGAAATTAGAAACGTCCAGAAACAGAATCTACATGGCCTCTACACATCTTTCTCGCACTACTCACGGCCATATTTTCGCTAAAATAAAGTACAAAGATGAACAATATGAAAGTGTTAAGCTCTCACTACTAGATGGACTAGTATCTGATGTAATCTTAGGGCTAGATTTCATCAGCCAGCACGAAAAACTGATGATCCCATTTGAAGGAAAACGAAGCACTCTCCAGGTCTGTACGCTGAAAGCTGCACGAGTTGAAGCCCCTCGCCTCTTCGCTAATCTGGCTCCTAACTGCCATCCCATAGCCACTAAATCTAGAAAATATTCTATGCCTGACTCCAAATTCATTCAAACTGAAATCAAGAGACTTCTATCTGACAAAATTATTGAGCCTTCCACGTCCCGTGGCGAGCCCAGATAATTGTAACAACGAATGAAAGGCACAAAAAGAGAATGGTTATCGACTATAGCCAAACCATCAATCGATTCACTTACCTCGACGCGTATCCCGTGCCAAAAGTGGATGAACTGGTGCAGGAAATATCTAAATACTCAATGTACAGTACATTTGACCTCAAAAGCGCTTACCACCAGATACCTATCAGGGATGATGAGAAGCAGTACACGGCGTTCGAGGCTGGCGGAAAGCTTTATCAGTTTTGCCGCATTCCTTTTGGAGTGACAAACGGAGTCGCCGCATTTCAGAGGACGATCAACGCAATAATTGAGGAGGCAGGGCTACAGGACACGTTCGCTTACGTGGATAACGTTACCATCTGCGGACTTGACTCCATTAGCCACGACCAGAATCTACAGAGATTTCTCAATGCCGCTAAAAAGTACGGTATCACCTTCAACAATGATAAAAGTGCTATTGCGACTAATAAAGTATGCCTCCTAGGCTACGAAATCTCACAAGGGCAATTAAGACCAGACCCCGAAAGATTTCAAGCATTGAGAAACCTACCTCCACCACAAGACATGAAATCACAAAAGCGGGTGATTGGACTACTGTCCTATTATTCTCAATGGATCCCAAATTTCTCCAACAAGATCCATTTATTGGTGAACAACAAAGCCTTTCCTCCCCCTGAACAAGTACAACAAGCTTTTAAACAGCTAAAACACGAACTTGAAAACGCTGCTGTGTCGACGATAGACTACAATCGACCACTAACAGTCGAAACAGATGCCTCTGACATCGCGATTGCCGCCACTCTTAATCAAGACGGCCGTCCTGTCGCCTTCTTTTCAAGAACACTCACTAATAGTGAACGCAGACACTCAGCAGTGGAAAAGGAAGCATACGCTATCGTAGAAGCCCTGAGAAAATGGCAACATTACCTTATCAGTAGACCCTTCACATTGGTTACAGATCAACGCTCAGTGTCTTTTATGTTTGACCAGCAGAACAAGGGCAAGATCAAAAACGAAAAGATTCAAAGATGGCGACTGGAGCTTAGTTGTTTCCAATATGACGTCGTATATCGACCCGGGAAACAAAACGCTGCGGCGGATACCTTTTCAAGGAACCACTTTGCGTCAGCAATGACAGGAGAAGACCTCAAACTGTTACACAACAACCTCTGTCACCCAGGGGTCACGAGACTCCTCCATTTCGTTCGGACTAAGAACTTACCTTTTTCCTGCGAGGACGTCCGCAAAGTGGTAAACCAATGTAAAACTTGCGCTGAACTGAAGCCTAGATTCTTCAAACAGTTTTCAGGCACCCTCATCAAAGCTACCCAACCATTTCAGAGAGTAAGCATTGATTTTAAGGGGCCACTCCCATCTGCTACTCACAATAAATACTTATTAACAATGGTGGATGAGTACTCACGCTTCCCATTTGCCTACCCATGTCCCGATATGTCCTCATCCACTGTCATAAAGTGTTTAAATCAGCTGTTTTCCTTTGTTGGGATGCCAGAGTACGTCCATTCTGACAGAGGTACGTCCTTTATGTCGAGGGAGGTGCAATCCTTTCTGCACGAGAGGGGAATAGCTACAAGTAGAACAACCGCCTTTAATCCTTCAGGCAACGGACAAATTGAACGACTAAACAAAACTCTATGGAACGCTGTTACTTTAGCACTGAAAGACCTCGATCTCCCGATCTCGAGATGGGAGCTTGTCTTGAACCAGGCCCTATACTCGATTAGATCATTACTATCTACGGCAACAAACGAAACTCCACATGAGAGAGTTTTCCGGTTCAACCGGAAATCCTCCTTCGGGATATCTATCCCCACTTGGCTATCTAGCCCAGGTAGAGTGTTGCTGAGAAGAGAGAACCGATCTTCAAAGTATGATCCTCTCACGGAGGAAGTCGAATTGCTGATGTGCAACCCCCAATATGCTGTCGTACGGTTGCCCAGCGGTAAAGAGGAGACGGTCTCTCTAAGACGCTTGGCTCCCACCCCCTCCCCATCCACAACAACAAGTGAACCTTCGTTCTTCCCTCAGGGTGAGGATAATGAATATCCTCCAGAAACTCAAAACACAGAAGTACCAGTCAACACCCCTACGGTGATACAAGAAAGGAAAGAACCCCTGGTAGGCTCTGAGGACCTCCGAGCGCTTCCTCTTGAAAATACCCCACTTGACGCTCAGGAACTCACTAGTGACTCCCAAACTGTAGAACAGGATAGTCAACCCCGTTACAACTTGAGAGAGAGAAGAACCAGACCGAACTATAGAGTCTAGAGTTGTTCCTTTATTTCTTATTACACACATCAACACACTCGCTCAGTTACTTCACACATCAACACACTCGCTCAGTTACTTCACACCTCAACACACTCGCTCAGTTACTTCACACCTCAACACCATCGCTCAGTTACTTCACACATCAACACACTCGCTCAGTTACTTCACACCTCAACACACTCGCTCAGTTGCTTCACACCTCAACACACTCGCTCAGTTACTTCACACCTCAACACACTCGCTCAGTTACTTCACACCTCAACACACTCGCTCAGTTACTTCACACATCAACACACTCGCTCAGTTACTTCACACCTCAACACACTCGCTCAGTTACTTCACACCTCAACACACTCGCTCAGTTACTTCACACCTAAACACACTCGCTCAGTTACTTCACACATCAACACACTCGCTCAGTTACTTCACACCTCAACACACTCGCTCAGTTACTTCACACATCAACACACTCGCTCAGTTACTTCACACATCAACACACTCGCTCAGTTACTTTACACATCAACACACTCGCTCAGTTACTTCACACCTCAACACACTCGCTCAGTTACTTCACACCTCAACACACTCGCTCAGTTACTTCACACCTCAACACACTCGCTCAGTTACTTCACACCTCAACACACTCGCTCAGTTACTTCACACCTCAACACACTCGCTCAGTTACTTCACACCTCAACATACTCGCTCAGTTACTTCACACCTCAACACACTCGCTCAGTTACTTCACACATCAACACACTCGCTCAGTTACTTCACACCTCAACACACTCACTCAGTTACTTCATACATCAACACACTCGCTCAGTTACTTCACACATCAACACACTCGCTCAGGTCAGCTTCGCCTCCAAGCCTAAACAAAATTCAAAAAGTTCACACGTAGAAAAAATGGTCAGTCGGGAGGAACAAGTTTACAACAATGTAAACTACTAGTCGACCGGCGGCATAGCATACGCCGCTATTTTGCAGGGCCGGTCTTAGGCCACTGCAACCTATGTGACCGAAGGATCCGCAGTTTCGTGGAACCCGCGCTGATTCAAGGTGTATAAATTATTAAATTAAACCATTTTATAACTTAAAACAGATTTACTGAGCACTCCTGTCGATTTACCAGGAGCTCCTGGAAATCTCTCGAAATTGCAAAATATACGAAAAAGTCCTTAAAATATACGGAAATACATAGAAAAAAATTGTCATTTTGGGGTGTCATTCAATATGGAAAACGTCAATCCTACGCGCTATTAATAAAAACGGCATTATGCATTAGCCGTAGTTGTGTAATCAGGTGAAAGAAGCTTCTCGCGCCTCAAACTAATGAAAAATTACTTGAGGTCAACAATTCTCAAAGATAGATTGAAACATTTGGTAATTCCTGCTATTGAGCGTGATCTATGTAGGAAATATAATTTTTATGATATACTGTATGACTTTGCTACACGCAAGGCTCGTAAAGTAATTCTGTACGTAGTAAAGAATGAATAAAATGCATAGACGAATTTATTTTCTAATACAAACTCTTAAATTTCACTTATTGTCCGCTTCCCTACCCAAACTTGGCCCCGCGAAATCCGTTTCGAATACGCCCCCACAATGCTTAAGTCCGGCCCTGCTATTTAGTGTTTGTAAAATGTTTTACATGTTTCGGATGTTCCTTCAGAGTTGACGATAGTTTACTTCCTAGTCCAAACCTCCCACATGGGATGGGAGCGGGCAGGGTTTGACAGTCCAGCGCGCAGCCAAGCTGTGAAAACGTGTTCCCCCCCCCCCTCTTGTTTTTTTTCGTGGAGTGACTCCGCAGAAATAAGAGAGGGATTTTCCCATTTACTTCTCATCTGACCTAATTAGGGAAGAAGAGAATTATATATAAAGACTCGTAAGACATTTTCTTCCATTCCAAAAATGAAGGCTGGGTTCAGTACTTCCCAAGATCACGAAAGCCTATGTGCGATCTGCATGTTGGCCACATCCGTCGGGGTCTATTTAAGATTTTTTTTTCTTTGTCTGCGCCCCTCTTTGGTAATGTCTTTTCTATGGGTCTCAAATGTGTGTCCCGAGACCTTCGTGAAAGCTGTTTCTTTAAGAGGCCATCTGCTGCCGCTGCCAGCTACCTTCCTGTATGCTATTCAGGGCAAAATCTTGATCTTTGTAGCGCTTCTTGTGGGTTACTTTTTTTTTTACGTAGTCCTCTGTAAGTCTGCCAAAAAAGGATTGCATGTCTTAACTGACCCCATGAAATGTTTTTGGTAACTAGGTATAAATCGGAGCTACTAAGCATCAAGCAGTATAAGAGAGTTTTGATAAATCTGTTCTGGGAGGAACATTCCTCACTGCTTTGGCTTAGCTTAACCTTATTTGCTTAAATGTGACCGCCCTAATATCTAGTTGCTTATTCGCTGACAACGCGTATAGTAAGCTCTAATGCAGCAAGCTTGCTATTAACAACATTCATTGATAGATGTGCTTCTAATCAAAAAACAATTTTGTCATTATGGAATGAACAGAACATGATGTCTGGGACAAAGATGCTTATTGAATAGATTTAAATGGTTGACAGATTTGTGTCAGCCATTTCAAGAGACCTTCTTCAAATCAATGTCTTGTATTTCTTACAATGATCATTTGGAAAATGGGGAAAAAAAACACAATCGTATTTCCATGGCAGCAATCATTGATTTTCATCAGGCAATTTTCCAGTCTCTGAGATAGTAGACATCACATTCTTTTCAAATCTGATCAACTGTTTTCATTTTATCATACATATTTTAGACTTGTTTTACGACATTCCGCTAGAAAGGAGACATCTTAACAAAGAGATATGAGATTTCAAAAATGTATGATAAAGATAAACAAAAACCTATATAAGTTCTGTTCAAAGGGAGACCACAATTAAGGGGTAACTCTTTTGAGAACGAATGCAGTGCTTCTTGTCTCCCCTGTTCACTGACAGGCCAGAGGACATCGATTTTTATATTATTTTGAAAACGTGTACGCTAATCTAATTGGCAGACGACAATGACGTCACAATTGAAGTGCCGCCAGACATTTCTGTGATAGGATTGGTCTGTTTAACGGTTAAGCGTTTTATAAAATACAATTTGCTTAGCAGTGATGTTGAATAGTTTAGCGTTAGGCCAATGAATCATCAGAAATGAGATCACTCTTGTCTTTAAGCAAGGTTTACGTAATAAATTGAATTGTTTAATTATTGTGTTTAATACTCCAAACGTCTTCAAAGTAAATGGACCATAATCCGAATATCCTTAATATTTAGGGACCATAACTAAATATGTTTAAGGGACTATATGTCTAAATATCTTCAACATCAGGAGGGCAATACTAAGTACTTCTGCAGCATAGGGGGACTATATGGGACTGTATGGGACTATACTCCAAAAGTCTCGAACTTTAAAGAACTACACTTCAAACATCTTCAACATTAGTTGAATTAATTCAAAACGGCTTCAATAGTAAGGAACTATTCTCCGTATGTAGTCCAAATGAAAGAACTGTACACCAAAGGCCTTCCAAAGTATGTATGTACACATCAAATATCTTCAACATAATGAGACTATATTTCAACTGCCTTCGATACATTGATGAAGTGTACGCCTTATGATTAACTTACACAAGCATAATCATCTTACAGCACGACATAGTGTCAATACGAGAGAGTTAAGACACTACTTTCCAGTTTGATTAAGAGTTTTATAACAATTGCAATAATAGTTACAAGGTTTTTATCAATTCAGTCTGTCTGTGTCTTTCTGTGTGTCTGTCGTACAGATATTGTACACGCTTCTATTTCGGTCACTTCCCATTCTCAGATACTTATATTATAATTTTGCACGATCATTCATTGTAAATAGTTACACATGAATCAATTAAAAAAACAGTTAATTGATTAGTAGTAATTAATTATTTTTTGTTTATATAGAAAAAGGGCAGCTAAATCTTGAAGCATTAAGACACGAGTCAGTAATTTTGTGGTTCTCTCCACTTTATAAGCTTTGGTGGTTTTGTTTTTTACGTATTTTTACCAAAGCTTATATCAACAAACTCTTGTCTGTCTGGTCCAAAGTTTGAACAGGTTTGTTTCTCCCTTTTCCCATTCTCGGATCAAGTTGTAGCCTTTCACAATTAATAAGTCATCTTCAGAGCAATTGCTATAAGTCATACCATATTTTATAGTTCATTATTATTTAATTACAAAAAAAAAAAAACCAGGTCCATTGAACATATCCGAAGTAATATGATTGAATTTTCTTATTATTTAGTCCTTTCCATCTTTCGTTTTTGAAAGACAAAAAGGCTAATTATTTTTTCTCAAACTATGGCCCAAGGGAAGTAAATCTCCAATGAGGCGTTGTCCTGCACGCCTTACTATCAACACGAGTTACTTTCCCTGAGGCCATTCACTAAAAGAATGAAGGAAAAAAAATGCTTTGATTACAGCACGTTGCGGGTATAAATTCTATTGGTTCAAGAAGCTGACTTGGCGACATCTGAATTGGAAAATTTTATTCTCTAGACAGAAACTAAGACGGTATTAATTATCGTCAAAGTAATTTTATTAGCATTTTTTTCTTCTTCTTGGGAATATTGATTTTTTATTGATCTTTTTTAAAGATGGGGATAAAATATGCTCCGAAAAAAAAAGGAAATGTCTTTTCCAGAAAAAAAAAGGAAATGTCTTTCCAGAAAAAAAAAGATTGACATTAAAATACAATGCCCTAAACAATTCTTGTAATGCTTTTTTTTAAAATTGAAATCTTTAAATTGCAATTATTTGAAAGTATAAATTATGGAATGCAATATTTTTGTTTACATGTAATAGTTGTCTTCTAGTTCGAAGATTAAAAAGGAATAGAATCTCAAGTTGATAAACAACCCTTGCTGTGGATACCTATTTGGTCACTTTGAAAACCGTAGTCCACAAATCTATTTCCTGCCTACGCATGTCTTCATCAATAGTTTTCCTATTGGTTTCCACAGTGTATACCCCCGCGACGTCTACAAGAGCTATACAGCTGCTTGTTATGGAAGCCACTTGCTGACCGATATTTCCTTCATACCAGTTCAGACTTCCAAGCTGGTCTTTCTAGCTTCTTCCAGGTGCAACCCTATTACCTCTCTTTTACACCCATTAAAGTGATCTCCCTTATCATGTGTTAATGGTAGTCATGCACCCGGGATAGATGCCCTGTTCAGCGCATGTATAGAACAGTACACATTGCATTGTCCACACCGACATTCAACATAACATCGCTAATGTTAGTGTGGTGTTGTCAAAGTTTGACGATCAGGGAAATGAAAATGCTTAGGAATGCTACAATGAATAATGATGTGAAGTTTTTTGATATTGTGGTATATCTCTATGTGTTGCTAAAAGTTTAGTATAAGCTGTTAAATCATAAGTGCTGTGTTGCATTATACATAAAGCAGAAGATCACATGTTTTACATGCATTAAATTTAAGTCTCTCGGAATCTAGAACACAATAGGTCGTCAATATCTAGAGATTTAAACTAGTTTCAATCTTACAGTTGGCAGCACTGTATTGGATCAAGTTTCCGCTTCTAGTCGTTTGATTGTCAAAAGAGTTGAGCCGAAGGCACTTCGAAGTCTAGGCATGTAAGCCTGCTTGAACTAACCGTTCTGTCTGGAAGAGATCCAAGTCAATGTCTATGTAAAGCATTGCTATTTCCCATGTATCTGGCACTCCGGACGCATGGACTACAATGCATGACCGAAGGCCGAGTACACCGGGAACCTCCGACATTTTCCTATGTTGTACCAGACTAACCGTGCAGGACTCACCATTCGTGTAACGGTCCCTTGAGGAACGGCACATGGATTATCGACAGGGACGTGGAAAATCTCTTTCAACTCCACATCGTGCAATGGGAAAGCTCTCCATCAGGAGTTTTGTTTTGCTATTCATTTAGCCTACTCACTTCCTGAAATGATCGTTTCCACCCGAGTGCTAAGTTGAGGCAGAATAGCGTACCCGGGCCGTTTACAGTATGCGTGTGTTCTCGTAACATACTCTATATTTCCTACATGGCGTAAACCCTAAATTTTTGTTTTGTTACTAAAATATACATGTTAAATAATATATATATTCAAAGGAAAGAAAATAAAATGTATAAGTTCTCTTTTTCATTTATAATTTGCCATGCTTTTAGATATTAGTATGATTATTAAGTGGATTTTTATTAAGGTTTTCGAAAAAGTGTAGGAGCCTTCACACAATTCGGCCCTGGTGCCACATACTCTATTAAGAAGTAAAAAGTTCCCCTTTCAGACCTTGTGGTCTATAGGGCAGATGATATAAAGGTCATCTGCTTCTGTGGCGTACGGTTTGCGAGGGTATCATTTGGCCAGCACAACGACCAACAATATTTACTTTTCCCCAACTAATGTTAGGTACCCATTAGAGCTGGGTGGACACAGAGGCGCCCGAAGATCCCGAAATAAAAAATTCCAGCTTTCACCAGGATTCGAACCCGGAACCCCCGGTTCGGAAGCCAAGCACTTTACTGCTCAACCAACGCGCCTCCACATACTCTATTATACATTATGACTCATATCAGCTTAATTTGTACGTATATTTGATCAATTTAAAGTAACTTTCTAAAATGCAAGTAGAACTTGGGGGCGGGTGGTTTCTCACAGTTTGAGATCCACTTCAGCGTACCCTACAGTTTGCACTGATGTCGTAAATCTGCTGATAGAAATGCAATCACGGATACCACAGTGTATGATTATCTCGACATTGTCTCCCCTGTCTATACTCTTATAGATCTAGACTCCAGTGTCAGCAGGTCGTATGCCTTCATTTGTCTTGTGCTGCGGAGTCAATGTCGTGATGAAATCATCTTCAGTAGCGTGATCGTCACATCGTCTGCGTCCTGTACCGAGTGGCATCCAATTTAAGTTGAAGACACCCGACAAACACACATACAAACAGACCCCTTCCCATACACATATGGCTACATGCTCACTAACCATCAAAGATTCAAATGTCAATGCTAGAATGAGAAAGTAGAAGCATTGTTCTCAGGATTGTATTTGTTCCACGTATCTGAGTGAACAAATCCATTCGCCAACCGGAAGCATTAGCTTCTTGAGCAATAGGATGTTTTGTAATAGATTTCTTTGTTTAATTATGCTAAGCATAAGCTTCTGACCTGTTGAGAATGAGAAAGAAAAATGATCACTTTAAAACAGGTCCATTCACATGCACGAACTGTGGTAAAATGTACCGCTGCACTTCAGGCTTGTTTCTTTACATCAGATTCTGCTCGGACTCAACAAGAAACCAAGAGCATTGATTCATCTGGGCGCATCAAGACAGGAGCCATATATATATATACAAAGAAAAGTAAAATTTTAAACACTATATAATAATTAGAACTGTTTATTGTTACCTCAAGAAAGTTTAATTTCGACTGTGTAAGAATGGACAGTGTCTTTACTTTATTAGTAATATGACTACTAAAAAATGTCTATAAATCTATTTGAGATTTTAATTAATTGCATTGATTGTAATCTTTTTTTTGTTTAAAAGCTGATAAGATCTGTTGTTGAAAGTATTTTCAATTAACTTTATTGCTTCTGAGTTGGTGGACGTAACAAGGGGACGCCACTGTTTCTTCTGTTGATCTTGTGTAACAGTAGGTGCTGAGTTGGTGGACGTAACAAGGGGACGCCACTGTTTCTTCTCTTGATCTTGGGTAACAGTAGGGGGTGAGTTGGTGGACGTAACAAGGGGACGCCACTGTTTCTTTTCTTGATCTTGGGTAACAGTATGGGCTGAGTTGGTGGACGTAACAAGGGGACGCCACTGTTTCTTCTCTTGATCTTGGGTAACAGTAGGGGCTGAGTTGGTGGACGTAACAAGGGGACGCCACTGTTTCTTCTCTTGATCTTGGGTAACAGTAGGGACTGAGTTGGTGGACGTAACAAGGGGACGCCACTGTTTCTTCTCTTGATCTTGGGTAACAGTAGGGGCTGAGTTCTGTCAGTTGAACTGCTGCGTGAACTATCATGAAAGCGGATTTATTAATGTCATTAAAATAAGGAGATTTTGTTATTTGAACATTTTAGATTCGCTTTATATTTAGACCTTATGAAATGGGATCTACAAATGTATTAAATGTAAAATATTAAAACATATTTCAAACATTTTATTACAAGTTATGCTATTGAGTAGTTAAAGTCTTGTTCAAATGTTAATGATTTTTTAAATATCTTGTTCTTACATTGAAGATCTACAGTATATGAATCTTTAACTTCATTTAGATTTCACACATCTCTTTCTTCCAATGGCTATTTCCTACAGTAAATGTTCTAAAATATAGGAATCCTTTAATTAAGTCTAGATTAAGATTGTCATCTGTTCTCATATGATCATTTGAGAATAATAGTAATACCCATTTTTAAATAGTTGTTGTCGTTGTTGTTTTTTAGTTTTGAACCAATGGGATCCTAGACATTTCCATTAGTTTTGAACCAATGGGATCCTAGACATTTCCATTAGTTTTGAACCAATGAGATCCTAGACATTTCCATTAGTTTTGAACCCATGGGATCCTAGACATTTCCATTAGTTTTGAACCAATGAGATCCTAGACATTTCCATTAGTTTTGAACCAATGAGATCCTAGACATTTCCATTAGTTTTGAACCAATGAGATCCTAGACATTTCCATTAGTTTTGAACCAATGGGATCCTAGACATTTCCATTAGTTTTGAACCAATGAGATCCTAGACATTTCCATTAGTTTTGAACCAATGGGATCCTAGACATTTCCATTAGTTTTGAACCAATGAGATCCTAGACATTTCCATTAGTTTTGAACCAATGAGATCCTAGACATTTCCATTAGTTTTGAACCAATGGGATCCTAGACATTTCCATTAGTTTTGAACCCATGGGATCCTAGACATTTCCATTAGTTTTGAACCAATGGGATCCTAGACATTTTCATCTCTTGCATCACTAGCCGATTAAATACTCTTTCTTCCCTTTTTCACATACCTATAAATTGCAATGTGGACAGCAATCGTGGATCGGATAGGGCCCTCAGATCATAGTTTGGGTATCACTGATTTACAATATATTTAAAATAACCAATTCAGCGAGTTGGCAAATCTTTTAGGTTTTGATGTATTTTATTTATTTATATTTGTTTTTAGAAATATTTACGTTCACGGAGCCTTACTTTTCTTTAATCCGTCTTCCATTTATTGAATTTTTTATAATACTCTGCTATAAAGTGTGGCTATTTTGAACCCTCAATCTCTAATTAAAGAAGAAAAATGTGAACGAGACTTTAAGTCTAGCAATCTTTCAAAGAATTCAATGCAATGCAGAGAAGACAATTCTAAAGATGTCTTTAATTCTTGGTATTAAGCAGAACGTAATCTTGGAAAGGTTGATTAATTAAATTAAAAAGATATTTGTAGGAGTTAAGAGTGATAGAGTTAAAAGTGGTAGAAACATTTCTGACCTGGAAAACTCTTGAGATGTTTCCATCAAATCTCTCGATAAAGAAAAACTCCACGTTGAGTGCAGAGGAGTTGCACTTTAAATGAACTACTTTAAGTAGTTTAAATAGATATAGTTCAATCTGTACAGAATTAATTCGTAAGCGAACAAGTATGATTTAACTAAGTTCAACTGTTTATGATATTTGTTGAAATTTTATGCAGCACATCAAAATTCAATAAGGAAAAAAATATTTTTATTAAGTAAGCTTTCTTTTTTTTCTCTTTCTCTCTCTCTCTTTCTTTTCTTCTCTTTCTCTCTCTCTCTCTTGTTTTTCTTTCTGTTTCTTTTTCCTCATCTGCCTTTTCATTTCTTTCTTCACTCTCTCTCTCTCTCTATTTCTTTTCTTTCTGTTTTCTATCTTCCTTTCCCTTCCTTTGCCTTTTAAACTGTTTCTTTTTTTTTTCTAACTTTTTCCTCTTTAATCTCTTTCTCTCTTTTTTTTCTCGCTTTTAGAAAAATATTATATTTTTATTTCCTTAGACGCCCCCCTTCCCTTTCTGGTTGCATTTCAAAGACTTGAAGACTTGAACAAAATTTTTTTTTTCAAGATTTTGCTTCCCAATATTTTGAGGTAAGATTTAAGTGGGCAAGAGAGGGAGGAAGCCTGTATCCTTTTGCTACGCGGCACCTTTTAATGAAATGAAGTCGGCTTCTAACACATTTGTTTAATACCCATGTCGACGTCTGCTCAGCCCGGGAGTGCAACAGAAACTCATTTTTTTAGCTTCTCCACTGTAAATGTTTTGGTGGCTGATCTAAAAGCAAAAAAACTTCAATGTAGTTTGAGGGTTAAGTGGATGGGAGTGGGGTGGGGGAGGGGTTTTGCGTTTATTCAAAACTCGTATGTAATGAAAAGTGGCAGTAAGGTTGACGTCAGGCTTACGTGACATTTTTCAAGTTGTTTCCAAGGGCCACAACTCTTCTTGCGTGCTCTCCCTTTCACTCTGTTCAACCTTCACTGTCAAAACGTGCCAGAAGTCCCAATGCACTGGAGACATCTAGGGATTATTTATTTCAATGTTGCTGGTTCTTTTTTTGTTGCTTTTTATCCTGAGTATTTTTAGCAATAACGTTTTCAATACCGCGGAGCCCTTTTCTCCAAGTCATTTATTTAGCAAATATCTAAACTCTGGAGCGTTTAAATGAACTTTGCAGTAAATGCATTAAGCGTATGCAAAATATAAACTTTAAATTACTCTTTGACAATCTATATATAGTTCGCCCATCGTGGTTCGATGATAACCACTTTGTCATCCAGAAGGGCTGAGGCCCTTGCACTGGGGTTTTGTGCCTCCTCGTGTGGCTGGTGAGACCTATGTGAGCCCGGAATGTTCGGCTGCACATTGTGCAGGTTATTCCAGCTGGAGCTAGTGTCATTGGCTACGCTTTTCTTCTCTGGCGTTTTACTTCTGCCAGCGCTGTTCTATTGTCCTCAGCAACCTTTAACAATTTACTTTTTGATTTAACTACGTATGTCAGCAACCTTTGACAATTTACTTGGCGTTTCAACTACGTATGCCAGCAACCTTTAACAATTTACTTGGCGTTTCAACTACGTATGCCAGCAACCTTTAACAATTTACTTGGCGTTTCAGCTACGTATGCCAGCAACCTTTAACAATTTACTTGGCGTTTCAACTACGTATGTCAGCAACCTTTAACAATTTACTTGGCGTTTCAACTACGTATGTCAGCAACCTTTAACAATTTACTTGGCGTTTCAACTACGTATGCCAGCAACCTTTGACAATTTACTTGGTGATTTAACTACGTGTCAGAGAGAAGAACTTATTATGATGATTTTTTAAATATGATGTAATGAAATACAAAATTTCAGATCCATTAATATATTGTTTCAGACAGTGCTACAAGTAGAATTTGTTTCAAAGTCAAAATACTCAATTAAAAAAACAATTAATTAAAATAGTGGTCAAGAAAAAAGTTTGTTGTTAAAATTTATCAAAACGTTTTTTTTTTCAAAGTTTATAACTGTGACAATGTTCGAGTGTTCAGAAAGAATGACCCGAAAGAATTTGAATGGACTGTCTTATTAGGTTGAAGAGATCCGGTCTGAAGCTGCCGTTTCTATAAATAAATGTACCCAGTATGAGCATTCGTCCTTTTGCTTGTCAGTAAGAGCAGTTTCACTAGATTTAATATTTAAGCCACTTGCGTAGGACAGATGGTACACCTGGTTTTTAAGGCTATTTGAAACGCATGCTGATTAGGATCAATTCCTAGACACAGGGATACTATCTCATTGACACGATAAATGAAACGTACGACCCATTTGTTGAATAAAATTCCAGGAAAATAACGAAGTTTTTCTGTAATTAAAGACAGAGTTTTGCAAGAACGAGTAGGTGGTTTTACATATTCTGAAGTGTCAGAAATTGAAAGAGCATGATTCCTAAGTTACTTTTGCTGTTTAAAGTTCTGCACAATGAAAGTTGCGTTGGGTTCCTTTGATTTGTGTAGAGCTGAAATGGCGACATTAGCTCTAGTGAATTCTTAGTTCTCACATAAAGGCAATACAACTCTGTAGTGTGCAGAAAACAATCCACGAATTGAAATTCCAAACACTTAAATTAGTTATTCACACAGAAATAATTATAAACTTTAATGGCATAGTTTTACTGAGACAAACAAGTCCGCGCGTTTCCGGAAGTTTTGAGAGAAGCTTTGTGAGGTCACAGCTATTTTCTCTGCTATTTCATTGGCTAAGCAAGTACGAGGCTGCGCTACTTTTCTATTAGGCAACGTACTAATCGTAAACACGGTTGAAGTCTTGGCCTCTTGCGCATTGAGGAATCAGCCAGTGACAGGGAGCACTAGAAGTCATAGTGTAAAAAACTGCTGGACCCAAAAGAAGAAATGGCTCAGTCCATGTCTGCCTTTTAAACAGGAGGACTCCAGAGCCATGCTTGCGCGTTCCGTCTAGATAACGCCACATAACATGACTTGAATTTCCCTCCCCCCCCCCACCCTTAGATCTCGATTAGACTGACCAAACAAACATGTAACAAAAAAATAGAGGCCTAACAAGAATATAGAGAAAAGCAATCCATGTACATGTATTGATTAAAATGAAAGCAAAACTAAATGATAGACTGGGGGTTGGGACGGTTGCATCAGCACGGCTTTAATACATTCTCCATGCAGCCGAAGTGAACAGCCGGCCCGTGTATTCCATTAGGGCCCCTGCCATCTTGTACAGAAACCACAGTCAATATAGATACATCCCCTCTGAAGAAATAAACATAGCCGTAGCTGCTTTCAGGGGGACATAAACGACGTCTTTATTTTTTCAAACTGGATAAACGAGCCGCGGGCCGAGATTACTCTCCCCTGCTGAAGATTTTATTTCCATCTCTTCATAAATTCTCAACCAAAAAAAAAAATGGCCTGAACTTTACAACAGTGACCTCGCCAGAGACATGTATTTCTTATCATCTCTCTCTCTTTAAAGCCAAGGGAAAAACAAAACTTTTTTTCATTAAACTTCACGGACATTCTTTTTTTTAAACATTTATTTCACTTTCCTTGCGCATGTGCAGATCTCAAGATTTACTTTCATGTAAAATTTTAAAAGAAAATCAATTTAAATCTTTTTTTTTTCGTTCGCTTGTTTCCTCGTTATGGTTTTTATATAGCTGATGTAATGATCTTTTGCAACGGGAAATCGAATCTGGACATTTCCATGTAATCCAATATATTATGAGAGTTGTGTGTGGGAGACGAGTTGAAGTGAATGTGCCAGTTATATTAGTTCTAATTCTACGCTGTCTACGTTCAAATTAATAAAACTTGTTTCTCAAATAAATAAACTGACATTTCTACATGAGTGATTATAATAATAATAATAATTGTCTAAAATAACAATAAAATCTTGAGTGTCATATAAACAAAGGGGATAATGACAACTGAAATCTCAGATACCTTCAAGGTCTTTAACATCCATAAGAAGATTCTTGTTGTTTGTACTGCTGCAGACCTGCCACATCACCAGGAAATTTCTCAGTGATAACTGTTAAAGGGACTACGATGAATTTTGTTTCTCTTTAGCGAAACTCGACCGTGGCAGCGCCAGAGAATGACTACTCGTTGATCTCTAACATAATAATAATAATAATGCTAGATATAGGCATAAACTAATTTAAATACTCAACAACCAAGACAAAAACGTTATTCTCTGCAATAAATTGCTGGGCCGTTCCATTCTTCATTAACAGTACTCTATGACAAAATTGTGCCTAGTGAGACATCAATCAATTAGAATATAATAAAGCAATTAGTTGTTTAATTATTGGTAAATAATTATTTTGTTTGATATCAATAATGGGGAAATAAATCTTACAGTATTGATATATATATATATATATATATATATATATTATATATATATATATATATATATATTATATATATATATATATATATATATATATATATATATATATATATATATATATATATATATATATATATATATATCATTGTGGAATTATTCCCCTTAAATAAGCATTGGTTTTTTATTATTATTATTTCCCTTTTTTTTTACTTGCCTTTATGATGATTAGTGCGGCCCCGATAAAGAGCAAAGTACAATACGTGACTTTGTAAGTAAGGGCGAGAGACTCGTGTCGCCCTGTGGGGTAATTCGTGTCATCCAGTGAATGAATCTTGTAAGCCAAGTGATTGAGGAGGTGAGCCAGACTTGGCGCTCAGAAAGTGATAATAACTTAGGTGACTTTCAAGATAGAATAACATCTAAGTCACGCTTGAAATCAATCCATTTTAAGTGAGTCTCAACTCAATAAGACGTCCTTATTGTTATTGACCAAATTAATTACATTGGCTTCTGTCAGTATTTTAGATTAGTTTATGTTTTTCTCACGTTTTAAACCCCACTCTCCAATGTTTGAAAGTTGTTTTTTTTTTATTTTGTTTGCCCATCTGTCCGTCCGTCTGTCAGTACATCCATTCGTCTATAACGTTAAAAACGTTAAAAACCTATTATAAAAAAGAACGTTATTGTTTATTGCGAAGTTGCGAAGTTGCGACCCCGATGACTCCAATTACCGTATCATTCTTATGATCAGTGGCGTCACTAAAGTGGTGTCATCCGGTGCGAAATGAAAGTTTACAAAAGATAAATGATCAAATAAAATTATAATTAAGAAATGAAATGAAGGTGCTAATATCTAACATAACTGCTCATCATGGATTGCTAATTATTGAGTGATTGGAAGAGAAGAATGTTCCTATGTCTGGCTACTTATTTTCTTAGCTGCTATCCCGTGGGTCGTCATCTGGCGCTCGTAGGACTGGCACTCAGAAGGATGAGTCATCAGGCTCTATGCTGTAGGCACACTGGCTCTAGGGTGAGGCCGCTGCCTGTTTAGCAGTAGAGAGGGTTGGTGCTGTAGACTAAGTTGTAGTGGGGTGATCTCTCAGCTGTGGTCTCTAGCTCGTAGAGAGCCGTTCTAACTCAACACCGGTTTATCTTCTGCAGCGAAGGTTGCTCTAATCAGTCGGCATTAGACACTAACTATTGGGCAGTGAACAGTTTGGGCCGGGTACTGGGCAGATGATACTGGGCAGTGTAAGGCACTGTGGACACTGGGCAATATTTTAAGGCCAAGGACAGTAGGCAATGCCTTCTTGCTAACAGGTATGTAATTGTGTGTGTGGGGGGGGTATCTGGTGTGGTCTGCTCCGGTTACAGCTTTGGGTGGAGATCTGGTAGTTATAGCAGTCGGGTGTAGCAATCGTGTGTAGCAACCAGGCTGGGGATAAGACAGACGATTAGGAACCTCCTAAAGGCATTGAGCAGGGATTCCCATATGCCTTGCAATCATTCAGATGCAGGCATTGGTATCAATCCCAATAAGGCATTTAAAAGAATTAGGTATACAATCTTAAAGTACGCATATACTCAATAACAAACAAAATACAAGTTAGATAACCACAGTAAATGTGTTATCATACAATGTAGGATGATACTAGTCAAGATTCATCCATTGAATATGATTACGTCGATAAGTAATCAGTTATAGTAAAATGGGGAATGAGCATAGTATAGGATAAGATGAAAATAAAATATTAGGGATATGGCTACAGTAGTAAGGGTTTGATATGATTAATCAAAATTATATTCATCCAATGAACCATAAGTTCACAAGGGTGTGAGACATGATATGCATGAGGGATATATAATAGGAATGTGAGATAATTACTTTCCCATGCGGTCTGTAAGTTTAGAGCACCGTGATCTAAGTTCTTAGACAGTACTTAGATTCATGAAGGGTTATTGTTTACATCAATCACTAAGATACAGGAATGGATGACACATAACAAATCAAATACAATAACTATGGCTTCAAACGTAGACAACCATAACGGCATTAACAATACTATTTGAAGATATAACATCGACATAAAATAGTACAATATACATGCATAATAAAGTCATAATGTAATGACGGGAACGGGGTTGTGTACTAATGTGTACTCACACATTCCTATAAGATAAAATAAGTATAGTAAAATGTTTACACTCACCCGTTTGTCCCTAATGAAACCTCACAACTAAACCTCCTAAAAGAGGAGACTGTATGAATCTTAGCGGGCCTAACTTAGAATGCTTTGGTCTCTCTCTATATATAGATGGGACTTTTCGTTTAACGGGTGGGGAAGATAGCTAGGTGATTTTCTCACATGTACCTATGTACCGGAGATGTCAGGAGTCAGGTCAGATTTATGGTCAATATTCGTTGCCTATCGTGAAAGCAAGAAAATTAAGCGATTATGTATCTGTCCAGCCCGAGTGCAATGCTAATCTTAGAGCGGTGTGTATCCTGCGGGGGGGGGGGGGGTAGGTGTGAAAAGTTATTAGGCCGCGGCGTGTAGCGCTGGTGCAGCGACTATTGTGTGCTGGTCATCTGTACAGCGGTCAAAAATTAAAAGTTAGCCCTAGAGAGGCTAGTTAATGTTTTACGTCGAGATTCGTCCCGTGAGAAACGTGCGAGGGGGGATAAATCCTACAAGAAATTAGTTATGGGTGGACAGGAAAATAATTGTCTAAGTTAAAAATTAAAGTTTCCCACGGTTTGCTGGGAAAAACTCAAATGAACTTTTGCATGCAAGTTTCGTATCGTCACAGTCCTACGCCTCATGTATATTGACCAATGACTTAAATTCTGCCAAGACGTTGGTTTTCCTGGCTGGCTCGGGCAACCCATTCCAGGTTTTCTAAATTTAGTGATTTTACTAAAGGTGCTACTCTAGTCAAATGTAAATATTCCGTTTTTATGACTCTCACTGCTCTATTTTGTGTCTGTAACAGTTTCCTGTATTTTTGAGTTGAAGGGTTCCAAACTAATAATTGAAAGTTTTTTTTAGCTATTTATTTATACCTATTAATCTATAGTTCAATTTTGCAACAATGCAACCATACGTAAATTACGCTGTATTTTTTTTCTCTTAATTTAAAATCTGAAAACTAATCATTACCTTATCAAATTTAATGTCTCTAACGATTTCATTTTTAATAAAATTGCCCGTTGTGAAAGTCTTTGTCTCAAAAAGTTCTTAATTTTAATTTAACATCTTTTTTTTTTACATGACACCAAACATATGAAGATGGTAAGAAACGGTTGAAGGCTTTGTTCAATGATTCAGAGATATTTTTTAAAGTCTTAGTAGCATAGGAATCATGCTATATCTATTTTTTTATTTTATTAAAAAATAACTTTTACTGCCTTTAGATTTCTTATCAGACATGGTATTTCTGTTTAAATGTTGCCTTTTAGAAAATCATCATATACGCCAATGTTTTAAAACTGACATCTTTAATAATTCGTCAATGTTTAACTAAAGAATGTTTGGTTGGATTGCTCCAAATGTGTCTACTTCACCAATGATTGCTTCCAGTAGGAGTTGAAGCTCAGCGTTAAAAAAGATCAATGCCCATGAACTTCTTTTTCTCTTCTTAAATAGTAAGTCCCACAACTAGTGATTGCTCGCCTGACATTGTCTTCTTGTGTTTAATTTTTTTTCTAAATCACAAAGCTTTTTTTTTTCTTAGAAGAGTCTTTTTTAAATATAAAACTTTGCGCTCAGGTGTTATGCTTTTGTTAAAGAAAAGGTTTAATTAGTCACCACATTGTCAATACTTGTGTATCTTTGGTCTTCTAGAATACATTGTCAATACTTGTGTATCTTTACTCTTCTAGAATACATTGTCAATACTTGTGTATCTTTAGTCTTCTAGAATACATTGTCAATACTTGTGTATCTTTGGTCTTCTAGAATACATTGTCAATACTTGTGTATCTTTACTCTTCTAGAATACATTGTCAATACTTGTGTATCTTTAGTCTTCTAGAATACATTGTCAATACTTGTGTATCTTTAGTCTTCTAGAATACATTGTCAATACTTGTGTATCTTTACTCTTCTAGAATACATTGTCAATACTTGTGTATCTTTACTCTTCTAGAATACATTGTCAATACTTGTGTATCTTTGGTCTTCTAGAATACATTGTCAATACTTGTGTATCTTTGGTCTTCTAGAATACATTGTCAATACTTGTGTATCTTTACTCTTCTAGAATACATTGTCAATACTTGTGTATCTTTACTCTTCTAGAATACATTGTCAATACTTGTGTATCTTTGGTCTTCTAGAATACATTGTCAATACTTGTGTATCTTTGGCGTTCTAGAATACATTGTCAATACTTGTGTATCTTTGGTCTTCTAGAATACATTGTCAATACTTGTGTATCTTTGGCCTTCTAGAATACATTGTCAATACTTGGTATCTTTAGTCTTCTAGAATACATTGTCAATACTTGTGTATCTTTACTCTTCTAGAATACATTGTCAATACTTGTGTATCTTTACTCTTCTAGAATACATTGTCAATACTTGTGTATCTTTACTCTTCTAGAATACATTGTCAATACTTGTGTATCTTTACTCTTCTAGAATACATTGTCAATACTTGTGTATCTTTACTCTTCTAGAATACATTGTCAATACTTGTGTATCTTTGGTCTTCTAGAATACATTGTCAATACTTGTGTATCTTTGGTCTTCTAGAATACATTGTCAATACTTGTGTATCTTTGGCCTTCTAGAATACATTGTCAATACTTGTGTATCTTTAGTCTTCTAGAATACATTGTCAATACTTGTGTATCTTTACTCTTCTAGAATACATTGTCAATACTTGTGTATCTTTGGCCTTCTAGAATACATTGTCAATACTTGTGTATCTTTAGTCTTCTAGAATACATTGTCAATACTTGTGTATCTTTGGTCTTCTAGAATACATTGTCAATACTTGTGTATCTTTAGTCTTCTAGAATACATTGTCAATACTTGTGTATCTTTAGTCTTCTAGAATACATTGTCAATACTTGTGTATCTTTAGTCTTCTAGAATACATTGTCAATACTTGTGTATCTTTAGTCTTCTAGAATACATTGTCAATACTTGTGTATCTTTAGTCTTCTAGAATACATTGTCAATACTTGTGTATCTTTGGTCTTCTAGAATACATTGTCAATACTTGTGTATCTTTGGCGTTCTAGAATACATTGTCAATACTTGTGTATCTTTAGCCTTCTAGAATACATTGTCAATACTTGTGTATCTTTACTCTTCTAGAATACATTGTCAATACTTGTGTATCTTTAGCCTTCTAGAATACATTGTCAATACTTGTGTATCTTTAGTCTTCTAGAATACATTGTCAATACTTGTGTATCTTTGGCCTTCTAGAATACATTGTCAATACTTGTGTATCTTTGGCCTTCTAGAATACATTGTCAATACTTGTGTATCTTTAGACTTCTAGAATACATTGTCAATACTTGTGTATCTTTAGTCTTCTAGAATACATTGTCAATACTTGTGTATCTTTGGTCTTCTAGAATACATTGTCAATACTTGTGTATCTTTGGCGTTCTAGAATACATTGTCAATACTTGTGTATCTTTAGTCTTCTAGAATACATTGTCAATACTTGTGTATCTTTACTCTTCTAGAATACATTGTCAATACTTGTGTATCTTTAGTCTTCTAGAATACATTGTCAATACTTGTGTATCTTTGGCCTTCTAGAATACATTGTCAATACTTGTGTATCTTTGGCCTTCTAGAATACATTGTCAATACTTGTGTATCTTTAGTCTTCTAGAATACATTGTCAATACTTGTGTATCTTTAGTCTTCTAGAATACATTGTCAATACTTGTGTATCTTTGGCCTTCTAGAATACATTGTCAAAACGTGTGTATCTTTGGCCTTCTAGAATACATTGTCAATACATGTGTATCTTTAGCCTTCTAGAATACATTGTCAATACTTGTGTATCTTTAGCCTTCTAGAATACATTGTCAATACATGTGTATCTTTGGCCTTCTAGAATACATTGTCAATACATGTGTATCTTTGGCCTTCTAGAATACATTGTCAATACATGTGTATCTTTGGCCTTCTAGAATACATTGTCAATACATGTGTATCTTTGGTCTTCTAGAATACATTGTCAATACTTGTGTATCTTTAGTCTTCTAGAATACATTGTCAATACTTGTGTATCTTTGGCCTTCTAGAATACATTGTCAATACATGTGTATCTTTGGCCTTCTAGAATACATTGTCAATACTTGTGTATCTTTGGCCTTCTAGAATACATTGTCAATACTTGTGTATCTTTGGCCTTCTAGAATACATTGTCAATACTTGTGTATCTTTAGTCTTCTAGAATACATTGTCAATACATGTGTATCTTTGGCCTTCTAGAATACATTGTCAATACTTGTGTATCTTTGGCCTTCTAGAATACATTGTCAATACATGTGTATCTTTAGTCTTCTAGAATACATTGTCAATACTTGTGTATCTTTGGCCTCTAGAATACATTGTCAATACTTGTGTATCTTTAGCCTTCTAGAATACATTGTCAATACATGTGTATCTTTGGCCTTCTAGAATACATTGTCAATACATGTGTATCTTTGGCCTTCTAGAATACATTGTCAAAACGTGTGTATCTTTGGCCTTCTAGAATACATTGTCAATACTTGTGTATCTTTGGCCTTCTAGAATACATTGTCAATACTTGTGTATCTTTAGCCTTCTAGAATACATTGTCAATACTTGTGTATCTTTAGCCTTCTAGAATACATTGTCAATACATGTGTATCTTTGGCCTTCTAGAATACATTGTCAATACTTGTGTATCTTTAGCCTTCTAGAATACATTGTCAATACTTGTGTATCTTTAGCCTTCTAGAATACATTGTCAATACATGTGTATCTTTGGCCTTCTAGAATACATTGTCAAAACGTGTGTATCTTTGGCCTTCTAGAATACATTGTCAAAACGTGTGTATCTTTAGCCTTCTAGAATACATTGTCAATACATGTGTATCTTTGGCCTTCTAGAATACATTGTCAAAACGTGTGTATCTTTGGCCTTCTAGAATACATTGTCAAAACGTGTGTATCTTTGGCCTTCTAGAATACATTGTCAAAACGTGTGTATCTTTGGCCTTCTAGAATACATTGTCAAAACGTGTGTATCTTTGGCCTTCTAGAATACATTGTCAAAACGTGTGTATCTTTGGCCTTCTAGAATACATTGTCAAAACGTGTGTATCTTTGGCCTTCTAGAATACATTGTCAAAACGTGTGTATCTTTGGCCTTCTAGAATACATTGTCAATACTTGTGTATCTTTAGTCTTCTAGAATACATTGTCAATACTTGTGTATCTTTAGTCTTCTAGAATACATTGTCAATACTTGTGTATCTTTAGTCTTCTAGAATACATTGTCAATACTTGTGTATCTTTAGTCTTCTAGAATACATTGTCAATACTTGTGTATCTTTAGTCTTCTAGAATACATTGTCAATACTTGTGTATCTTTAGTCTTCTAGAATACATTGTCAATACTTGTGTATCTTTAGTCTTCTAGAATACCTTCCCAGCAAAATAAAAAACAACGCAATTATAGGTTAAATAAAAGATCTTAAGCTGCGCCTCTAGTGGCTATAATTTGAGAACAATAAAAGTATTCAATTGTACCCAAAAAAAAATGTTAGGCAAAAAGCATTTTCTGAAAAAGGAATGTTGAACACATTGAGTGATTAAGTGAATGTTATACACATCTATTAAGTAGCTTTTCTGTTTGTTCTGAATAATTTCCTGTACTCCTCCATGGTTCCAGACACTGAAGCTGCATTTTCATACCCCTGAACTTTTAAGATATGAAGTTCATCTCATTAGCTTTTTTTTCTCCATAACTTCTGAATCGGATCAGTAGCCGGATGCCCTTGTTTTTCAACTTTCCAATCCAGATAAATTCTTTATACGTCTTTTAATATTCCAATTTCGGACTTTATTTCAAAGTCACAAATTTCTATACAATTAGTTGAAAATAGTCGACAACAAATGAATACAGTTGTTGTTGTGTTTTGCTATTAAGAAACTAAATTGTCCCAAACAGAACCATTCTTTTGACAACTCGCGTACTTTTCCTTTTGCTCTGGATAATGTCCTTCGTAAATCATGTGAAAAAGGCACATGCAAAGAAGAAAAATCCCCTAAAATATTCAAGGACATCATTCGACTGGCACATTGTAACATCCCCTTCATCTTGGCTAGAGCATCTACAGATCTATTTATTAATTATGAATAACATGTTCCAATAGTTGTTCACTGTCGTTTAGTTTTTTAATTGTCAGTTATTCCCAAAGTGCATTTTTAAACTTGGGTGTCACCCCCCTAACAGGTGTCACCTGGTGCGTACCGCACCCCCCTAGTGACGCCACTGCTTATGATTCCTGTATTTGTGTTCTTCTGTTCAGCAGGCAATTATTGTCTTTAGAAAGAGAGTTGTTTTTTTTCAAGCATGGAGTATGAACTTTGTATAAATATTTCTAAAGATTTTATAGTACATTTTCATCAAGCTATCATATTGGGATTGTCATAAGTACTGTTATCGATGTGTTCCTAATAGATAGTAGCCTAACACTGTTATTAAGGAATAACTGTCTATTAGCTGAACAAAGTCAGCTAACAATATTCAAACTTAACACATTGTCATAGACCTCTCATGATCTAGTTCAACCCCTCCCCCTCTCAAAATGAAATGTGGTTTTGAGGTTAAACCCCCTTCTTCTATAAAAATAATATTACAAACAACATTTACCATCTGTAGCCAAGGGGATTACGAGTATTAAATCCAGTCAAAAATGTTAGTACGACAAAACCCCCTATTCTATATAAGACTAAAGCATACAACAGTCATGAGATTCTTTAAGAGTAGCCAAGATGAGTTTTGTGTTTAAAAACCCACTCAAGAGGACTTTAAGCCCCCTCCAAACGGTTTTGAATTTAAACCCCCCACCTGTGGGGGTTGAAGCTAAAAATCAACTCTTCAAAAAATTAAAGCAAACTAAACACACCAAATTCTATGAGTGTAGCCAAGAGGGGTTTTGCATTTCCCCCACCCCAGAGAGCAGTAAGTTTAAAATCCCCTCCAGAAAATTTCGAGTTTAAACCCCCACCCCCCAGATAGTGTGTTTAAAAAACCCCTCTTCATTATTATTCTAAAGCAAACAACAGTCACCAAATTCTAAAAGCGTAGGGGTTTTGAGTTTGTTTTTAAAAAAGTCTTTAGACTTCTCATGATGGAGTTCAAGACTTTAGACTTCTCATGATGGAGTTCAAGTCTTTAGACTTCTCAGATGTAGTTCAAGTCTTTAGACTTCTCATGATGTATTTCAAGTCTTTAGACTTCTCATGATGGAGTTCAAGACTTTAGACTTCTCATGATGTATTTCAAGTCTTTAGACTTCTCATGATGGAGTTCAAGTCTTTAGACTTCTCATGATGTATTTCAAGTCTTTAGACTTCTCATGATGTAGTTCAAGACTTTAGACTTCTCATGATGTATTTCAAGTCTTTAGACTTCTCATGATGTAGTTCAAGTCTTTAGACTTCTCATGATGTATTTCAAGTCTTTAGAATTCTCAGATGTAGTTCAAGTCTTTAGACTTCTCATGATGTATTTCAAGTCTTTAGACTTCTCTTGATGTAGTTCAAGTCTTTAGACTTCTCATGATGTATTTCAAGTCTTTAGAATTCTCAGATGTAGTTCAAGTCTTTAGACTTCTTATGATGGAGTTCAAGTCTTTAGACTTCTCATGATGTAATTTAATTATGACGACTTTTCATGATGTAGTTGAAATCTTAGGACTTCTCATGAAGAAGTTTAAATATTACGACTTCTCATGATGAAGTTTAAATCTTACGACTTCTCATTAAGAAGTTTAAATATTATGACTTCTCATGATGTAGTCCATGTCAGGAAACTATTTTTGGAAAAAAAAAAGGTACGAAATCTTCATTAGCTCATAAATCTCACTCCAAACAAAACAAAAAATAGTACCACTTCTCGGTTTAAATTTGTGTGGCCCAGCCTTACGTTTCAAGTATTGAGATAGTTAAGACCTCGAGAATAAAGAGAGAGAGAGGGGGAGCGAGAGAGAGAGAGAGAGAGATGAGTGGAAGTTATCAGAGAAATCAGAGTTATCTTTCGGAGAAAACAGACCTTGTCAGCAACAAAAAAAAAACTGTCCCATCACCAGAGAAATGTCTTGAAATGTTCACACTCCCTACAGTCCTGACTTGAAGTTTACTGATGAGAGGGAAAAAAATATCGATTTCTAAACATTGTAAGGGGACTTAATCCCCAGCCTAGACTTTCTTAAAAAGGCTTCAAATTAATGTGTTCTTTAAGTTTAAACTGGTCAAGAGAAATAGAACAAAGTAATCTTTTTTTCCTTACTATTTCTTGTAACGATGAACCTCCAGATATAATGAAGAAAAAATACTTCTCCGATGAAAAATGTTTAAGTTTTTTTTAACCCACTTCATATTATTTAGCATCTTTTATATCCATCTTTTAGAGTTTTTTGTCGTTTTATATCTTATAATGATACTTCTATAAAAATATCTTTTGTGACTTGAGGGATGGAACAATTTTTTTAAAGATGTTTTTTTTTGTGCTTTTTTTTTTAATATTATTTTTTGTCTAAAGGTTTCTCTTTTCTGTGACGTAGAAACGAGATATTGATTTAAATTTCACACAGGTTGGGACGTCACAGGTCAGTGATCAGGCCTTCTATAAGGATGGGCCGCGAATACATTCTCGTCTAATGCTCAACCGAAGTTAAAGTATGTGCGCCATAGGATGCTTGCTATATTCTATGACTCCTCATAAACTTTTCAGTGGCGTAGTAAGGTATTTGTTAGATTTCAGAAGTGATGGTGTGCCCCAAAATTAGCTCATCCTATGTGTATCATCGTATAGACATCAAGACACCCCCATGCATTTACAACCCTTTAAAAGTAATAGTGTCATTACCAACTAGAAGAAACAACTAGATCTAGGTATAGTAACAACTAGATCTACATACAGAAACAACTAGATCTATATAGAGTAACAACTAGATCTATATATAGTAACAACTAGATCTATATAGAGTAACAACTAGATCTAGATACAGTAACAACTAGATCTATATATAGTAACAACTAGATCTAGATACAGTAACAACTAGATCTATATACAGTAACAACTAGATCTACATACAGTAACAACTAGATCTACATACAGTAACAACTAGATCTACATACAGTAACAAGTAGATCTACATACAGTAACAACTAGATCTACATACAGTAACAACTAGATCTACATACAGTAACAACTAGATCTACGTACAGTAACAACTAGATCTTTTTTCATGCAATAATGCCGCCAGACTCAATACTTGTCTTAAAGGAAATTTACGTAATTTTTAATGTGAAGTCTGTGGCAAACTATTACTTAATACCTCTACGCACAACGGTTGATACGCCACTAAAATATATTCTGAGAAACTGAACTATCTTTATGACATCAGTTATTTAATTATTCTGTATTCTCTACCTATATGTTCTTGTGACTAAATATTTTATAACATACATTCCTCTGGACATTGTATTCTTTCCCTGAATGTCTTCCCAACAGGCTCTACCCAGAAGGAAGAGAGAATGACGGATGTAGCTGCCCAGGAAGGGGATACTGCAAAGTTCCTGTGTCCCATCACCACACTGGCCAGGAACCTTGGTAAGAACCAGATCACAGTATACTGGACGTTTGGAGGACGTCGCATTGAGATTGACCCAGATATGGAGGAAGAGGGTCATTACGCCTCCAAAGCCTTTGAGGGCCGTCAGGTCCTGGTGATAAACAAGATCAGGACCGACGACGAGGGGGAGTACGGCTGCGTGGTGTCGGTCAGCGACTGGACTGGTAAAGCCGTAGGGAAACTGACAGTGTTAAGTAAGTACCCCAGCTTTGTATCATATAGACTTTCTATTTCTCTATAGTCAAACAAATCCTTTTCGTACGCTGTTGTAAGGTCACATGATTTCAAGCCAAAGGTTAACAATGATGTAGTGAGACTTAACAGGTCACGTGATTTCAAACCAAAGGTTAACAATGGTGTAGTAAGGCTAAGACAACAGCAAACCTCTTCTATTTTTCTGGAGGCCAGAGATGCTCATTTAAATCAGATCGGATTGGCCGCCTAGCTGTAAACCACTCTTGCCATTTTGTCCTTCCATGTCTAACTATTCTCGTTACGAAACTAGCTCTCCTTTCTCAAACAAACTATTATTAAATTCCAAGCTCTTAAGAAGTTATTTACTTAATAAGATAATGTAAACTTATGTGAACATTTTTTTAGGATCGGCTCGTTGATTGTGCATATTTTAATTGCTTCATCTCTCTGCTTTAATTGGGAGGTGCTTCGGCAACAATGTAACTGTAGGTCTTTAACAAGGTCTAATGCCAGATTAAACGTGAGAGCCTCTTCTACTAATGTTTCTTTGAATTCATCCATCAACTTTGTGTTCGTCCTTTCTTCTACTTTGTAACTTGAGTGTCTAAAACGTTAATTTTTCAGTCAACATTTGTTGGCATTCTAACTAAGTGCAAAGAATTATATTTGGCTAATACATTTGTCAAAAGATAAATCTCCATGAATCAGTCAAATGTCTTTCCCGTGTATTTTTTAAAAGAAGAACCTAAGAGAGAAATATATAGCCTCTTCAAAACGGCTAATATCGCTTTTTGAATTTTCTTAAAATCAAGTCTAAATGCCCGAAAGAATCCCATGAGATTCATCTCACTTATTTCTACAACATATATTTATAATACGGTCACTTATAAGGCGTGGTCTTCCATGCCCAATGGTTCCAGAACTACATATCCATGCCTATCACAGACATGCACACATTTTCAACATTACTTAAACTGAAATGAATTTAGTTGTTTCTTAATAAATGTGCATAGATGACACAGGTACAGCGTCCTAGATTGAACATCTACGAGGAAAACAGTTCATTCTCAAATCGTGATATATTTCAAAATCTAGATCTAAAGATCTAATTGTGGTTGTCCTTTCTTAACCGTTTGGTATGTGCGCTAGACGATCGTTCGTTGATATCGATTGTCTCAGGGTTTGAACCCTGCCCGCCGCCATGCTGGAGATTTTGATTAGGATGTAATAATCTTTAAGTCTGAAGGAACATCCGATTCAAGTAAAACAATCCGGATCTAATGATGAATTCAAATTATAACATATACGTTCTTACTGTAAGGAAAACATTAAAAAAAACTAAAAGTACTGCTAAGTTTTCCTTTTAAAATGTATCCAATTTTTGGGCTATAACATTTCAATGTTGAAAAGAAAACTTCCTTTGTCTCTAGGAGCTCCAGATCCGCCACACGACGTGCGCGTCATCAGTTGCTACGGCAACACCGCGGAGCTGTCATGGCAGCCTGGAAAATCCAATGGCGCAGAGATTCAGCAGTTCGTGTTGCAATACACTCTGAAGGAGAAGCCGGACACCTGGTTCGACTTTTACGATGAGGTTAGCGGGGACAAGAACACCTCCTACGTGGAAATACCGCCTTACGGAACGTACATGTTCCGCGTCCTGGCCCGAAATGCAGTTGGAGTCAGCCGGCCCAGCACAGTGACGTCCAGGGATTGCACCACACCGCCGGACAGGCCGGACAGAAATCCCATCAATGTACTCACCAAGACAGATAAAAAAGGTTTTCTTGTGATAGAATGGGAGGTAATCATTTGTATTTTAAATCAAAGTTTATTTATTTACTATTATTTTTTTTTATTTTGCTTTTCAGATTTATGGCAGTGTTTCTAGAATAAATGACTAGGGTCAAAGATGTCTAAAAGCTACTAAAACGACTTTTTCAAAAAAGCTGTTACATACAGTAACGAGTAAGAAACATAACCATGAAAACTTAACCCTAATATGATAAGCAGAGGAGTCACTTAATGTGGTATCAGTGTATCATTACCCGTTGAGGTTAGCGCATAGCATCATCCCACCAAAGCCACTTTCCAAACAGAGAGAGAGAGATGTTCTAATTTTTTATTCTACTTATACAATGACTTGTTTACCTCTAGGCAACACAAGCTAGAGTTAAGAGACACCACTTTCTTTGGGTTCCCCAAAAGATTTCAGAAATAGTTTCAATCATGTTGAAGAAAGAACAAAAGAAACATTGTCTGATGTTATTTATATATTTGAGATAGCCAGTGGAGAGTTAGGTTTACAAAGGCCTCATAATTTAAATAGCTTAGGGTCTTTTGAAGTGTACATCCGGTCCAGCACTTTAGGTGTCATCCAGAGAAGAACGCACGTGTGACGTCACAATCTACAACGATAAATTGATGTTTTGATTATAAAAGGTGAAACCCACTTCGTTCCGCTGCAAGTTTTGGGTATGGGGAATCGCGTCATTCTAAGTTTCTTTTATATTCTACTCATCTTGTAACATATCCGTTACCTAGAACCTTTGTTACTCCACTCTTTGTTCCAATGAAATATTAGAGTCGGTGAAAATAAATTAAAAGACTGTAAGAAGTTCTGGTAGAGGCTGACTTGAATAAGAAGAAGTTATAAACTTATGTTTACTTACCACTTTGACAAGATGTAATACTGACTTGACTTAATTATTTGTTTTGACTTCGGTAGACCACAGGACCGCAAAGATACTACGTCATCAGACCTTGTTCTGGGCGATTTCCCTCAGTTGGCTTTATCCTGCCATCTTTGATTTTAAGTCTTCCGATGTCCTGCAATAAACATAATATTAATTGTTGCTCAATTAGCTGCCTTCACAATCATTTGTGCACCCAGTGAGTTCAAAATAGATCTTTACACTATAATTCTTCCCATACATTGCGAATTACCCACCCCAGCGCCGGCCTTAGGCATAAGCAAACTAGGCAGCTAGAGTCTCTGATTGATGAGGGCCTTGCACAGGATTTACACTTTCATTACAGAAGAACTAGCGAGACTTGTGCCCAGTGATTGGGATGGAATACAATAGGTTTCAAATAAATTAGGTTAGTTAATTTTTTTCGCTGTTTAATTATTATTTTTCATTTGGGACCACCAAATTCACTTCTATCAAAGGCCGGTCCTGCCCACCCTATGGAAATGACTTACTGCTGACAAATTTCTGATTTCAGCTATCTTAGGTTTTGTCATTTTTTTAAAGAATGTCAGGATTAAAACTTGACGCGCTATTGGTAATCCCTTCCCCCCTTGGAGGAGAGAGGGGAGTCAAGTGGTAGTCTAACACTCTCCCAAGCCCAAATAGCTACCTACGTCATCACTTTGTGTGGCCTTGGGCCAGAGGTATTGTAATCTAAGAAGTGTGTACACAAACCAACTCGAGTACGAGAGATCAAGCTCGTGTTGACTTTAACGATTTACGTAATCGATTTCAATTATATTTTTTCGATGAGAAAGGCGGTATTCGTTTATATCTTCGTAAGGCAGTCACTATTATGTCATCATACTTGCAAAAATAATATCGATTTAATTTATGTTTATAGTGAAAACAGACATCAAATACACAAAATAAATGTATCAACGTAAAGGCTTTAGGTGTCAAGGTTTTGTATTCTTCCTTAGTTTGAAATGTCTAGTGTCGGGCAAGCTTCCTTTAGAGAATACAAAGTTACCTTGTTAGTAATTTTCAATGCCAGAGATTGACAGAACAAAACAAAAACCGGATTAACTATAAGATATGGCAGTTAGAGCAACCTGTTGATAGGATGATTAGTTATGGCTATGATTGATTTGATATGGTGAAAATAATTAGATATCCTAATATTGAAACAGCATTTAACAAAAGGGATTAAGTCAGTTAATTACTTAATTGCATTGATAGATAGATAGATAGATAGATAGATAGATAGATAGATAGATAGATAGATAGATAGATAGATAGATAGATAGATAGAAAGATAGTTTGATTAATTTAAAATTATCTGCTAGTGGTGCTGTTTACTAAATATCCTATTTATTAGTGACTTCTACTATAAAATGAAAGACTATAAAACTTATCTCTACGGACGCCATTTCATTCTGTGACTTGTCTTCAGCCTCTTCCCAGATTACTTTTCCACGGCCCTGGCTTTTGTTACATGGTGTTGTGGAGGCGGAAAGGTAGTCTGGCCTGGAACTCAGCTGTGGTCAATGGCACATTTGCTTCCAGGTACGAACATGAGGTAGACGAAATATATGGACTTTTTGAAGTGCAGGTGAGTCATTCTTACAAGAGTAGTGACTTGTACTCAGGAGAGTCTTCAATCTGATCTTATTATCAATATTTCAGTAATGTTCCTCTGATATATTTAAGATGTTAAGTTATACGCCCTTATATCGTAATCGTATCATCTACATACATTTAAGTTTCAAATCTGACTTCAATGATTCTGTCAGCTGTAACAGTTTGACCTACTTGTTTCAAATTGTTGACAGTCAAGCGAAAAAATGTCACGTGACTACATTGTAACTCTGAAAGAAAAAAAAGCGGAGAGGGAGGGGGGGAGCATGCTGAGTTTAAACAAGGCGAAAAAAAAATGGATGTCTGGCATCGCTAGGGGGGTGAGCTCAAAATTAGCAATTATCCCATCTTGTTCCTGACACACCCATCACTTCTCGCAGCAGGAGTTCCTGGTTTTATTGTGAAACCAGGAACTGGGTACGGAAGTAGGATGCGTGATTTGAAATGTCAACTTCTCGGCAAATAATTAGTTTTATTTTTCAAAATCTTGACTAGTGTGAGAGATGATGTGTTTGTTTGTTTTTGTCTTTTTCTAAATGTAATTCCTCGTGTCTCACGGGGAGGAAGGAAGAGAGCCCTGAGTACTGGAACTGTTTCCTCA
The DNA here is from genome assembly GCF_947242115.1 of Biomphalaria glabrata. NCBI lineage: Eukaryota > Metazoa > Mollusca > Gastropoda > Planorbidae > Biomphalaria > Biomphalaria glabrata. The sequence continues at coordinate 23,143,809 of NC_074714.1, read as the reverse complement.
GCATTTCAAAACGTTCTCTTAGTCTCTCTAATCACATTTTTCTTTGCCTTTTTAGTTTAAAGTCACTTTTGTTTTGTGTTGTTTTGTCCTATGGTCTTTGTCCTCATTCTTTGCTCTCTCTTTGAAACACTATTTCGTTTTTACAAAGCTTATATCAACTCACTCTGCCTGCCTGTCTATCTGTCTGTCAGTCTGTCTGTGGTAAAATGTTTGGTCTAGTAAAAAGTTTGTAAACATTATTTATCTGACATCCAATCTTGGATCAAGTTGATTCGCACAATTATTTCTTTTACCTGACAACACAACAATCAATAAAAAAAAAATAACCAATTAGATAATTAACTATTGGTAATTAAATACTTTGTCTCGAACAAGGGAAAGAAATTGTATTTGACTGAACTGGTGGTATAAGCTGAATTAGTCCCCTTAGGTCGCCGCTGTAAACAGAAACAAACAATATATAATCATACAATCTTCTCTAGTCATAGGTACCTCACTAGCGGAGGGGTCATCACGTTTGCCCGTGGAGGTGTCAGCCTTGCATACGTGTACCAGCGAATCCCATTCAAATTAAATACCACGAAATAAAGAGCATATTGTTGTTTTAATTATTGTGTCTTATCAATCATCAGGTGAAGTCAAAAAATGACATGGGTGAGGCACACCAGCCGGCATTTATTTATCTGGGCCGCAGCTTTGAAGCAGGTGAGCCTATTTAAGATTTTAACAACAGTATTTCATGTAGCACTGTGTATCTGCTATGGCTACAACCGCTCGAGACAAGAGAGCTCAATCTTATTGTATTTTCAGATGTTTCCATTTTTTTGTATTGTAAAGATTTAAAAGGGAGTTTGTGTTGCTCTGAAAGTCTCATAATGTAAAGCCATTTGCTTAATTAAAATGAAATTTGTACGTACGGCGGACCCAGAAGTATACCTTTATTATGTAATGAGATTTAAAAAATCCTGCGATATTATTTTTTACCAGGCTCCATAAAAAGTCGGGAGCTTCAGGCAGAAGAAGCACATCATCAAGTGTAAGGCGATTCATCTTCAAGATATAATTCTGATTTCAAACTCTTGTAGCCTTGCAATGCAAAGACTTGTGGAGTCAACACCCAGGATAAATCATGATTTCTTAATCGAAGGCATATGACTATGTCCTTTAGAGGAAAAGCTGGTGCTTCCGTCTCTCGCGACATAATTAGCCCTACCAAATAAATCAACAATTCTACATTTCTTGTTGGACCCAGTTATAGATCGATCTACAGTTAGTAAGGAAGAGGCTATTTTATTTTGTCTATACAAATGTGGTTTTTTTTCACTTATGTTACAGAACCCCAAGTTATCATTAGTGGATTTCAACAGGATCCAAGCCGGCCTTTCTCAGCCAACACAGCTTATTTCAAATGGGAACATGTTGATCCGGAAGACAAAAGAATGCATGGAAAATTTAGGGGCTACAAGGTCAGTTTACAAAAGAAAATTACGATTTATATTTTAATTTTGCTTTTGGGCTGTTGTTTGCACTTCAGACTGTCGTGACGATGTCTGAGTTCGAACCCTGTCCACTGTCATCCCCTGCAGGGGTTCCGGGCTAGGATGTGACATTTCTGAAGGAACTTCCTTTTCTTCTACATATATGTTTATAAAAGGCTAATAATTGGATCTTAACGTCCAGATTGTAAATCTTTATCTAAATCTAAGTAATCTAATCTATATAGAATGTAGATCTACATCTGAGGATCTATATTAGTCTCGAATTATCTAAAAGTAAATCTAGATGTTACAGTGGAGTAAGTCAATGTACGTCTTATTTTACTTCCTAGTTTGATCTAAAATCTAAATCCGATGACCCTAGTGTCACTGAGTAGCCTGAGATAATCAAATCACTGAAGAAACTGATAGAAAACCTCATCACAAAACACACCATTTTAATTCTCCAAGTAGAAATCATTTTCAATTTGAACAGACACTATTTATATACAATATAACTATATTTAAATTTTAACTTCACAAAAGTATTTAACAGGAAGCTTGAAACATATTTACTGCAGAATCCCGATTTTGGCTTAACCCCACTTCAATCAGTTTATAAATATAATGGTCTAGATTCTATAACAGGAAACACCCATAATAAATTTCCTTTCTAATTATCTCCCTTTCATTCCACTCTTTGTTGTCTAAAAGTCCGAATGTTCTCGAAATCAACGTGTAAGTAAACATCCTGTTTACACATCTTTTAATATCTTAATGCATACATTAGGTCTACTTGATACCACTGGCGGATCCAGGGGGAGGGGGGGGTCAATCGTATACGAATTTATTACTTATGTTAATAATATATACTAATTATTTATATTTCAACCTATTTTTAGATTATTTCGCCCCCCCCCCTCTAGTTTGTTGGCCGATTTGGTGGGGTACGGAAGGGGCGATGGTATCAATCCCCCCAAAAAAACAACTTTCAAGTGGGGGGGGGGGCGGTCCAATCACAGCTTGCTAACAGAATCAATTAAATATCTATATGATTAAAACTTGTTGTTGATATTTTAACCGATCTTTATATTATGTTGTTCCCTGTTTGCCGATTGGTGGGGGGGGGGGGCTGATACATCTACTTCCCTTCCCACCTAAGCCCTTTGAGTGGGGGGGGGGGTCCTACTTTTATGGAGAAATCATAGTTTGTGAACAAAATTAATTAAATTAATATATAAATTTTATATTATGTCGCTCCCATTCTGGTATCTTGGCCGATTCGGTAGGGTTTGGGGGAGGGCGATTGCCCTCTGAGTGGGGGGGGGGCGGTCCTATTTTTATGGAGAATCATAGTTTGTGAACAAAATGTGTTGAATATCTATATAATATAAACTACGTATTGATATGTGAACCCATTGTATATTATGTCATACTACACTCTAATCTCAAATTTTATGATTAGTAAATTTAAATGAAAAAGGGTTGTACCAGGTGGGAGGGGCGATACATGCGATCGCATTTACCCCATCGGACAAACCAATAGTTTTTCTTTCTGTATTATAGTTAAGAAATTACAAAATTAAAAAAAATCTGTCACTTATATAATTTAAATATACTATAAATTAAATTCTTATATCGAGTCGCCCCACCCCTCTTCTTTAATGCCAAATGCAATCTTTAGCAGAAATTATTAAAGGAGCGAGGATTAATCGTTTTCACTCTACCGCCCCTCCCATTTCCAGACAGAGTTTATGTAATTTCACATGAATTTATCATAATTATTTTAAGAAAGTTATAATTCAAACGAATTTTTTCAGCATAAGAATCATGATTGAGATGAGTTCTAAACCCATATAATGTTTTCATAGTCGCCTTTTCCCAACCTTTACTCAATCTGATATTTTTCTAGTTAAATAAATTTGGGACTATAACTCACAATTTATACTTTAATGTTATTGAATATTATTTATCGAATAATTTTTTGTCTTCGCCACGAATTCCATTTATGAATAATAAGCTGTAGATGTCAAGAGAATGCGTTTCTGCAATGAAGAATGCAGGAAAACGCTTTTGGCGTCGGGGCTTCGCCCTGAACTCCACTGATCAATAATGAGCAGTAGATGCCAGGAGAATGCGTTTCTGCAATGAAGAATGCAGGAAAACGCTTTTGGCGTCGGGGCTTCGCCCTGAACTCCACTGATCAATAATGAGCTGTAGTTGTCAGGAGAATGCGTTTCTGCAGTGAAGAATGCAAGAAAACGCTTTTGGCGTCGAACCCCAATAGGGAACCTTATAGCGCTGCCCCATTTGTTTTGTTTTTCGCCGAAGGTTGAGAAATGCTGCTTTTTTTATTCTCATATATATATATATGTGTGTGATTGTGTGTGTGTGTGTATGCTGTACTCACGTTTATGCGTAGGGTTAGGGTTTGGAAAAAATCGCCCCCCCCCCCACTCCAAAGTTCTGGATCCGCTAGTGCTTGATACTAGATCTATATATCTGGGGAAATAGACCTAATTACTACTTAGATTCTAGATTTCTAGATCAATAATGTTCTGTATAGACTAGATTTAGAGATCTAGACGCATTGTTTAGTCTAAAAATAGGTAGATCTATATGTTACGAGAACACCTATAGACTATTATAGATCTAGATCTAGACTAGATTATTAAGTCAACTAGTGTACTCTAAATTAAAAAAAAAAACTCTTCTAGATCCGGATAGACCTCTCTTGTAAATCTAGACTACCCTAGATATATCTAGATCTAATTGTTGTAAACTCTATATTTTTGTAGATCTAATTATATTATAAATACAAGAAATAATTATTAAAATAACGCATAACACTCTACCAGTAATCTTTAAATCTAGCTACAAGTTCGTCATTTATTCTATACAAATCGACTATGCATTTAAAATATGTAGGCCTATATTATAGATCTAGCCCCAGATCATTTAGGCTACAAATGTAGCTTTTTTATTTTAAGGAGTAACATTGTTGTCAATAAAATATATGAGTGTTTGCTAAAGAAGTTTAAGTGGAGGGTGATCGGGAGCAGTGAGTAGGCTATTTATTTTATTTTTACGTTGGAATTCTAACAAATTTCTAAATACACAGATCTCTGGGATCTATCATCACGTGTTTTATTTTGAACCAATCCCCAGCTTCTATACTGGAAGTGGAACGACAGTGAGAACAATAAAAAGCATGTCTTCATACCTGATACATTTCCTTCCTTGGAACCAGGGTCACAGTTCAAGGCTGCACTCTCTGATCTTCCCGCGTATTCCACCTTTCACGTGCAGGTTGTGGTAGTCAACACTCACTATCACGGGCCCCCGAGTGACACAGTTCAAGTCTTCACCCCAGAGGGATGTAAGTAGCATTTTTTTAAAAGAAATAATGAAGTATAAGGGAAATAACTGATCAAAAGGTTTTTGAAAGCCGATTTAATTATAACTTAATAATTTTATCTCCCTTTCACAAAAGCAAAAACCTCACTAGATTAATAAAGCATAATAATGCCATGAATATTGTAATCTTGAATTTATCTTTATTTTGTTTAAATGAAGTAAATGAAGTGCATTTAATATTATTTCGATACATTTAAAAAATTGACTTGCAGCCATACTTTAAATTTGAATTATAATTTATATATCAGATCATAAATGTAAGAATATCTTTTGCAAGTCAATTTGTTTCATTAGAGTTGAAAAGAAAAATATTTTATTTTTTATTTTCAACATAGTGCCTGATGCCGTGCAAGGCCTTTTCGCAGTCACCGTGACATCAGACAGTGTCACATTAAGATGGCTCCCTCCCGATAGACCTAATGGGCTGATTCTCGGATATGACATTGGATATCAAATAGGTAATTAGAAATTAAGATAATAATATATTAAGGAAATCAGTGGTTACATTCCATACTTTGAAAAGCTTTGAGTCAAAGATATGGGCTTCCTCTACGCCACCCTCAGCCTATACAAAAATCTAGCCAATTTTAAAAATGTCTACTAAGGACTGCAAGGTAATTTTTTGGATGTTACGTGCCAAAACTAGACGGTGCATTTTAAAATTTTTAAATAATCTATTATAATCTCTCAACCTTTCTATATTGATCTGAGACATGGGTACTATACAGAAAACAACTAAGACTACCTGAGCTCTTTCACCAAAGGTGCTTGCGCCCCATCATGGACATACGGTGGCCAGACAGCACTACAAACAGCGATGTCCTTGCGAACGCGGGTATGGACAGTATAGTCTGTAAAGAAGGACTTTTTATGATCCGAAAGTTATTCTGGGCAGGGAACGTATCCCATATGGGAGACGAACGTATGCCAAAGGCAGTCTTTTTTGGTGAGCTAAAAGGTGGTCGACGTAACAGATGTGCCCCACGGAAACGCTTCAAAGACCAGCTTAGGCGCCAATTAGCCTAGCTGACATAGTTGAGAGCAGCTGGTTGCATGCGCCCTCAGAAAGAAACAGATGGAGGCCACTCACAAAGGCCATGGATACACATTTGAGACCAAAAGAAATTCCGCTGCCGAGGACAGACGCAGACAGCGAAGAATAAATCTAAATCGACCACCTGCGGACAATGGTTATGCTTGCCCTGGATGTGGCAAAATATGTAGGTCACAGCTGGGGCTGTGCAGCCACGGGAAATACAGAATTCCTCACTAATCTTCGGACTCGAAGACAAGCCTTATTATTATAATCTATTATATATTTCTAAGTTACCACTGACTGACTAATTGATCAAGAGATGTTAACTGTCATACGGATTTGCATGAAATTTCGTACACAGGAACCTTCTACCTCCTATGCGCTTATAAAGAACCAATTTGACAGATTAGCAGCCTGACCACCGCAATTTGCAAAAAAAAACCCAACAAAAAACAAAAAAAAACAAACAGAAAAACGCAAGCTTTCTATCAAAACTTTGTATTTTATTTTGCTATTTCCGTAAAAAGGCTGGATATATAAAGGATTTAAAAGATAGTATAAAAATTCTGTATCATATTCTTCTTTTTTCCCTTAGTCAAGTTATTTTAATATGCTTTACATCATTTCCGCTTCTTTTTAGATGCGAAACAAATAATAGAAAAACAAACTAATCCTAATAGCACCAAAAAGATAGATCTAAATTCTATTTTTTTAATTTTTTTTTTTTTTTATGCGCGTGAGAGAGAGATAGAGAGCGCGCTAGAAATGGTTGGCCTCTAACTTTGTAGCATTGTCATTTCTCAGCATTATAATAGGAATAAAAAAAACAATTAGAATTAATAAAACCAAATTAATATTTCCTTCTATTTAGAATACATAAAACCGAATTGATATTTCCTTCTATTTAGAATACATAAAACCGAATTGATATTTCCTTCTATTTAGAAGGTTAATATGCATGACGCGTAGGACGTAATCATGTTCTTTTTTTGAAGTAACGTCTGTATTATATAAGATAAGATATGATGTCATAAAACCAAAATAACTGTTAGGTGGGGAAGGGAATGGGGCATGTTTTTCCCCGCAGGCCTGAACGATATGTTTGCCGTACATTGCTGACTAGCCAAAGGTTCTATACATAGACTTCAAAAGTATGCATTGAAAACTCTTCAATCGGTGGAGGCTAAAAAATAGTTAGCAGTTGTCATTGTAATAAGAAAAAGGTTTGCATGTATGAACATGGGAGTTTGTGTGGGATGGGGGAATACGGTCAAAAAGTAACATTGGGATTGATTCTAAAAGAGCATCCCATTCAACGTAACAAAATTTTAATCAATTAATTTAGCTATTAGCGATTATAGCTAAAAATAGGCTATCCACAACGCAGGTCCAGTGGTCAAGCTGGTGACTCTGGAGCAAGTGGCAACTAAACACGGTCTACAAGCCCTTAGATAAACTTCGTAAGGGGAATCACTCCTCTCTTTACAGTTAATTTAAAATAGTTATTTCCCCATTATGTCAAATGTATTAAATATTGAATTGAGAAGGTGAAGTAAAGTCAGAGATCGTACGTAGGACTAACTTTCTTGTTGAAGGCTGGAGAGGGGGAGTGAATTAGTGAAACATTTGGGGGGTGGGCGTTAGGAAGCGGCCAAGCGGGTCGTTCTAAATCAAGTCTAAGGCATGGTGGAAAAAAAGGGGGTTTCAGAGAGAGAGAGAAATAGATGGAAAGACAAAGAGAGAGGGCCGTTTCATTTCGTTGTAACAAATACAATAATTCAGGGGCTAAAAAGTATATCAGGGGATCGTTAAATTGTGGCCCTGTTTATTTACATTTAAAAAAAAAGGAGAGGATGTTCCAGCCATAATAAAAAATGTAAACCCCGGTAATAAATCAACGGCCGTAGCCGGGGTGTACTGCTAGTAGGTTTATAATTATTATTTTTTGCTTTAAAATAGATGAGGATCGATACAAGAATCTCTTTGACAATTATTATATTTTGTTCTTTATAAAAAAGTATTAAATTAGTGTCAATAGTGAAATGTGGTACAGTTATTTTATTTTCGTGCCTAATTGTCTCTACGTCTGCTCAGTGACAGGAAACAATTTAGGACCCATGGTCAAGGCTAAGTCCTCCTCTATGACACCTACGTCATTGCAAGCCAGAGTAGATAATCTCAAACCCAATGTGCGGTATAGATTTAGTATTGTTGGCAGAACTCAGGCAGGTAAAGGGGATGTGGCCTATATTGATGTCCGGACAACCAATCGCACCATTTCTGCAGGTAAATTTCTTACTTTAATTTCTTTTTCAATGATACATCTAGATTCTAGAACAATAAATAAATTATTAAGATTTTTTTCATTGGAAAAACTTAACACACACTTAAAAAGGTCAGACAAAGATGGTGAAATAAGAAAAAAACTGATCGACCACCGACAGGCAATAGTTATGTCTGTACTGGATGTGGCTAAATATTTAGATCATGTCTAGGAAATTGTGACCACCAGAATTATTTCCATCCTTAATCTTATTAACCTTATTATTATTTTATATACATATATATATATATATGGATGTTTTTTTTTAAGAGAGTAAAATGCTTTCAGAAAATTCACAAGTGTAGGAATTTATCTGCCTCAGATTGCGCAACGGCTTTAAGAATTACAGAATTAGTTTCAATTCATTTTGATTAATATTTTTTCTCCAAACTTTTGGCTTAATGATGAGGCAACTTTTCCTCTAAACTTTGTATTTGTTTGTAATTTTATGTTAATTCATGTGCATTGCCCATGATTTGGGGGAGGGGGGATGGAGTAATCCCTTTTTCTGAAATAAAATATCGAACACATCAAAATGTTATAGCACAAGTCGCTGGTCTCCATTAATAATGTAAATCAACGAGCACTCAAGCAACTGTCTCAAATCCCACTACTAAAAAGTAAAGCAAATTTACAGTTAGCTTATTATATCATCAAAGGAATTAAAGTAAAGCTACAGTTTAAAAATTCCTTGAGCTTATTATGCAAAGTGATGGTGGGGGGGGGGGCCTCTCATTCCATATCCCATTCAATAAAATATATTACTCATTGATCTGTTTTTTTACCAGTCTCTTGTCTCCATTAATAAAGTACAGTGAATAGCAGAATTGATATTTGACCACCTACTTTTTTTTTTGTATGAAGAATAGCAGGACATTGCACTTCAGAAAAGCAGGGTGTTGCACTCTAGACACTTCAGAATAGTAGGATATTGCACTCTAGAAACTTCAGAATAGTAGGATATTGCACTCTAGAAACTTCAGAATAGCAGGACATTGCACTCTAGATACTTCAGAAAAATGCATTTTTGAAACTTATAAAACAGGAAAAATTGCTTGGTCGTGCGGCATACATAAAATGGAGAAAAAAAAATACCCCCCTTTCCCTTCCCCCCAAAAAAATCCTGGCTATGCTCATGTGCTAATATAATTATATACATTGCCTATAAATAGGTTTCCAAAACATATAGTTGTGTTAAATTCTTTCAAAACTGAATATGCTACATGCAGGTATAAGTTTTGTAGTCTGAATTCTCTGTACATTATATTTTTTCAGAAACAAGTGGCAGCACGCTGTTTAGGGCTCACAATGACAAGCCCAGTGCTTTCGATTCAAGTCCAGAGAACTCAAGCTGGAGCAGCAGATGTAGGAGTTACTTGCCGCTAGTCTATTTCTCAGCACTTCTGGTCTTCCACAACATTGTAGACATATTGTGACATGCTGAGACTTTTCTATGATTTGTTTAAAATCCTAGAAGTTGATATTTTATGTATGATACTAGTCGTACAATCAAGTTTGGTGATGAAACTATTTGATGTATTAATGTATATAGGTTTATTTATAGAGTTTATACTCAAAATCTGCACTGCAGAAATAAATTCAATATCTTATTCTGTTTAAATGTAAAAAGCCTGTGTATTTTCTAACTGCATTATACGCTTCTTTGAAAAATAAAGATGTGGCTATCGATATTATATATTTTTTAAAAAGTTATAGTTATGTGATTTTTGAATAGAATTTGATTTTTAGCACCTGATCTGCATATGACCATTTTTAAGTCTTTTGCTTTATTGATAATTTAGACTTTTTTTTTTCCTTACATCATCTACAAATATTTGTTGACTTTTTTTATCAATTAAATTTTTAAAAATTTGAATGAGTAAATTTTAAGTTTTATAGGCTCTTAATTTAAACCATTGCCATGAATGGTTTCAGCACATCGAATACACTAGACTTGTCAAAAGCTTACTTTTACTTCAATCATAATTCAAATAATTACAAACTTGAATTCTATCAATTATCTGTAACATACACTTTTGCATGACATTCTTAAAATCATGTACAGTCAGAGCATACATTTCACATGTTTCTTTAAATAAAGCCTCACAAATTTTTTTTTTCTTTGTATTCATTGATTCCTTTAAATAATTTGAGCTAATTAAATTTTTTTTTAAAGTACAAACCTGATATATATGAGGTATTATAAACTGTGCAATAGCTATTTATTGATGTAATTTCATTTGGTTTACATATATATTGTCTGAATGCATAAATATATTTCTCAGAAATATTGTTATAATATAAAAAAACTATGTGAAATTTCTTGTTCTTATAAAACAAATTATACAAATAATTAAAATATTTCACAATATTTATATAAAATCTATTTAATATAAAATTAGTTTCTTGACATGCCTATGGTAACTCTTACTATCAAGGAGGGAATAATCGAACTGAAGGTATTTATTACCTATATAATATATAACTATTTCTAAATGACATAAAAAGTAAATAATACTGGTATATATTTTTTAGTCCCAAAGAATGTACTGTGCCAGATTTCTGAACTTTTGTCTATTAAAACTTTTGAGGACTAAAATTAGTTTACAAACGTAGCAGTTCATTAAAAAAAATTGTTATATTTACAGTGGAGTTTGTCAAATGCTTTAAAGTTTTAAAGGCTAAGCCTTTTTTGACATGTATAATTATTAGAACCAAATAATTAATCAATCAATTATATCAGTCAAGGATGGCTGTCTGGTTGTACAATATGCTCACTGGACAGTTGTTCAGTTGACTTGATAGTCCAGGGTTCATCCCCTGTCCACTGCCATTCCCTCCCTGTGGGAGGTTTGGACTAGGATGTTAATTATCTTCAAGTCTGAAGGAGCATCCGTAACATGTCCAACATTTTAGAAACAAACATTAGTGATACTTAAAAGTTTCTTTTTTTTCTTTCAAAGCTCCTACTAAATTGTGATTCTAAGGCTTTCATGCTTACTGAATGTGGCCAATTGTTTTTTGTAAGATGTATTTATGTTTAGTTTAAAATGTTTATGCTCCTTTCTGTGTATTTTCTTAAACAGGCATATTTTCATGTTTTAATTGTAAATATTTGAAAAATATTAAGTTATTTGAATCATTTTTCATTTAGTGATTATAAATAAAGATGGATGTCTTGTGAATATGTTGTATAAATGTTTGGGATATAATAGGGTATAAATATTTTAAGTAATGCTTAAATTTGTTTCTTTTTTAGTGGTATGCAAATGTTTCATTTTATGATTGCCAATAAGAAAATATGTGATAATTTCATTATGTCCTAATGGATTTCAAATGTTCTCTAATACTCTAAAACATTGCTGACATATCGGAAATTATAATCATTACATCATTCTTTACTTCTTCTTTGTCACATCTCACCAATTTGAAGGTGGACACAAATTTCTGAATTTCTTTCAATTTTCTTTTAAATTGTCATATAGAGGCAGTAAGAGTTGTCTGGTCATCTTGCTGGTGATTGCAGGGTTTGAACCCTACCTGCTGTCATCCTCTGCTATTCTGCAGAAGTTTTGGGCTAGGATATAATAATCTTCAATTGTGAAGGAACATCTGAAACTTGTAAAACAAGTACATTACAGCATAATTAGAATGTAGAACTATGTGAAACCTTGATATTGTCTAATAACAGAATTTTTTTTTCCAAGGAAATCAAAACAAGATTTAATGTTCTGAAAGTTTTCTTAATGTTACTTGATATGTGAATTCTAAATCTAATAGAATTGAGAGATTCTTTAATATATTTATGCAGGCCAATTTTTTATTTGTTCAGTCAGATATACAAGCATATTTTCTTGAAAACAAACTTAATCTTATACTTCTTAATCTTTTACGTCATTCTGAAGTGTGTTATTTCCCCATTTTCTTGTTTAATTTAAACTTTCATTCAATGTACCCACCCCTTCTTTGGAAAAGAAAAAAACTTTTTTTTTGTCAAACATATTTTGTATATTAAGAGCCAGTTATGTTTAAGTGAAAATATCATTTTCAAATCAAGTTTTTATTTATTTAGCTCCGAATGTCTATTTTTGTGGCCTAAATGTTGGAGTGTAAATAAATCATCCAGGCCCAACTTTGTCCTTGTTATCTTTTTAACCTTTGACCTATGCTCACCTTCAACCATGGTTGTGACATGTTCATCATGACAGAATTCATCACTAGCCTATAAAATGTATATTGAATAAGAAATGTATATTTTAAAAAAATTTCAACATTTTAAAAACTATTATGTTTGTTCAAACATTTGATTGAATATTATGATTTTTTTTTCTCTTTGCTAAAGGACATCCTGCTATTGACATCCAGCTGTTGGACGTGAAAAAGCTTTTTTCTTTCCATGTAATAATTGTAATTTTAGAGATATAAATAAATAATAATTTTTCTTTCATTATTTAGGAAAAAAGACTATTTACATTTTAAAATAAATTTTTAGACATCAAAAATAAAATATACACTATTTAAATTAAGAATATTTTGTTTAGACTTTGCAATATTCTAACAATATAACTGGTGGACCTCAATAAATACATGTAGGATTATGATACTAACATTATTTATTCAAATACTCATAAAGGTTGTTAAACAATAGAAAGTATTGTGTTCTTTGTTTGAATTATTTATTCCTTTGTGAATGGATATCATTTTTACAATACTTTGTAGGGACTAAACATTTAAGACACATAACAAGTTTTAATGAAGTACATTATTATAGCCCGTGCTGGGGTATTACATGTTGATGTCAATAGTCTATTTGGACGTCATTTTATTTATTTGCATTTTCTGGTCTGCCATTACGAGCATACAATGAGATCTAAATTTAAAATACTTTCCTATTGAAAGAGGATTCATTCGTTCCATATTTAATAGAAAGCCATTCCAGTTTTTTAGTTTACCTTTTTTTTCCTCTTTCAATATTACTTGAAAGAATCAATAATCTTAAAAGGGAGGATTCGAAAATACATTATCGGTTAATGCCCTTGCTGGCTATCAATGTGCCGCTTGGGGGCGTGTATGCTTTCAATCCATTAAAGTTTATTGCATAATGTCATTATTTATTTGTTTTTCATTCTTTTTTCTTTAAGAAGATTACCTTTTTATATTTAAACTTGACGATGATGTAAACTTGAGATTGTTTTGGTGTTTGTTTTATTATCTATAACTTTATTCAATCCTTGATTGGAGAAAAGTGACAAGAAATGGAAGAAGGTAGATAATCTAAATCAGAGATGCCCAAAATACCGAACGCAGACCACATCCGTCCTGCGACGTGGTTCCATCCGGCCCTCCGATACGTCTGCACAAAGTGGAACATATCCCCCTTCCAAAAAAAAAGGGGGTTGGAAAAAGTATCTTACCTACGTTAGGGCATGAGCGTAGCCAGGATATCCTTTCGGGGGATGTTTTGGGGGGGGAAATTCCCCCCATGTATATTGTTATAACTCCGCCATGCGCAGCGACATCTAAGCTAGAAGGTGCGCACTGTGATAAACTAGACTAAAAAGGATGTCAACATTAGGAAGAGATGAGAACGATTTCGCCCAAGTTGAGAGCCGAAGTGAAAAGACTGTGCCTAAGAAAGATGATGTTTTATGAACTTGTGATGTCGTGTAAATAAAGATGTGCCACGTTGAGTTGCCTCACTTAAGTTATTATAATTGGTGTCAGAAGTGGGATCATAGGCAACTCAACGAGAGGAGGTAGGCTTTGATTACAATGACATATTTGAAGCTATTACATCAGCTCTCAATTAAAGAGATAAGACAAGATCTTCGGGACCGAGGTTTAAAATCCCTCGGTAGCAGGGAAACGCTCACGGCTCGTCTGAGACAAGCTCTGATCAATGAAGAAGAAGATCCGGAGACCTACACATTTGAAATTGAACTTGGGATTGTTGAGTTCATTGGCAAGATCCAGGACTTTTTGGATGCATTTGATGAACAACTGAACATAATTGGGAACATGATTGGGAACATGAGCAGGAAAATAATGTTGAACAAGGTAGATGAAAGTGTATTGCAAGTAGAAGGCCAAATAGACCAAAGTGATAAAATTGTGTCGCAAGCAAAAGGAGGACTAAACTCGTTAGGGAAGGAGCAGTTGCCTGGTCAAGACTGTGGCTGCACAAACAGTGGTGATAGAGGCGTCCAATAAATTTCAGCCAATACTCTATGAATGGCAACACGTAACACTGACTGTACAAATATTTCACCGTTAAGAACTGTACCGCCGTATCAACTATTGTGATTGTACCGCTGTACCAAACTCCACTGCCCTTTCCTCTTTATCTCGGCCGTGCACTGGGTTCAACTGTTAAGGACTTACTTCATACAATGGGCTCGTTGTGTCGGACTTGATCGTACATCAATACCAAGACGTCATCTCGTACTCGTGAGTTGTCTTGACTCTACTTCACACCGAACCGTGATAATGCGCCGACAGAACCTCACCGCTTAAGCACACTGAGAGGGTTGGGTTTTTAAAGTTTTTATTTCATATCTTCATGCTAAAAAATATTAAAACCTACCTTTTTTACCTGCCAAAGTGGACCACCTTGAGGGTCTATTCTGAGTTAATGTTTTAACACAGACTTTCTTTGCTGGTTAGCCTTAGATAATTGGAGGCCCTAGGCAAATTGTATTTGTGGCAGCAAATGAAATAGAAAAAAAAAAGAAAAAATATACTGCGAAAAAAAAAATTTGCAATATATTAAAAACCTAGTGTACTCCAACAATACCATTGAGGACAAGCTTC
This sequence comes from Biomphalaria glabrata, assembly GCF_947242115.1. Lineage (NCBI taxonomy): Eukaryota > Metazoa > Mollusca > Gastropoda > Planorbidae > Biomphalaria > Biomphalaria glabrata. The sequence continues at coordinate 23,128,748 of NC_074714.1, read as the reverse complement.
GTTATTTCTTCAAAAAATTGTACGAAGCTCTCACCATTCGGAGTTCTTAATCGGCTGCCTAGTTTTGCCTATGCCAGCCTTGATATTTTTGTAATCCTGCTTTTTAAACATATTGAGACTAGACAGACGAAGTACTGAAAAAATATCGAAATTGTATGGAAATTAGGTCAAGGAGACTATTTTGATAGTTTACTGCACTGCTTATGGTTGACGTTACATGTTTACATCTGTAAACGGTTCCAGCTGGGTAGTTTTTATGACCTTAGAGATTTAATCAAATTTTATGACTTGAATTCTCAAACTGAGTCTGATATCCTTCAAAGTCGATGACTAATCCTCGAAATATTCACTCACGTAAGTCATTGTCCCAATAGAAATGTTTGTGTGAACAATTTGACAACTTAAGTTTGCATGTATTCCGCCTTTATTCTCTCATAACTTTTGTTTGTAGAAGAAACTGGACAAGAGGATATATAGGCTCATGATCGAATATGCATCAATACCTATAGGACAACAGTAAAGAGGCTTGCCATCAAAGGCATAAAACTGACAGAGCAATAGAATATAGAGGCTCAACATCTGCAGAGTATAGAAGTACAGCGGAGTATTGGACAAAGACACAATAGAAAGCAAATTTCCAAATATTTCTAAGGAACTATTTGGCACAGTATCTAGATACCCCACTCCCTCTCCACGTGATATAGTGAAAAGTCCAATACAATCAAGAGTAAACAAAAGTTTATTGCAGCCAATATTGAATTTACAAAAAAATCTTTGTGAATATTACGTTCATAAAAAGTTGGTGATAGCTATTGAACATATTTGTGTATATATTTATGAGTGTACCTGTGTATTCATGTAAGGACAGGTTTTGTACGTAAGTCACATGTGCTTGTGTGTCAATGCGACTTACTCTTTGTGTACGTGTTTAATTTTAAACCCACTCGGTTGACATGTATCGCGGTCTTGCTTGTATCGTGGTCTTGCTTGTATCAGACCACATGTATCGTGGTCTTGCTTGTATCGTGGTCTGGCTTGTATCGTGGTCTGACATGAATCGTGGTCTTGCTTGTATCGTGGTCTGACATGTATCGTGGTCTGGCTTGTATTGTGGTCTTGCTTGTATCGTGGTCTGACATGTATCGTGGTCTTGCTTGTATCGTGGTCTGACATGTATCGTGGTCTTGCTTGTATCGTGGTCTTGCTTGTATCGTGGTCTGACATGTATCGTGGTCTTGCTTGTATCGTGGTCTGACATGTATCGTGGTCTTGCTTGTATCGTGGTCTGGCTTGTATCGTGGTCTGACATGTATCGTGGTCTGACATGTATCGTGGTCTGGCTTGTATCGTGGTCTGGCTTGTATCGTGGTCTTGCTTGTATCGTGGTCTGACATGTATCGTGGTCTGGCTTGTATCGTGGTCTGACATGTATCGTGGTCTGACATGTATCGTGGTCTGGCTTGTATCGTGGTCTTGCTTGTATCGTGGTCTGACATGTATCGTGGTCTTGCTTGTATCGTGGTCTGACATGTATCGTGGTCTGGCTTGTATCGTGGTCTTGCTTGTATCGTGGTCTGACATGTATCGTGGTCTGGCTTGTATCGTGGTCTGACATGTATCGTGGTCTGACATGTATCGTGGTCTGGCTTGTATCGTGGTCTTGCTTGTATCGTGGTCTGACATGTATCGTGGTCTTGCTTGTATCGTGGTCTGACATGTATCGTGGTCTGGCTTGTATCGTGGTCTTGCTTGTATCGTGGTCTGACATGTATCGTGGTCTGGCTTGTATCGTGGTCTGACATGTATCGTGGTCTGACATGTATCGTGGTCTGGCTTGTATCGTGGTCTGACATGTATCGTGGTCTGACATGTATCGTGGTCTGACATGAATCGTGGTCTGACATGTATCGTGGTCTGACATGTATCGTGGTCTGACATGTATCGTGGTCTGACATGTATCGCGGTCTGACATGTATCGTGGTCTTGCTTGTATCGTGGTCTGACATGTATCGTGGTCTGACATGTATCGTGGTCTGACATGTATCGTGGTCTTGCTTGTATCGTGGTCTTGCTTGTATCGTGGTCTTGCTTGTATCGTGGTCTGACATGCATCGAGGTCTTGCTTGTATCGTGGTCTTGCTTGTATCGTGGTCTGACATGTATCGTGGTCTTGCTTGTATCGTGGTCTTGCTTGTATCGTGGTCTGACATGTATCGTGGTCTTGCTTGTATCGTGGTCTGACATGTATCGTGGTCTGACATGTATCGTGGTCTGACATGTATCGTGGTCTTGCTTGTATCGTGGTCTTGCTTGTATCGTGGTCTGACATGCATCGAGGTCTTGCTTTTATCGTGGTCTTGCTTGTATCGTGGTCTGACATGTATCGTGGTCTTGCTTGTTCCGTGGTCTTGCTTGTATCGTGGTCTGACATGTATCGAGGTCTTGCTTGTATCGTGGTCTTGCGTGTATCGTGGTCTTGCTTGTATCGTAATCTGACATGTATCCAGGTCTTGCTTGTATCGAGGTCTTGCTTGTATCGTGTTCTGACATGTATCGTGGTCTTGCTTGTATCGTGGTCTTGCTTGTATCGTGGTCTGACATGTATCGAGGTCTTGCTTGTATCGTGGTCTTGCTTGTATCGTGGTCTTGCTTGTATCGTGGTCTGACATGTATCGAGGTCTTGCTTGTATCGTGGTCTTGCTTGTATCGAGGTCTTGCTTGTATCGAGGTCTGGCTTGTATCGTGGTCTGGCTTGTATCGTGGTCTGGCTTGTATCGTGGTCTGACATGTATCGTGGTCTAGCTTGTATCGAAGTCTGGCTTGTATCGAGGTCTGGCTTGTATCGAGGTCTGGCTTGTATCGTGGTCTGGCTTGTATCGTGGTCTGGCTTGTATCGTGGTCTGGCTTGTATCGAGGTCTGGCTTGTATCGAGGTCTGACTTGTATCTTGGTCTGGCTTGTATCGTGGTCTTACATGCATCGAGGTCTTGCTTGTATCGTGGTCTTGCTTGTATCGTGGTCTGACATGTATCGTGGTCTTGCTTGTATCGTGGTCTTGCTTGTATCGTGGTCTGACATGTATCGTGGTCTTGCTTGTATCGTGGTCTGACATGTATCGTGGTCTGACATGTATCGTGGTCTGACATGTATCGTGGTCTGACATGTATCGTGGTCTTGCTTGTATCGTGGTCTTGCTTGTATCGTGGTCTGACATGCATCGAGGTCTTGCTTGTATCGTGGTCTTGCTTGTATCGTGGTCTGACATGTATCGTGGTCTTGCTTGTATCGTGGTCTTGCTTGTATCGTGGTCTGACATGTATCGAGGTCTTGCTTGTATCGTGGTCTTGCGTGTATCGTGGTCTTGCTTGTATCGTAATCTGACATGTATCCAGGTCTTGCTTGTATCGATGTCTTGCTTGTATCGTGTTCTGACATGTATCAAGGTCTTACTTGTATCGTGGTCTTGCTTGTATCGTGGTCTGACATGTATCGAGGTCTTGCTTGTATCGTGGTCTTGCTTGTATCGTGGTCTTGCTTGTATCGTGGTCTGACATGTATCGAGGTCTTGCTTGTATCGTGGTCTTGCTTGTATCGAGGTCTTGCTTGTATCGAAGTCTTGCTTGTATCGTGGTCTGGCTTGTATCGTGGTCTTGCTTGTATCGTGGTATGACATGTATCGAGGTCTTGCTTGTATCGTGGTCTTGCTTGTATCGTGGTCTTGCTTGTATCGAGGTCTTGCTTGTATCGTTGTCTGGCTTGTATCGTGGTCTGACATGTATCGTGGTCTTGCTTGTATCGTGGTCTGACATGTATCGAGGTCTTGCTTGTATCGTGGTCTTGCTTGTATCGTGATCTTGCTTGTATCGAGGTCTGACATGTATCGAGGTCTTGCTTGTATCGAGGTCTTGCTTGTATCGTGGTCTGACATGTATCGTATTCTGACATGTATCGTGGTCTGACATGTATCGTGGTCTGACATGTATCGTGGTCTGGCTTGTATCGTGGTCTTGCTTGTATCGTGGTCTGACATGTATCGTGGTCTGGCTTGTATCGTGGTCTGACATGTATCGTGGTCTGACATGTATCGTGGTCTGGCTTGTATCGTGGTCTGACATGTATCGTGGTCTGACATGTATCGTGGTCTGACATGAATCGTGGTCTGACATGTATCGTGGTCTGACATGTATCGTGGTCTGACATGTATCGTGGTCTGACATGTATCGTGGTCTGACATGTATCGTGGTCTTGCTTGTATCGTGGTCTGACATGTATCGTGGTCTGACATGTATCGTGGTCTGACATGTATGGTGGTCTTGCTTGTATCGTGGTCTTGCTTGTATCGTGGTCTGACATGCATCGAGGTCTTGCTTGTATCGTGGTCTTGCTTGTATCGTGGTCTGACATGTATCGTGGTCTTGCTTGTATCGTGGTCTTGCTTGTATCGTGGTCTGACATGTATCGTGGTCTTGCTTGTATCGTAGTCTGACATGTATCGTGGTCTGACATGTATCGTGGTCTGACATGTATCGTGGTCTTGCTTGTATCGTGGTCTTGCTTGTATCGTGGTCTGACATGCATCGAGGTCTTGCTTGTATCGTGGTCTTGCTTGTATCGTGGTCTGACATGTATCGTGGTCTTCCTTGTATCGTGGTCTTGCTTGTATCGTGGTCTGACATGTATCGAGGTCTTGCTTGTATCGTGGTCTTGCGTGTATCGTGGTCTTGCTTGTATCGTAATCTGACATGTATCCAGGTCTTGCTTGTATCGAGGTCTTGCTTGTATCGTGTTCTGACATGTATCGTGGTCTTGCTTGTATCGTGGTCTTGCTTGTATCGTGGTCTGACATGTATCGAGGTCTTGCTTGTATCGTGGTCTTGCTTGTATCGTGGTCTTGCTTGTATCGTGGTCTGACATGTATCGTGGTCTTGCTTGTATCGTGGTCTTGCTTGTATCGAGGTCTTGCTTGTATCGAGGTCTTGCTTGTATCGTGGTCTGGCTTGTATCGTGGTCTTGCTTGTATCGTGGTCTGACATGTATCGAGGTCTTGCTTGTTTCGTGGTCTTGCTTGTATCGTGGTCTTGCTTGTATCGAGGTCTTGCTTGTATCGTTGTCTGGCTTGTATCGTGGTCTGACATGTATCGTGGTCTTGCTTGTATCGTGGTCTGACATGTATCGAGGTCTTGCTTGTATCGTGGTCTTGCTTGTATCGTGGTCTTGCTTGTATCGAGGTCTGACATGTATCGAGGTCTTGCTTGTATCGAGGTCTTGCTTGTATCGAGGTCTGGCTTGTATCGTGGTCTGACATGTATCGAGGTCTGACATGTATCGAGGTCTGGCTTGTATCGTGGTCTGGCTTGTATCGTGGTCTGGCTTGTATCGAGGTCTAGCTTGTATCGAGGTCTGGCTTGTATCGAAGTCTTGCTTGTATCGAGGTCTGGCTTGTATCGAGGTCTGGCTTGTATCGTGGTCTGGCTTGTATCGAGGTCTGGCTTGTATCGTGGTCTGGCTTGTATCGTGGTCTTGCTTGTATCGTGGTCTGGCTTGTATCGTGGTCTTGCTTGTATCGAGGTCTGGCTTGTATCGAGGTCTGGCTTGTATCGTGGTCTTGCTTGTATCGTGGTCTGACATGTATCGTGGTCTTGCTTGTATCGTGGTCTGACATGTATCGTGGTCTGACATGTATCGTGGTCTGACATGTATCGTGGTCTTGCTTGTATCGTGGTCTTGCTTGTATCGTGGTCTGACATGCATCGAGGTCATGCTTGTATCGTGGTCTTGCTTGTATCGTGGTCTGACATGTATCGTGGTCTTGCTTGTATCGTGGTCTTGCTTGTATCGTGGTCTGACATGTATTGAGGTCTTGCTTGTTTCGTGGTCTTGCTTGTATCGAGGTCTTGCTTGTATCGAAGTCTTGCTTGTACCGTGGTCTGGCTTGTATCGAGGTCTTGCTTGTATCGTGGTCTGACATGTATCGTGGTCTGACATGTATCGTGGTCTGACATGTATCGTGGTCTGACATGTATCGTGGTCTGGCTTGTATCGTGGTCTTGCTTGTATCGTGGTCTGACATGTATCGTGGTCTGACATGTATCGTGGTCTGACATGTATCGTGGTCTGGCTTGTATCGTGGTCTGACATGTATCGTGGTCTGACATGTATCGTGGTCTGACATGAATCGTGGTCTGACATGTATCGTGGTCTGACATGTATCGTGGTCTGACATGTATCGTGGTCTGACATGTATCGTGGTCTGACATGTATCGTGGTCTTGCTTGTATCGTGGTCTGACATGTATCGTGGTCTGACTTGTATCGTGGTCTGACATGTATCGTGGTCTTGCTTGTATCGTGGTCTTGCTTGTATCGTGGTCTGACATGCATCGAGGTCTTGCTTGTATCGTGGTCTTGCTTGTATCTTGGTCTGACATGTATCGTGGTCTTGCTTGTATCGTGGTCTTGCTTGTATCGTGGTCTGACATGTATCGTGGTCTTGCTTGTATCGTGGTCTGACATGTATCGTGGTCTGACATGTATCGTGGTCTGACATGTATCGTGGTCTTGCTTGTATCGTGGTCTTGCTTGTATCGTGGTCTGACATGCATCGAGGTCTTGCTTGTATCGTGGTCTTGCTTGTATCGTGGTCTGACATGTATCGTGGTCTTGCTTGTATCGTGGTCTTGCTTGTATCGTGGTCTGACATGTATCGAGGTCTTGCTTGTATCGTGGTCTTGCGTGTATCGTGGTCTTGCTTGTATCGTAATCTGACATGTATCCAGGTCTTGCTTGTATCGAGGTCTTGCTTGTATCGTGTTCTGACATGTATCGTGGTCTTGCTTGTATCGTGGTCTTGCTTGTATCGTGGTCTGACCTGTATCGAGGTCTTGCTTGTATCGTGGTCTTGCTTGTATCGTGGTCTTGCTTGTATCGTGGTCTGACATGTATCGAGGTCTTGCTTGTATCGTGGTCTTGCTTGTATCGAGGTCTTGCTTGTATCGAGGTCTTGCTTGTATCGTGGTCTGGCTTGTATCGTGGTCTTGCTTGTATCGTGGTCTGACATGTATCGAGTCTTGCTTGTTTCGTGGTCTTGCTTGTATCGTGGTCTTGCTTGTATCGAGGTCTTGCTTGTATCGTTGTCTGGCTTGTATCGTGGTCTGACATGTATCGTGGTCTTGCTTGTATCGTGGTCTGACATGTATCGAGGTCTTGCTTGTATCGTGGTCTTGCTTGTATCGTGGTCTTGCTTGTATCGAGGTCTTACATGTATTGAGGTCTTGCTTGTATCGAGGTCTTGCTTGTATCGAGGTCTGGCTTGTATCGTGGTCTGACATGTATCGAGGTCTGACATGTATCGAGGTCTGGCTTGTATCGTGGTCTGGCTTGTATCGTGGTCTGGCTTGTATCGAGGTCTGGCTTGTATCGAGGTCTAGCTTGTATCGAAGTCTTGCTTGTATCGAGGTCTGGCTTGTATCGAGGTCTGGCTTGTATCGTGGTCTGGCTTGTATCGAGGTCTGGCTTGTATCGTGGTCTGGCTTGTATCGAGGTCTGGCTTGTATCGTGGTCTGGCTTGTATCGTAGTCTGGCTTGTATCGAGGTCTGGCTTGTATCGTGGTCTGGCTTGTATCGTGGTCTGGCTTGTATCGTGGTCTGACATGTATCGTGGTCTAGCTTGTATCGAAGTCTGGCTTGTATCGAGGTCTGGCTTGTATCGTGGTCTGGCTTGTATCGTGGTCTGGCTTGTTACGTGGTCTGGCTTGTATCGTGGTCTGGCTTGTATCGAGGTCTGGCTTGTATCGAGGTCTGGCTTGTATCGTGGTCTGACATGCATCAAGGTCTTGCTTGTATCGTGGTCTTGCTTGTATCGTGGTCTGACATGTATCGTGGTCTTGCTTGTATCGTGGTCTTGCTTGTATCGTGGTCTGACATGTATCGTGGTCTTGCTTGTATCGTGGTCTGACATGTATCGTGGTCTGACATGTATCGTGGTCTGACATGTATCGTGGTCTTGCTTGTATCGTGGTCTTGCTTGTATCGTGGTCTGACCTGCATCGAGGTCTTGCTTGTATCGTGGTCTTGCTTGTATCGTGGTCTGACATGTATCGTGGTCTTGCTTGTATCGTGGTCTTGCTTGTATCGTGGTCTGACATGTATCGAGGTCTTGCTTGTTTCGTGGTCTTGCTTTTATCGTGGTCTTGCTTGTATCGTGGTCTGACATGTATCGAGGTCTTGCTTGTATCGTGGTCTTGCTTGTATCGAGGTCTTGCTTGTATCGAAGTCTTGCTTGTATCGAGGTCTTGCTTGTATCGTGGTCTGACATGCATCGAGGTCATGCTTGTATCGTGGTCTTGCTTGTATCGTGGTCTGACATGTATCGTGGTCTTGCTTGTATCGTGGTCTTGCTTGTATCGTGGTCTGACATGTATCGAGGTCTTGCTTGTTTCGTGGTCTTGCTTGTATCGAGGTCTTGCTTGTATCGAAGTCTTGCTTGTATCGTGGTCTGGCTTGTATCGAGGTCTTGCTTGTATCGTGGTCTGACATGTATCGTGGTCAGACATGTATCGTGGTCTGACATGTATCATGGTCTGACATGTATCGTGGTCTGGCTTGTATCGTGGTCTTGCTTGTATCGTGGTCTGACATGTATCGTGGTCTGGCTTGTATCGTGGTCTGACATGTATCGTGGTCTGACATGTATCGTGGTCTGGCTTGTATCGTGGTCTGAAATGTATCGTGGTCTGACATGTATCGTGGTCTGACATGAATCGTGGTCTGACATGTATCGTGGTCTGACATGTATCGTGGTCTGACATGTATCGTGGTCTGACATGTATCGTGGTCTGACATGTATCGTGGTCTTGCTTGTATCGTGGTCTGACATGTATCGTGGTCTGACATGTATCGTGGTCTGACATGTATCGTGGTCTTGCTTGTATCGTGGTCTTGCTTGTATCGTGGTCTGACATGCATCGAGGTCTTGCTTGTATCGTGGTCTTGCTTGTATCGTGGTCTGACATGTATCGTGGTCTTGCTTGTATCGTGGTCTTGCTTGTATCGTGGTCTGACATGTATCGTGGTCTTGCTTGTATCGTGGTCTGACATGTATCGTGGTCTGACATGTATCGTGGTCTTGCTTGTATCGTGGTCTTGCTTGTATCGTGGTCTGACATGCATCGAGGTCTTGCTTGTATCGTGGTCTTGCTTGTATCGTGGTCTGACATGTATCGTGGTCTTGCTTGTATCGTGGTCTTGCTTGTATCGTGGTCTGACATGTATCGAGGTCTTGCTTGTATCGTGGTCTTGCGTGTATCGTGGTCTTGCTTGTATCGTAATCTGACATGTATCCAGGTCTTGCTTGTATCGAGGTCTTGCATGTATCGTGTTCTGACATGTATCGTGGTCTTGCTTGTATCGTGGTCTTGCTTGTATCGTGGTCTGACCTGTATCGAGGTCTTGCTTGTATCGTGGTCTTGCTTGTATCGTGGTCTTGCTTGTATCGTGGTCTGACATGTATCGAGGTCTTGCTTGTATCGTGGTCTTGCTTGTATCGAGGTCTTGCTTGTATCGTGGTCTGACATGTATCGAGGTCTTGCTTGTTTCGTGGTCTTGCTTGTATCGTGGTCTTGCTTGTATCGAGGTCTTGCTGTATCGTTGTCTGGCTTGTATCGTGGTCTGACATGTATCGTGGTCTTGCTTGTATCGTGGTCTGACATGTATCGAGGTCTTGCTTGTATCGTGGTCTTGCTTGTATCGTGGTCTTGCTTGTATCGAGGTCTTACATGTATTGAGGTCTTGCTTGTATCGAGGTCTTGCTTGTATCGAGGTCTGGCTTGTATCGTGGTCTGACATGTATCGAGGTCTGACATGTATCGAGGTCTGGCTTGTATCGTGGTCTGGCTTGTATCGTGGTCTGGCTTGTATCGAGGTCTGGCTTGTATCGAGGTCTGGCTTGTATCGAAGTCTTGCTTGTATCGAGGTCTGGCTTGTATCGAGGTCTGGCTTGTATCGTGGTCTGGCTTGTATCGAGGTCTGGCTTGTATCGTGGTCTGGCTTGTATCGAGGTCTGGCTTATATCGTGGTCTGGCTTGTATCGTAGTCTGGCTTGTATCGAGGTCTGGCTTGTATCGTGGTCTGGCTTGTATCGTGGTCTGGCTTGTATAGTGGTCTGACATGTATCGTGGTCTAGCTTGTATCGAAGTCTGGCTTGTATCGAGTTCTGGCTTGTATCGTGGTCTGGCTTGTATCGTGGTCTGGCTTGTATCGTGGTCTGGCTTGTATCGTGGTCTGGCTTGTATCGAGGTCTGGCTTGTATCGAGGTCTGGCTTGTATCTTGGTCTGGCTTGTATCGTGGTCTGACATGCATCGAGGTCTTGCTTGTATCGTGGTCTTGCTTGTATCGTGGTCTGACATGTATCGTGGTCTTGCTTGTATCGTGGTCTTGCTTGTATCGTGGTCTGACATGTATCGTGGTCTTGCTTGTATCGTGGTCTGACATGTATCGTGGTCTGACATGTATCGTGGTCTAACATGTATCGTGGTCTTGCTTGTATCGTGGTCTTGCTTGTATCGTGGTCTGACATGCATCGAGGTCTTGCTTGTATCGTGGTCTTGCTTGTATCGTGGTCTGACATGTATCGTGGTCTTGCTTGTATCGTGGTCTTGCTTGTATCGTGGTCTGACATGTATTGAGGTCTTGCTTGTTTCGTGGTCTTGCTTGTATCGAGGTCTTTTTTGTATCGAAGTCTTGCTTGTACCGTGGTCTGGCTTGTATCGAGGTCTTGCTTGTATCGTGGTCTGACATGTATCGTGGTCTGACATGTATCGTGGTCTGACATGTATCGTGGTCTGACATGTATCGTGGTCTGGCTTGTATCGTGGTCTTGCTTGTATCGTGGTCTGACATGTATCGTGGTCTGGCTTGTATCGTGGTCTGACATGTATCGTGGTCTGACATGTATCGTGGTCTGGCTTGTATCGTGGTCTGACATGTATCGTGGTCTGACATGTATCGTGGTCTGACATGAATCGTGGTCTGACATGTATCGTGGTCTGACATGTATCGTGGTCTGACATGTATCGTGGTCTGACATGTATCGTGGTCTTGCTTGTATCGTGGTCTGACATGTATCGTGGTCTGACATGTATCGTGGTCTTGCTTGTATCGTGGTCTTGCTTGTATCGTGGTCTGACATGCATCGAGGTCTTGCTTGTATCGTGGTCTTGCTTGTATCGTGGTCTGACATGTATCGTGGTCTTGCTTGTATCGTGGTCTTGCTTGTATCGTGGTCTGACATGTAAGGTGGTCTTGCTTGTATCGTGGTCTGACATGTATCGTGGTCTGACATGTATCGTGGTCTGACATGTATCGTGGTCTTGCTTGTATCGTGGTCTTGCTTGTATCGTGGTCTGACATGCATCGAGGTCTTGCTTGTATCGTGGTCTTGCTTGTATCGTGGTCTGACATGTATCGTGGTCTTGCTTGTATCGTGGTCTTGCTTGTATCGTGGTCTGACATGTATCGAGGTCTTGCTTGTATCGTGGTCTTGCGTGTATCGTGGTCTTGCTTGTATCGTAATCTGACATGTATCCAGGTCTTGCTTGTATCGAGGTCTTGCTTGTATCGTGTTCTGACATGTATCGTGGTCTTGCTTGTATCGTGGTCTTGCTTGTATCGTGGTCTGACCTGTATCGAGGTCTTGCTTGTATCGTGGTCTTGCTTGTATCGTGGTCTGGCTTGTATCGTGGTCTGACATGTATCGAGGTCTTGCTTGTATCGTGGTCTTGCTTGTATCGAGGTCTTGCTTGTATCGAGGTCTTGCTTGTATCGTGGTCTGGCTTGTATCGTGGTCTTGCTTGTATCGTGGTCTGACATGTATCGAGTCTTGCTTGTTTCGTGGTCTTGCTTGTATCGTGGTCTTGCTTGTATCGAGGTCTTGCTTGTATCGTTGTCTGGCTTGTATCGTGGTCTGACATGTATCGTGGTCTTGCTTGTATAGTGGTCTGACATGTATCGAGGTCTTGCTTGTATCGTGGTCTTGCTTGTATCGTGGTCTTGCTTGTATCGAGGTCTTACATGTATTGAGGTCTTGCTTGTATCGAGGTCTTGCTTGTATCGAGGTCTGGCTTGTATCGTGGTCTGACATGTATCGTGGTCTTGCTTGTATCGTGGTCTGGCTTGTATAGTGGTCTGACATGTATCGTGGTCTAGCTTGTATCGAAGTCTGGCTTGTATCGAGTTCTGGCTTGTATCGTGGTCTGGCTTGTATCGTGGTCTGGCTTGTATCGTGGTCTGGCTTGTATCGTGGTCTGGCTTGTATCGAGGTCTGGCTTGTATCGAGGTCTGGCTTGTATCTTGGTCTGGCTTGTATCGTGGTCTGACATGCATCGAGGTCTTGCTTGTATCGTGGTCTTGCTTGTATCGTGGTCTGACATGTATCGTGGTCTTGCTTGTATCGTGGTCTTGCTTGTATCGTGGTCTGACATGTATCGTGGTCTTGCTTGTATCGTGGTCTGACATGTATCGTGGTCTGACATGTATCGTGGTCTAACATGTATCGTGGTCTTGCTTGTATCGTGGTCTTGCTTGTATCGTGGTCTGACATGCATCGAGGTCTTGCTTGTATCGTGGTCTTGCTTGTATCGTGGTCTGACATGTATCGTGGTCTTGCTTGTATCGTGGTCTTGCTTGTATCGTGGTCTGACATGTATTGAGGTCTTGCTTGTTTCGTGGTCTTGCTTGTATCGAGGTCTTTCTTGTATCGAAGTCTTGCTTGTACCGTGGTCTGGCTTGTATCGAGGTCTTGCTTGTATCGTGGTCTGACATGTATCGTGGTCTGACATGTATCGTGGTCTGACATGTATCGTGGTCTGACATGTATCGTGGTCTGGCTTGTATCGTGGTCTTGCTTGTATCGTGGTCTGACATGTATCGTGGTCTGGCTTGTATCGTGGTCTGACATGTATCGTGGTCTGACATGTATTTTGGTCTGGCTTGTATCGTGGTCTGACAAGTATCGTGGTCTGACATGTATCGTGGTCTGACATGAATCGTGGTCTGACATGTATCGTGGTCTGACATGTATCGTGGTCTGACATGTATCGTGGTCTGACATGTATCGTGGTCTTGCTTGTATCGTGGTCTGACATGTATCGTGGTCTGACATGTATCGTGGTCTTGCTTGTATCGTGGTCTTGCTTGTATTGTGGTCTGACATGCATCGAGGTCTTGCTTGTATCGTGGTCTTGCTTGTATCGTGGTCTGACATGTATCGTGGTCTTGCTTGTATCGTGGTCTTGCTTGTATCGTGGTCTGACATGTAAGGTGGTCTTGCTTGTATCGTGGTCTGACATGTATCGTGGTCTGACATGTATCGTGGTCTGACATGTATCGTGGTCTTGCTTGTATCGTGGTCTTGCTTGTATCGTGGTCTGACATGCATCGAGGTCTTGCTTGTATCGTGGTCTTGCTTGTATCGTGGTCTGACATGTATCGTGGTCTGACATGTATCGTGGTCTGGCTTGTATCGTGGTCTGACATGTATCGTGGTCTGACATGTATCGTGGTCTGACATGAATCGTGGTCTGACATGTATCGTGGTCTGACATGTATCGTGGTCTGACATGTATCGTGGTCTGACATGTATCGTGGTCTTGCTTGTATCGTGGTCTGACATGTATCGTGGTCTGACATGTATCGTGGTCTTGCTTGTATCGTGGTCTTGCTTGTATCGTGGTCTGACATGCATCGAGGTCTTGCTTGTATCGTGGTCTTGCTTGTATCGTGGTCTGACATGTATCGTGGTCTTGCTTGTATCGTGGTCTTGCTTGTATCGTGGTCTGACATGTAAGGTGGTCTTGCTTGTATCGTGGTCTGACATGTATCGTGGTCTGACATGTATCGTGGTCTGACATGTATCGTGGTCTTGCTTGTATCGTGGTCTTGCTTGTATCGTGGTCTGACATGCATCGAGGTCTTGCTTGTATCGTGGTCTTGCTTGTATCGTGGTCTGACATGTATCGTGGTCTTGCTTGTATCGTGGTCTTGCTTGTATCGTGGTCTGACATGTATCGAGGTCTTGCTTGTATCGTGGTCTTGCGTGTATCGTGGTCTTGCTTGTATCGTAATCTGACATGTATCCAGGTCTTGCTTGTATCGAGGTCTTGCTTGTATCGTGTTCTGACATGTATCGTGGTCTTGCTTGTATCGTGGTCTTGCTTGTATCGTGGTCTGACCTGTATCGAGGTATTGCTTGTATCGTGGTCTTGCTTGTATCGTGGTCTGGCTTGTATCGTGGTCTGACATGTATCGAGGTCTTGCTTGTATCGTGGTCTTGCTTGTATCGAGGTCTTGCTTGTATCGAGGTCTTGCTTGTATCGTGGTCTGGCTTGTATCGTGGTCTTGCTTGTATCGTGGTCTGACATGTATCGAGTCTTGCTTGTTTCGTGGTCTTGCTTGTATCGTGGTCTTGCTTGTATCGAGGTCTTGCTTGTATCGTTGTCTGGCTTGTATCGTGGTCTGACATGTATCGTGGTCTTGCTTGTATCGTGGTCTGACATGTATCGTGGTCTGACATGTATCGTGGTCTGACATGAATCGTGGTCTGACATGTATCGTGGTCTGACATGTATCGTGGTCTGACATGTATCGTGGTCTGACATGTATCGTGGTCTTGCTTGTATCGTGGTCTGACATGTATCGTGGTCTGACATGTATCGTGGTCTTGCTTGTATCGTGGTCTTGCTTGTATCGTGGTCTGACATGCATCGAGGTCTTGCTTGTATCGTGGTCTTGCTTGTATCGTGGTCTGACATGTATCGTGGTCTGACATGAATCGTGGTCTGACATGTATCGTGGTCTGACATGTATCGTGGTCTGACATGTATCGTGGTCTGACATGTATCGTGGTCTTGCTTGTATCGTGGTCTGACATGTATCGTGGTCTGACATGTATCGTGGTCTTGCTTGTATCGTGGTCTTGCTTGTATCGTGGTCTGACATGCATCGAGGTCTTGCTTGTATCGTGGTCTTGCTTGTATCGTGGTCTGACATGTATCGTGGTCTTGCTTGTATCGTGGTCTTGCTTGTATCGTGGTCTGACATGTAAGGTGGTCTTGCTTGTATCGTGGTCTGACATGTATCGTGGTCTGACATGTATCGTGGTCTGACATGTATCGTGGTCTTGCTTGTATCGTGGTCTTGCTTGTATCGTGGTCTGACATGCATCGAGGTCTTGCTTGTATCGTGGTCTTGCTTGTATCGTGGTCTGACATGTATCGTGGTCTGACATGTATCGTGGTCTGGCTTGTATCGTGGTCTGACATGTATCGTGGTCTGACATGTATCGTGGTCTGACATGAATCGTGGTCTGACATGTATCGTGGTCTGACATGTATCGTGGTCTGACATGTATCGTGGTCTGACATGTATCGTGGTCTTGCTTGTATCGTGGTCTGACATGTATCGTGGTCTGACATGTATCGTGGTCTTGCTTGTATCGTGGTCTTGCTTGTATCGTGGTCTGACATGCATCGAGGTCTTGCTTGTATCGTGGTCTTGCTTGTATCGTGGTCTGACATGTATCGTGGTCTTGCTTGTATCGTGGTCTGACATGTATCGTGGTCTGACATGTATCGTGGTCTGGCTTGTATCGTGGTCTGACATGTATCGTGGTCTGACATGTATCGTGGTCTGACATGAATCGTGGTCTGACATGTATCGTGGTCTGACATGTATCGTGGTCTGACATGTATCGTGGTCTGACATGTATCGTGGTCTGACATGCATCGTGGTCTTGCTTGTATCGTGGTCTTGCTTGTATCGTGGTCTGACATGTAAGGTGGTCTTGCTTGTATCGTGGTCTGACATGTATCGTGGTCTGACATGTATCGTGGTCTGACATGTATCGTGGTCTTGCTTGTATCGTGGTCTTGCTTGTATCGTGGTCTGACATGCATCGAGGTCTTGCTTGTATCGTGGTCTTGCTTGTATCGTGGTCTGACATGTATCGTGGTCTTGCTTGTATCGTGGTCTTGCTTGTATCGTGGTCTGACATGTATCGAGGTCTTGCTTGTATCGTGGTCTTGCGTGTATCGTGGTCTTGCTTGTATCGTAATCTGACATGTATCCAGGTCTTGCTTGTATCGAGGTCTTGCTTGTATCGTGTTCTGACATGTATCGTGGTCTTGCTTGTATCGTGGTCTTGCTTGTATCGTGGTCTGACCTGTATCGAGGTCTTGCTTGTATCGTGGTCTTGCTTGTATCGTGTTCTGGCTTGTATCGTGGTCTGACATGTATCGAGGTCTTGCTTGTATCGTGGTCTTGCTTGTATCGAGGTCTTGCTTGTATCGAGGTCTTGCTTGTATCGTGGTCTGGCTTGTATCGTGGTCTTGCTTGTATCGTGGTCTGACATGTATCGAGTCTTGCTTGTTTCGTGGTCTTGCTTGTATCGTGGTCTTGCTTGTATCGAGGTCTTGCTTGTATCGTTGTCTGGCTTGTATCGTGGTCTGACATGTATCGTGGTCTTGCTTGTATAGTGGTCTGACATGTATCGAGGTCTTGCTTGTATCGTGGTCTTACTTGTATCGTGGTCTTGCTTGTATCGAGGTCTTACATGTATTGAGGTCTTGCTTGTATCGAGGTCATGCTTGTATCGAGGTCTGGCTTGTATCGTGGTCTGACATGTATCGAGGTCTGACATATATCGAGGTCTGGCTTGTATCGTGGTCTGGCTTGTATCGTGGTCTGGCTTGTATCGAGGTCTGGCTTGTATCGAGGTCTAGCTTGTATCGAAGTCTTGCTTGTATCGAGGTCTGGCTTGTATCGAGGTCTGGCTTGTATCGTGGTCTGGCTTGTATCGAAGTCTGGCTTGTATCATGGTCTGGCTTGTATCGAGGTCTGGCTTATATCATGGTCTGGCTTGTATCGTAGTCTGGCTTGTATCGAGGTCTGGCTTGTATCGTGGTCTGGCTTGTATCGTGGTCTGGCTTGTATCGTGGTCTGACATGTATCGTGGTCTAGCTTGTATCGAAGTCTGGCTTGTATCGAGGTCTGGCTTGTATCGTGGTCTGGCTTGTATCGTGGTCTGGCTTGTTACGTGGTCTTGCTTGTATCGTGGTCTGGCTTGTATCGAGGTCTGGCTTGTATCGAGGTCTGGCTTGTATCTTGGTCTGGCTTGTATCGTGGTCTGACATGCATCGAGGTCTTGCTTGTATCGTGGTCTTGCTTGTATCGTGGTCTGACATGTATCGTGGTCTTGCTTGTATCGTGGTCTTGCTTGTATCGTGGTCTGACATGTATCGTGGTCTTGCTTGTATCGTGGTCTGACATGTATCGTGGTCTGACATGTATCGTGGTCTGACATGTATCGTGGTCTTGCTTGTATCGTGGTCTTGCTTGTATCGTGGTCTGACCTGCATCGAGGTCTTGCTTGTATCGTGGTCTTGCTTGTATCGTGGTCTGACATGTATCGTGGTCTTGCTTGTATCGTGGTCTTGCTTGTATCGTGGTCTGACATGTATCGAGGTCTTGCTTGTTTCGTGGTCTTGCTTGTATCGTGGTCTTGCTTGTATCGTGGTATGACATGTATCGAGGTCTTGCTTGTATCGTGGTCTTGCTTGTATCGAGGTCTTGCTTGTATCGAAGTCTTGCTTGTATCGAGGTCTTGCTTGTATCGTGGTCTGACATGCATCGAGGTCATGCTTGTATCGTGGTCTTGCTTGTATCGTGGTCTGACATGTATCGTGGTCTTGCTTGTATCGTGGTCTTGCTTGTATCGTGGTCTGACATGTATCGAGGTCTTGCTTGTTTCGTGGTCTTGCTTGTATCGAGGTCTTGCTTGTATCGAAGTCTTGCTTGTATCGTGGTCTGGCTTGTATCGAGGTCTTGCTTGTATCGTGGTCTGACATGTATCGTGGTCTGACATGTATCGTGGTCTGACATGTATCATGGTCTGACATGTATCGTGGTCTGGCTTGTATCGTGGTCTTGCTTGTATCGTGGTCTTGCTTGTATCGTGGTCTGACATGTATCGTGGTCTGACATGAATCGTGGTCTGACATGTATCGTGGTCTGACATGTATCGTGGTCTGACATGTATCGTGGTCTGACATGTATCGTGATCTGGCTTGTATCGTGGTCTGAAATGTATCGTGGTCTGACATGTATCGTGGTCACACATGAATCGTGGTCTGACATGTATCGTGGTCTGACATGTATCGTGGTCTGACATGTATCGTGGTCTGACATGTATCGTGGTCTGACATGTATCGTGGTCTTGCTTGTATCGTGGTCTGACATGTATCGTGGTCTGACATGTATCGTGGTCTGACATGTATCGTGGTCTTGCTTGTATCGTGGTCTTGCTTGTATCGTGGTCTGACATGCATCGAGGTCTTGCTTGTATCGTGGTCTTGCTTGTATCGTGGTCTGACATGTATCGTGGTCTTGCTTGTATCGTGGTCTTGCTTGTATCGTGGTCTGACATGTATCGTGGTCTTGCTTGTATCGTGGTCTGACATGTATCGTGGTCTGACATGTATCGTGGTCTTGCTTGTATCGTGGTCTTGCTTGTATCGTGGTCTGACATGCATCGAGGTCTTGCTTGTATCGTGGTCTTGCTTGTATTGTGGTCTGACATGTATCGTGGTCTTGCTTGTATCGTGGTCTTGCTTGTATCGTGGTCTGACATGTATCGAGGTCTTGCTTGTATCGTGGTCATGCGTGTATCGTGGTCTTGCTTGTATCGTAATCTGACATGTATCCAGGTCTTGCTTGTATCGAGGTCTTGCATGTATCGTGTTCTGACATGTATCGTGGTCTTGCTTGTATCGTGGTCTTGCTTGTATCGTGGTCTGACCTGTATCGAGGTCTTGCTTGTATCGTGGTCTTGCTTGTATCGTGGTCTTGCTTGTATCGTGGTCTGACATGTATCGAGGTCTTGCTTGTATCGTGGTCTTGCTTGTATCGAGGTCTTGCTTGTATCGTGGTCTGACATGTATCGAGGTCTTGCTTGTTTCGTGGTCTTGCTTGTATCGTGGTCTTGCTTGTATCGAGGTCTTGCTTGTATCGTTGTCTGGCTTGTATCGTGGTCTGACATGTATCGTGGTCTTGCTTGTATCGTGGTCTGACATGTATCGAGGTCTTGCTTGTATCGTGGTCTTGCTTGTATCGTGGTCTTGCTTGTATCGAGGTCTTACATGTATTGAGGTCTTGCTTGTATCGAGGTCTTGCTTGTATCGAGGTCTGGCTTGTATCGTGGTCTGACATGTATCGAGGTCTGACATGTATCGAGGTCTGGCTTGTATCGTGGTCTGGCTTGTATCGTGGTCTGGCTTGTTTCGAGGTCTGGCTTGTATCGAGGTCTGGCTTGTATCGAAGTCTTGCTTGTATCGAGGTCTGGCTTGTATCGAGGTCTGGCTTGTATCGTGGTCTGGCTTGTATCGAGGTCTGGCTTGTATCGTGGTCTGGCTTGTATCGAGGTCTGGCTTATATCGTGGTCTGGCTTGTATCGTAGTCTGGCTTGTATCGAGGTCTGGCTTGTATCGTGGTCTGGCTTGTATCGTGGTCTGGCTTGTATCGTGGCCTGACATGTATCGTGGTCTAGCTTGTATCGAAGTCTGGCTTGTATCGAGGTCTGGCTTGTATCGTGGTCTGGCTTGTATCGTGGTCTGGCTTGTATCGTGGTCTGGCTTGTATCGTGGTCTGGCTTGTATCGAGGTCTGGCTTGTATCGAGGTCTGGCTTGTATCTTGGTCTGGCTTGTATCGTGGTCTGACATGCATCGAGGTCTTGCTTGTATCGTGGTCTTGCTTGTATCGTGGTCTGACATGTATCGTGGTCTTGCTTGTATCGTGGTCTTGCTTGTATCGTGGTCTGACATGTATCGTGGTCTTGCTTGTATCGTGGTCTGACATGTATCGTGGTCTGACATGTATCGTGGTCTAACATGTATCGTGGTCTTGCTTGTATCGTGGTCTTGCTTGTATCGTGGTCTGACATGCATCGAGGTCTTGCTTGTATCGTGGTCTTGCTTGTATCGTGGTCTGACATGTATCGTGGTCTTGCTTGTATCGTGGTCTTGCTTGTATCGTGGTCTGACATGTATCGAGGTCTTGCTTGTATCGTGGTCTTGCTTGTATCGTGGTCTGACATGTATCGTGGTCTTGCTTGTATCGTGGTCTGACATGTATCGTGGTCTGACATGTATCGTGGTCTGACATGTATCGTGGTCTTGCTTGTATCGTGGTCTTGCTTGTATCGTGGTCTGACATGCATCGAGGTCATGCTTGTATCGTGGTCTTGCTTGTATCGTGGTCTGACATGTATCGTGGTCTTGCTTGTATCGTGGTCTTGCTTGTATCGTGGTCTTGCTTGTATTGTGGTCTTGCTTGTTTCGTGTTCTTGCTTGTATCGAGGTCTTGCTTGTATCGAAGTCTTGCTTGTATCGTGGTCTGGCTTGTATCGAGGTCTTGCTTGTATCGTGGTCTGACATGTATCGTGGTCTGACATGTATCGTGGTCTGACATGTATCGTGGTCTGACATGTATCGTGGTCTGGCTTGTATCGTGGTCTTGCTTGTATCGTGGTATGACATGTATCGTGGTCTGGCTTGTATCGTGGTCTGACATGTATCGTGGTCTGTCATGTATCGTGGTCTGGCTTGTATCGTGGTCTGACATGTATCGTGGTCTGACATGTATCGTGGTCTGACATGAATCGTGGTCTGACATGTATCGTGGTCTGACATGTATCGTGGTCTGACATGTATCGTGGTCTGACATGTATCGTGGTCTGACATGTATCGTGGTCTTGCTTGTATCGTGGTCTGACATGTATCGTGGTCTGACAT
Source organism: Biomphalaria glabrata (assembly GCF_947242115.1). Classification (NCBI taxonomy): domain Eukaryota; kingdom Metazoa; phylum Mollusca; class Gastropoda; family Planorbidae; genus Biomphalaria; species Biomphalaria glabrata. Next base: position 23,107,911 of record NC_074714.1, on the reverse strand, counting down.
GTATCGTGGTCTGACATGTATCGTGGTCTTGCTTGTATCGTGGTCTTGCTTGTATCGTGGTCTGACATGTATCGTGGTCTTGCTTGTATCGTGGTCTTGCTTGTATCGTGGTCTGACATGTATCGTAGTCTTGCTTGTATCGTGGTCTGACATGTATCGTGGTCTGACATGTATCGTGGTCTGACATGTATCGTGGTCTTGCTTGTATCGTGGTCTTGCTTGTATCGTGGTCTGACATGTATCGTGGTCTTGCTTGTATCGTGGTCTTGCTTGTATCGTGGTCTGACATGTATCGAGGTCTTGCTTGTATCGTGGTCTTGCGTGTATCGTGGTCTTGCTTGTATCGTAATCTGACATGTATCCAGGTCTTGCTTGTATTGAGGTCTTGCTTGTATCGTGTTCTGACATTTATCGTGGTCTTGCTTGTATCGTGGTCTTGCTTTTATCGTGGTCTGACCTGTATCGAGGTCTTGCTTGTATCGTGGTCTTGCTTGTATCGTGGTCTGACATGTATCGAGGTCTGACATGTATCGAGGTCTGGCTCGTATCGTGGTCTGGCTCGTATCGTGGTCTGGCTTGTATCGTGGTCTGGCTTGTATCGAGATCTGGCTTGTATCGTGGTCTGGCTTGTATCGAGGTCTGGCTTGTATCGTGGTCTGGCTTGTATCGAGGTCTGGCTTATATCGTGGTCTGGCTTGTATCGTGGTCTGGCTTGTATCGAGGTCTGGCTTGTATCGTGGTCTGGCTTGTATCGTGGTCTGGCTTGTATCGTGGTCTGACATGTATCGTGGTCTAGCTTGTATCGAAGTCTGGCTTGTATCGAGGTCTGGCTTGTGTCGAGGTCTGGCTTGTATCGTGGTCTGGCTTGTATCGTGGTCTGGCTTGTATCGTGGTCTGGCTTGTATCGAGGTCTGGCTTGTATCGAGGTCTGACTTGTATCTTGGACTGGCTTGTATCGTGGTCTTACATGCATCGAGGTCTTGCTTGTATCGTGGTCTTGCTTGTATCGTGGTCTGACATGTATCGTGGTCTTGCTTGTATCGTGGTCTTGCTTGTATCGTGGTCTGACATGTATCGTGGTCTTGCTTGTATCGTGGTCTGACATGTATCGTGGTCTGACATGTATCGTGGTCTGACATGTATCGTGGTCTTGCTTGTATCGTGGTCTTGCTTGTATCGTGGTCTGACATGCATCGAGGTCTTGATTGTATCGTGGTCTTGCTTGTATCCTGGTCTGACATGTATCGTGGTCTTGCTTGTATCGTGGTCTTGCTTGTATCGTGGTCTGACATGTATCGAGGTCTTGCTTGTATCGTGGTATTGCGTGTATTGTGGTCTTGCTTGTATCGTAATCTCACATGTATCCAGGTCTTGCTTGTATTGAGGTCTTGCTTGTATCGTGTTCTGACATGTATCGTGGTCTCACTTGTATCGTGGTCTTGCTTGTATCGTGGTCTGACATGTATCGAGGTCTTGCTTGTATCGTGGTCTTGCTTGTATCGTGGTCTTGCTTGTATCGTGGTCTGACATGTATCGAGGTCTTGCTTGTATCGTGGTCTTGCTTGTATCGAGGTCTTGCTTGTATCGAAGTCTTGCTTGTATCGTGGTCAGGCTTGTATCGTGGTCTTGCTTGTATCGTGGTCTGACATGTATCGAGGTCTTGCTTGTATCGTGGTCTTGCTTGTATCGTGGTCTTGCTTGTATCGAGGTCTGGCTTGTATCGTGGTCTTGCTTGTATCGTGGTCTGACATGTATCGAGGTCTTGCTTGTATCGTGGTCTTGCTTGTATCGTGGTCTTGCTTGTATCAAGGTCTGACATGTATCGAGGTCTTGCTTGTATCGAGGTAATGCTTGTATCGTGGTCTGACATGTATCGTGGTCTGACATGTATCGTGGTCTGACATGTATCGTGGTCTGACATGTATCGTGGTCTGGCTTGTATCGTGGTCTTGCTTGTATCGTGGTCTGACATGTATCGTGGTCTGGCTTGTATCGTGGTCTGACATGTATAGTGGTCTGACATGTATCGTGGTCTGGCTTGTATCGTGGTCTGACATGTATCGTGGTCTGACATGTATCGTGGTCTGACATGAATCGTGGTATGACATGTATCGTGGTCTGAACGGTATCGTGGTCTGACATGTATCGTGGTCTGACATGTATCGTGGTCTTGCTTGTATCGTGGTCTGACATGTATCGTGGTCTGACATGTATCGTGGTCTGACATGTATCGTGGTCTTGCTTGTATCGTGGTCTTGCTTGTATCGTGGTCTGACATGCATCGAGGTCTTGCTTGTTTCGTGGTCTTGCTTGTATCGTGGTCTGACATGTATCGTGGTCTTGCTTGTATCGTGGTCTTGCTTGTATCGTGGTCTGACATGTATCTAGGTCTTGCTTGTATCGTGGTCTGACATGTATCGTGGTCTGACATGTATCGTGGTCTGACATGTATCGTGGTCTTGCTTGTATCGTGGTCTTGCTTGTATCGTGGTCTGACATGCATCGAGGTCTTGCTTGTATCGTGGTCTTGCTTGTATCGTGGTCTGACATGTATCGAGGTCTTGCTTGTATCGTGGTCTTGCGTGTATCGTGGTCTTTCTTGTATCGTAATCTGACATGTATCCAGGTCTTGCTTGTATCGAGGTCTTGCTTGTATCGTGTTCTGACATGTATCGTGGTCTTGCTTGTATCGTGGTCTTGCTTGTATCGTGGTCTGACATGTATCGAGGTCTTGCTTGTATCGTGGTCTTGCTTGTATCGTGGTCTTGCTTGTATCGTGGTCTGACATGCATCGAGGTCTTGCTTGTATCGTGGTCTGACATGTATCGTAGTCTTGCTTGTATCGTGGTCTGACATGTATCGTGGTCTGACATGTATCGTGGTCTGACATGTATCGTGGTCTTGCTTGTATCGTGGTCTTGCTTGTATCGTGGTCTGACATGTATCGTGGTCTTGCTTGTATCGTGGTCTTGCTTGTATCGTGGTCTGACATGTATCGAGGTCTTGCTTGTATCGTGGTCTTGCGTGTATCGTGGTCTTGCTTGTATCGTAATCTGACATGTATCCAGGTCTTGCTTGTATCGAGGTCTTGCTTGTATCGTGTTCTGACATTTATCGTGGTCTTGCTTGTATCGTGGTCTTGCTTGTATCGTGGTCTGACCTGTATCGAGGTCTTGCTTGTATCGTGGTCTTGCTTGTATCGTGGTCTGACATGTATCGAGGTCTGACATGTATCGAGGTCTGGCTCGTATCGTGGTCTGGCTCGTATCGTGGTCTGGCTTGTATCGTGGTCTGGCTTGTATCGAGATCTGGCTTGTATCGTGGTCTGGCTTGTATCGAGGTCTGGCTTGTATCGTGGTCTGGCTTGTATCGAGGTCTGGCTTATATCGTGGTCTGGCTTGTATCGTGGTCTGGCTTGTATCGAGGTCTGGCTTGTATCGTGGTCTGGCTTGTATCGTGGTCTGGCTTGTATCGTGGTCTGACATGTATCGTGGTCTAGCTTGTATCGAAGTCTGGCTTGTATCGAGGTCTGGCTTGTGTCGAGGTCTGGCTTGTATCGTGGTCTGGCTTGTATCGTGGTCTGGCTTGTATCGTGGTCTGGCTTGTATCGAGGTCTGGCTTGTATCGAGGTCTGACTTGTATCTTGGACTGGCTTGTATCGTGGTCTTACATGCATCGAGGTCTTGCTTGTATCGTGGTCTTGCTTGTATCGTGGTCTGACATGTATCGTGGTCTTGCTTGTATCGTGGTCTTGCTTGTATCGTGGTCTGACATGTATCGTGGTCTTGCTTGTATCGTGGTCTGACATGTATCGTGGTCTGACATGTATCGTGGTCTGACATGTATCGTGGTCTTGCTTGTATCGTGGTCTTGCTTGTATCGTGGTCTGACATGCATCGAGGTCTTGATTGTATCGTGGTCTTGCTTGTATCCTGGTCTGACATGTATCGTGGTCTTGCTTGTATCGTGGTCTTGCTTGTATCGTGGTCTGACATGTATCGAGGTCTTGCTTGTATCGTGGTATTGCGTGTATTGTGGTCTTGCTTGTATCGTAATCTCACATGTATCCAGGTCTTGCTTGTATCGAGGTCTTGCTTGTATCGTGTTCTGACATGTATCGTGGTCTCACTTGTATCGTGGTCTTGCTTGTATCGTGGTCTGACATGTATCGAGGTCTTGCTTGTATCGTGGTCTTGCTTGTATCGTGGTCTTGCTTGTATCGTGGTCTGACATGTATCGAGGTCTTGCTTGTATCGTGGTCTTGCTTGTATCGAGGTCTTGCTTGTATCGAAGTCTTGCTTGTATCGTGGTCAGGCTTGTATCGTGGTCTTGCTTGTATCGTGGTCTGACATGTATCGAGGTCTTGCTTGTATCGTGGTCTTGCTTGTATCGTGGTCTTGCTTGTATCGAGGTCTGGCTTGTATCGTGGTCTTGCTTGTATCGTGGTCTGACATGTATCGAGGTCTTGCTTGTATCGTGGTCTTGCTTGTATCGTGGTCTTGCTTGTATCAAGGTCTGACATGTATCGAGGTCTTGCTTGTATCGAGGTCTTGCTTGTATCGTGGTCTGACATGTATCGTGGTCTGACATGTATCGTGGTCTGACATGTATCGTGGTCTGACATGTATCGTGGTCTTGCTTGTATCGTGGTCTTGCTTGTATCGTGGTCTGACATGTATCGTGGTCTGGCTTGTATCGTGGTCTGACATGTATAGTGGTCTGACATGTATCGTGGTCTGGCTTGTATCGTGGTCTGACATGTATCGTGGTCTGACATGTATCGTGGTCTGACATGAATCGTGGTATGACATGTATCGTGGTCTGACATGTATCGTGGTCTGACATGTATCGTGGTCTGACATGTATCGTGGTCTTGCTTGTATCGTGGTCTGACATGTATCGTGGTCTGACATGTATCGTGGTCTGACATGTATCGTGGTCTTGCTTGTATCGTGGTCTTGCTTGTATCAAGGTCTTACATGTATTGAGGTCTTGCTTGTATCGAGGTCTTGCTTGTATCGGGGTCTGGCTTGTATCGTGGTCTGACATGTATCGAGGTCTGACATGTATCGAGGTCTGGCTTGTATCGTGGTCTGGCTTGTATCGTGGTCTGGCTTGTATCGAGGTCTGGCTTGTATCGAGGTCTGGCTTGTATCGAAGTCTTGCTTGTATCGAGGTCTGGCTTGTATCGAGGTCTGGCTTGTATCGTGGTCTGGCTTGTATCGAGGTCTGGCTTGTATCGTGGTCTGGCTTGTATCGAGGTCTGGCTTATATCGTGGTCTGGCTTGTATCGTAGTCTGGCTTGTATCGAGGTCTGGCTTGTATCGTGGTCTGGCTTGTATCGTGGTCTGGCTTGTATCGTGGTCTGACATGTATCGTGGTCTAGCTTGTATCGAAGTCTGGCTTGTATCGAGGTCTGGCTTGTATCGTGGTCTGGCTTGTATCGTGGTCTGGCTTGTATCGTGGTCTGGCTTGTATCGTGGTCTGGCTTGTATCGAGGTCTGGCTTGTATCGAGGTCTGGCTTGTATCTTGGTCTGGCTTGTATCGTGGTCTGAAATGCATCGAGGTCTTGCTTGTATCGTGGTCTTGCTTGTATCGTGGTCTGACATGTATCGTGGTCTTGCTTGTATCGTGGTCTTGCTTGTATCGTGGTCTGACATGTATCGTGGTCTTGCTTGTATCGTGGTCTGACATGTATCGTGGTCTGACATGTATCGTGGTCTAACATGTATCGTGGTCTTGCTTGTATCGTGGTCTTGCTTGTATCGTGGTCTGACATGTATCGTGGTCTTGCTTGTATCGTGGTCTTGCTTGTATCGTGGTCTGACATGTATCGAGGTCTTGCTTGTTTCGTGGTCTTGCTTGTATCGTGGTCTTGCTTGTATCGTGGTCTGACATGTATCGAGGTCTTGCTTGTATCGTGGTCTTGCTTGTATCGAGGTCTTGCTTGTATCGAAGTCTTGCTTGTATCGTGGTCTGGCTTGTATCGTGGTCTTCCTTGTATCGTGGTCTGACATGTATCGAGGTCTTGCTTGTATCGTGGTCTGGCTTGTATCGTGGTCTTGCTTGTATCGTGGTCTGACATGTATCGAGGTCTTGCTTGTATCGTGGTCTTGCTTGTATCGTGGTCTTGCTTTTATCGAGGTCTGGCTTGTATCGTGGTCTGGCTTGTATCGTGGTCTGGCTTGTATCGAGGTCTGGCTTGTATCGAGGTATGGCTTGTATCGAGGTCTTGCTTGTATCGAGGTCTGGCTTGTATCGAGGTCTGGCTTGTATCGTGGTCTGGCTTGTATCGTGTTCTGACATGTATCGTGGTCTCACTTGTATCGTGGTCTTGCTTGTATCGTGGTCTGACATGTATCGAGGTCTTGCTTGTATCGTGGTCTTGCTTGTATCGTGGTCTTGCTTGTATCGTGGTCTGACATGTATCGAGGTCTTGCTTGTATCGTGGTCTTGCTTGTATCGAGGTCTTGCTTGTATCGAAGTCTTGCTTGTATCGTGGTCTGGCTTGTATCGTGGTCTTGCTTGTATCGTGGTCTGACATGTATCGAGGTCTTGCTTGTATCGTGGTCTTGCTTGTATCGTGGTCTTGCTTGTATCGAGGTCTGGCTTGTATCGTGGTCTTGCTTGTATCGTGGTCTGACATGTATCGAGGTCTTGCTTGTATCGTGGTCTTGCTTGTATCGTGGTCTTGCTTGTATCAAGGTCTGACATGTATCGAGGTCTTGCTTGTATCGAGGTCTTGCTTGTATCGTGGTCTGACATGTATCGTGGTCTGACATGTATCGTGGTCTGACATGTATCGTGGTCTGACATGTATCGTGGTCTGGCTTGTATCGTGGTCTTGCTTGTATCGTGGTCTGACATGTATCGTGGTCTGGCTTGTATCGTGGTCTGACATGTATCGTGGTCTGACATGTATCGTGGTCTGACATGAATCGTGATATGACATGTATCGTGGTCTGACATGTATCGTGGTCTGACATGTATCGTGGTCTGACATGTATCGTGGTCTTGCTTGTATCGTGGTCTGACATGTATCGTGGTCTGACATGTATCGTGGTCTGACATGTATCGTGGTCTTGCTTGTATCGTGGTCTTGCTTGTATCGTGGTCTGACACGCATCGAGGTCTTGCTTGTTTCGTGGTCTTGCTTGTATCGTGGTCTGACATGTATCGTGGTCTTGCATGTATCGTGGTCTTGCTTGTATCGTGGTCTGACATGTATCTAGGTCTTGCTTGTATCGTGGTCTGACATGTATCGTGGTCTGACATGTATCGTGGTCTGACATGTATCGTGGTCTTGCTTGTATCGTGGTCTTGCTTGTATCGTGGTCTGACATGCATCGAGGTCTTGCTTGTATCGTGGTCTTGCTTGTATCGTGGTCTGACATGTATCGAGGTCTTGCTTGTATCGTGGTCTTGCGTGTATCGTGGTCTTTCTTGTATCGTAATCTGACATGTATCCAGGTCTTGCTTGTATCGAGGTCTTGCTTGTATCGTGTTCTGACATGTATCGTGGTCTTGCTTGTATCGTGGTCTTGCTTGTATCGTGGTCTGACATGTATCGAGGTCTTGCTTGTATCGTGGTCTTGCTTGTATCGTGGTCTTGCTTGTATCGTGGTCTGACATGTATCGAGGTCTTGCTTGTATCGTGGTCTTGCTTGTATCGAGGTCTTGCTTGTATCGAAGTCTTGCTTGTATCGTGGTCTGGCTTGTATCGTGGTCTTGCTTGTATCGTGGTCTGACATGTATCGAGGTCTTGCTTGTATCGTGGTCTTGCTTGTATCGTGGTCTTGCTTGTATCGAGGTCTGGCTTGTATCGTGGTCTTGCTTGTATCGTGGTCTGACATGTATCGAGGTCTTGCTTGTATCGTGGTCTTGCTTGTATCGTGGTCTTGCTTGTATCAAGGTCTGACATGTATCGAGGTCTTGCTTGTATCGAGGTCTTGCTTGTATCGTGGTCTGACATGTATCGTGGTCTGACATGTATCGTGGTCTGACATGTATCGTGGTCTGACATGTATCGTGGTCTGGCTTGTATCGTGGTCTTGCTTGTATCGTGGTCTGACATGTATCGTGGTCTGGCTTGTATCGTGGTCTGACATGTATCGTGGTCTGACATGTATCGTGGTCTGACATGAATCGTGGTATGACATGTATCGTGGTCTGACATGTATCGTGGTCTGACATGTATCGTGGTCTGACATGTATCGTGGTCTTGCTTGTATCGTGGTCTTGCTTGTATCGAGGTCTGGCTTGTATCGTGGTCTTGCTTGTATCGTGGTCTGACATGTATCGAGGTCTTGCTTGTATCGTGGTCTTGCTTGTATCGTGGTCTTGCTTGTATCAAGGTCTGACATGTATCGAGGTCTTGCTTGTATCGAGGTCTTGCTTGTATCGTGGTCTGACATGTATCGTGGTCTGACATGTATCGTGGTCTGACATGTATCGTGGTCTGACATGTATCGTGGTCTGGCTTGTATCGTGGTCTTCCTTGTATCGTGGTCTGACATGTATCGTGGTCTGGCTTGTATCGTGGTCTGACATGTATCGTGGTCTGACATGTATCGTGGTCTGACATGAATCGTGGTATGACATGTATCGTGGTCTGACATGTATCGTGGTCTGACATGTATCGTGGTCTGACATGTATCGTGGTCTTGCTTGTATCGTGGTCTGACATGTATCGTGGTCTGACATGTATCGTGGTCTGACATGTATCGTGGTCTTGCTTGTATCGTGGTCTTGCTTGTATCGTGGTCTGACATGTATCGAGGTCTTGCTTGTATCGTGGTCTTGCTTGTATCGTGGTCTTGCTTGTATCGTGGTCTGACATGTATCGAGGTCTTGCTTGTATCGTGGTCTTGCTTGTATCGAGGTCTTGCTTGTATCGAAGTCTTGCTTGTATCGTGGTCTGGCTTGTATCGTGGTCTTGCTTGTATCGTGGTCTGACATGTATCGAGGTCTTGCTTGTATCGTGGTCTTGCTTGTATCGTGGTCTTGCTTGTATCGAGGTCTGGCTTGTATCGTGGTCTTGCTTGTATCGTGGTCTGACATGTATCGAGGTCTTGCTTGTATCGTGGTCTTGCTTGTATCGTGGTCTTGCTTGTATCAAGGTCTGACATGTATCGAGGTCTTGCTTGTATCGAGGTCTTGCTTGTATCGTGGTCTGACATGTATCGTGGTCTGACATGTATCGTGGTCTGACATGTATCGTGGTCTGACATGTATCGTAGTCTGGCTTGTATCGTGGTCTTGCTTGTATCGTGGTCTGACATGTATCGTGGTCTGGCTTGTATCGTGGTCTGACATGTATCGTGGTCTGACATGTATCGTGGTCTGACATGAATCGTGGTATGACATGTATCGTGGTCTGACATGTATCGTGGTCTGACATGTATCGTGGTCTGACATGTATCGTGGTCTTGCTTGTATCGTGGTCTGACATGTATCGTGGTCTGACATGTATCGTGGTCTTGCTTGTATCGTGGTCTTGCTTGTATCGTGGTCTGACACGCATCGAGGTCTTGCTTGTTTCGTGGTCTTGCTTGTATCGTGGTCTGACATGTATCGTGGTCTTGCTTGTATCGTGGTCTTGCTTGTATCGTGGTCTGACATGTATCTAGGTCTTGCTTGTATCGTGGTCTGACATGTATCGTGGTCTGACATGTATCGTGGTCTGACATGTATCGTGGTCTTGCTTGTATCGTGGTCTTGCTTGTATCGTGGTCTGACATGCATCGAGGTCTTGCTTGTATCGTGGTCTTGCTTGTATCGTGGTCTGACATGTATCGAGGTCTTGCTTGTATCGTGGTCTTGCGTGTATCGTGGTCTTTCTTGTATCGTAATCTGACATGTATCCAGGTCTTGCTTGTATCGAGGTCTTGCTTGTATCGTGTTCTGACATGTATCGTGGTCTTGCTTGTATCGTGGTCTTGCTTGTATCGTGGTCTGACATGTATCGAGGTCTTGCTTGTATCGTGGTCTTGCTTGTATCGTGGTCTTGCTTGTATCGTGGTCTGACATGCATCGAGGTCTTGCTTGTATCGTGGTCTTGCTTGTATCGTGGTCTGACATGTATCGTGGTCTTGCTTGTATCGTGGTCTTGCTTGTATCGTGGTCTGACATGTATCGTTGTCTTGCTTGTATCGTGGTCTGACATGTATCGTGGTCTGACATGTATCGTGGTCTGACATGTATCGTGGTCTTGCTTGTATCGTGGTCTTGCTTGTATCGTGGTCTGACATGCATCGAGGTCATGCTTGTATCGTGGTCTTGCTTGTATCGTGGTCTGACATGTATCGTGGTCTTGCTTGTATCGTGGTCTTGCTTGTATCGTGGTCTGACATGTATCGAGGTCTTGCTTGTTTCGTGGTCTTGCTTGTATCGAGGTCTTGCTTGTATCGAAGTCTTGCTTGTATCGTGGTCTGGCTTGTATCGAGGTCTTGCTTGTATCGTGGTCTGACATGTATCGTGGTCTGACATGTATCGTGGTCTGACATGTATCGTGGTCTGACATGTATCGTGGTCTGGCTTGTATCGTGGTCTTGCTTGTATCGTGGTCTGACATGTATCGTGGTCTGGCTTGTATCGTGGTCTGACATGTATCGTGGTCTGACATGTATCGTGGTCTGGCTTGTATCGTGGTCTGACATGTATCGTGGTCTGACATGTATCGTGGTCTGACATGAATCGTGGTCTGACATGTATCGTGGTCTGACATGTATCGTGGTCTGACATGTATCGTGGTCTGACATGTATCGTGGTCTGACAAGTATCGTGGTCTTGCTTGTATCGTGGTCTGACATGAATCGTGGTCTGACATGTATCGTGGTCTGACATGTATCGTGGTCTTGCTTGTATCGTGGTCTTGCTTGTATCGTGGTCTGACATGCATCGAGGTCTTGCTTGTATCGTGGTCTTGCTTGTATCGTGGTCTGACATGTATCGTGGTCTTGCTTGTATCGTGGTCTTGCTTGTATCGTGGTCTGACATGTATCGTGGTCTTGCTTGTATCGTGGTCTGACATGTATCGTGGTCTGACATGTATCGTGGTCTGACATGTATTGTGGTCTTGCTTGTATCGTGGTCTTGCTTGTATCGTGGTCTGAAATGCATCGAGGTCTTGCTTGTATCGTGGTCTTGCTTGTATCGTGGTCTGACATGTATCGTGGTCTTGCTTGTATCGTGGTCTTGCTTGTATCGTGGTCTGACATGTATCGAGGTCTTGCTTGTATCGTGGTCTTGCGTGTATCGTGGTCTTGCTTGTATCGTAATCTGACATGTATCCAGGTCTTGCTTGTATCGAGGTCTTGCTTGTATCGTGTTCTGACATGTATCGTGGTCTTGCTTGTATCGTGGTCTTGCTTGTATCGTGGTCTGACCTGTATCGAGGTCTTGCTTGTATCGTGGTCTTGCTTGTATCGTGGTCTTGCTTGTATCGTGGTCTGACATGTATCGAGGTCTTGCTTGTATCGTGGTCTTGCTTGTATCGAGGTCTTGCTTGTATCGAGGTCTTGCTTGTATCGTGGTCTGGCTTGTATCGTGGTCTTGCTTGTATCGTGGTCTGACATGTATCGAGGTCTTGCTTGTTTCGTGGTCTTGCTTGTATCGTGGTCTTGCTTGTATCGAGGTCTTGCTTGTATCGTTGTCTGGCTTGTATCGTGGTCTGACATGTATCGTGGTCTTGCTTGTATCGTGGTCTGACATGTATCGAGGTCTTGCTTGTATCGTGGTCTTGCTTGTATCGTGGTCTTGCTTGTATCGAGGTCTTACATGTATTGAGGTCTTGCTTGTATCGAGGTCTTGCTTGTATCGAGGTCTGGCTTGTATCGTGGTCTGACATGTATCGAGGTCTGACATGTATCGAGGTCTGGCTTGTATCGTGGTCTGGCTTGTATCGTGGTCTGGCTTGTATCGAGGTCTGGCTTGTATCGAGGTCTGGCTTGTATCGAAGTCTTGCTTGTATCGAGGTCTGGCTTGTATCGAGGTCTGGCTTGTATCGTGGTCTGGCTTGTATCGAGGTCTGGCTTGTATCGTGGTCTGGCTTGTATCGAGGTCTGGCTTATATCGTGGTCTGGCTTGTATCGTAGTCTGGCTTGTATCGAGGTCTGGCTTGTATCGTGGTCTGGCTTGTATCGTGGTCTGGCTTGTATCGTGGTCTGACATGTATCGTGGTCTAGCTTGTATCAAAGTCTGGCTTGTATCGAGGTCTGGCTTGTATCGTGGTCTGGCTTGTATCGTGGTCTGGCTTGTATCGTGGTCTGGCTTGTATCGTGGTCTGGCTTGTATCGAGGTCTGGCTTGTATCGAGGTCTGGCTTGTATCTTGGTCTGGCTTGTATCGTGGTCTGACATGCATCGAGGTCTTGCTTGTATCGTGGTCTGACATGTATCGTGGTCTGACATGTATCGTGGTCTGACATGTATCGTGGTCTGACATGTATCGTGGTCTGGCTTGTATCGTGGTCTTGCTTGTATCGTGGTCTGACATGTATCGTGGTCTGGCTTGTATCGTGGTCTGACATGTATCGTGGTCTGACATGTATCGTGGTCTGACATGAATCGTGGTATGACATGTATCGTGGTCTGACATGTATCGTGGTCTGACATGTATCGTGGTCTGACATGTATCGTGGTCTTGCTTGTATCGTGGTCTGACATGTATCGTGGTCTGACATGTATCGTGGTCTGACATGTATCGTGGTTTTGCTTGTATCGTGGTCTTGCTTGTATCGTGGTCTGACACGCATCGAGGTCTTGCTTGTTTCGTGGTCTTGCTTGTATCGTGGTCTGACATGTATCGTGGTCTTGCATGTATCATGGTCTTGCTTGTATCGTGGTCTGACATGTATCTAGGTCTTGCTTGTATCGTGGTCTGACATGTATCGTGGTCTGACATGTATCGTGGTCTGACATGTATCGTGGTCTTGCTTGTATCGTGGTCTTGCTTGTATCGTGGTCTGACATGCATCGAGGTCTTGCTTGTATCGTGGTCTTGCTTGTATCGTGGTCTGACATGTATCGAGATCTTGCTTGTATCGTGGTCTTGCGTGTATCGTGGTCTTTCTTGTATCGTAATCTGACATGTATCCAGGTCTTGCTTGTATCGAGGTCTTGCTTGTATCGTGTTCTGACATGTATCGTGGTCTTGCTTGTATCGTGGTCTTGCTTGTATCGTGGTCTGACATGTATCGAGGTCTTGCTTGTATCGTGGTCTTGCTTGTATCGTGGTCTTGCTTGTATCGTGGTCTGCCATGTATCGAGGTCTTGCTTGTATCGTGGTCTTGCTTGTATCGAGGTCTTGCTTGTATCGAAGTCTTGCTTGTATCGTGGTCTGGCTTGTATCGTGGTCTTGCTTGTATCGTGGTCTGACATGTATCGAGGTCTTGCTTGTATCGTGGTCTTGCTTGTATCGTGGTCTTGCTTGTATCGAGGTCTGGCTTGTATCGTGGTCTTGCTTGTATCGTGGTCTGACATGTATCGAGGTCTTGCTTGTATCGTGGTCTTGCTTGTATCGTGGTCTTGCTTGTATCAAGGTCTGACATGTATCGAGGTCTTGCTTGTATCGAGGTCTTGCTTGTATCGTGGTCTGACATGTATCGTGGTCTGACATGTATCGTGGTCTGACATGTATCGTGGTCTGACATGTATCGTGGTCTGGCTTGTATCGTGGTCTTGCTTGTATCGTGGTCTGACATGTATCGTGGTCTGGCTTGTATCGTGGTCTGACATGTATCGTGGTCTGACATGTATCGTGGTCTGACATGAATCGTGGTATGACATGTATCGTGGTCTGACATGTATCGTGGTCTGACATGTATCGTGGTCTGACATGTATCGTGGTCTTGCTTGTATCGTGGTCTGACATGTATCGTGGTCTGACATGTATCGTGGTCTGACATGTATCGTGGTCTTGCTTGTATCGTGGTCTTGCTTGTATCGTGGTCTGACACGCATCGAGGTCTTGCTTGTTTCGTGGTCTTGCTTGTATCTTGGTCTGACATGTATCGTGGTCTTGCTTGTATCGTGGTCTTGCTTGTATCGTGGTCTGACATGTATCTAGGTCTTGCTTGTATCGTGGTCTGACATGTATCGTGGTCTGACATGTATCGTGGTCTGACATGTATCGTGGTCTTGCGTGTATCGTGGTCTTTCTTGTATCGTAATCTGACATGTATCCAGGTCTTGCTTGTATCGAGGTCTTGCTTGTATCGTGTTCTGACATGTATCGTGGTCTTGCTTGTATCGTGGTCTTGCTTGTATCGTGGTCTGACATGTATCGAGGTCTTGCTTGTATCGTGGTCTTGCTTGTATCGTGGTCTTGCTTGTATCGTGGTCTGACATGTATCGAGGTCTTGCTTGTATCGTGGTCTTGCTTGTATCGAGGTCTTGCTTGTATCGAAGTCTTGCTTGTATCGTGGTCTGGCTTGTATCGTGGTCTTGCTTGTATCGTGGTCTGACATGTATCGAGGTCTTGCTTGTATCGTGGTCTTGCTTGTATCGTGGTCTTGCTTGTATCGAGGTCTGGCTTGTATCGTGGTCTTGCTTGTATCGTGGTCTGACATGTATCGAGGTCTTGCTTGTATCGTGGTCTTGCTTGTATCGTGGTCTTGCTTGTATCAAGGTCTGACATGTATCGAGGTCTTGCTTGTATCGAGGTCTTGCTTGTATCGTGGTCTGACATGTATCGTGGTCTGACATGTATCGTGGTCTGACATGTATCGTGGTCTGACATGTATCGTGGTCTGGCTTGTATCGTGGTCTTGCTTGTATCGTGGTCTGACATGTATCGTTGTCTGGCTTGTATCGTGGTCTGACATGTATCGTGGTCTGACATGTATCGTGGTCTGACATGAATCGTGGTATGACATGTATCGTGGTCTGACATGTATCGTGGTCTGACATGTATCGTGGTCTGACATGTATCGTGGTCTTGCTTGTATCGTGGTCTGACATGTATCGTGGTCTGACATGTATCGTGGTCTGACATGTATCGTGGTCTTGCTTGTATCGTGGTCTTGCTTGTATCGTGGTCTGACACGCATCGAGGTCTTGCTTGTTTCGTGGTCTTGCTTGTATCGTGGTCTGACATGTATCGTGGTCTTGCTTGTATCGTGGTCTTGCTTGTATCGTGGTCTGACATGTATCTAGGTCTTGCTTGTATCGTGGTCTGACATGTATCGTGGTCTGACATGTATCGTGGTCTGACATGTATCGTGGTCTTGCTTGTATCGTGGTCTTGCTTGTATCGTGGTCTGACATGCATCGAGGTCTTGCTTGTATCGTGGTCTTGCTTGTATCGTGGTCTGACATGTATCGAGGTCTTGCTTGTATCGTGGTCTTGCGTGTATCGTGGTCTTTCTTGTATCGTAATCTGACATGTATCCAGGTCTTGCTTGTATCGAGGTCTTGCTTGTATCGTGTTCTGACATGTATCGTGGTCTTGCTTGTATCGTGGTCTTGCTTGTATCGTGGTCTGACATGTATCGAGGTCTTGCTTGTATCGTGGTCTTGCTTGTATCGTGGTCTTGCTTGTATCGTGGTCTGACATGCATCGAGGTCTTGCTTGTATCGTGGTCTTGCTTGTATCGTGGTCTGACATGTATCGTGGTCTTGCTTGTATCGTGGTCTTGCTTGTATCGTGGTCTGACATGTATCGTTGTCTTGCTTGTATCGTGGTCTGACATGTATCGTGGTCTGACATGTATCGTGGTCTGACATGTATCGTGGTCTTGCTTGTATCGTGGTCTTGCTTGTATCGTGGTCTGACATGCATCGAGGTCATGCTTGTATCGTGGTCTTGCTTGTATCGTGGTCTGACATGTATCGTGGTCTTGCTTGTATCGTGGTCTTGCTTGTATCGTGGTCTGACATGTATCGAGGTCTTGCTTGTTTCGTGGTCTTGCTTGTATCGAGGTCTTGCTTGTATCGAAGTCTTGCTTGTATCGTGGTCTGGCTTGTATCGAGGTCTTGCTTGTATCGTGGTCTGACATGTATCGTGGTCTGACATGTATCGTGGTCTGACATGTATCGTGGTCTGACATGTATCGTGGTCTGGCTTGTATCGTGGTCTTGCTTGTATCGTGGTCTGACATGTATCGTGGTCTGGCTTGTATCGTGGTCTGACATGTATCGTGGTCTGACATGTATCGTGGTCTGGCTTGTATCGTGGTCTGACATGTATCGTGGTCTGACATGTATCGTGGTCTGACATGAATCGTGGTCTGACATGTATCGTGGTCTGACATGTATCGTGGTCTGACATGTATCGTGGTCTGACATGTATCGTAGTCTGACAAGTATTGTGGTCTTGCTTGTATCGTGGTCTGACATGTATCGTGGTCTGACATGTATCGTGGTCTGACATGTATCGTGGTCTTGCTTGTATCGTGGTCTTGCTTGTATCGTGGTCTGACATGCATCGAGGTCTTGCTTGTATCGTGGTCTTGCTTGTATCGTGGTCTGACATGTATCGTGGTCTTGCTTGTATCGTGGTCTTGCTTGTATCGTGGTCTGACATGTATCGTGGTCTTGCTTGTATCGTGGTCTGACATGTATCGTGGTCTGACATGTATCGTGGTCTGACATGTATCGTGGTCTTGCTTGTATCGTGGTCTTGCTTGTATCGTGGTCTGAAATGCATCGAGGTCTTGCTTGTATCGTGGTCTTGCTTGTATCGTGGTCTGACATGTATCGTGGTCTTGCTTGTATCGTGGTCTTGCTTGTATCGTGGTCTGACATGTATCGAGGTCTTGCTTGTATCGTGGTCTTGCGTGTATCGTGGTCTTGCTTGTATCGTAATCTGACATGTATCCAGGTCTTGCTTGTATCGAGGTCTTGCTTGTATCGTGTTCTGACATGTATCGTGGTCTTGCTTGTATCGTGGTCTTGCTTGTATCGTGGTCTGACCTGTATCGAGGTCTTGCTTGTATCGTGGTCTTGCTTGTATCGTGGTCTTGCTTGTATCGTGGTCTGACATGTATCGAGGTCTTGCTTGTATCGTGGTCTTGCTTGTATCGAGGTCTTGCTTGTATCGAGGTCTTGCTTGTATCGTGGTCTGGCTTGTATCGTGGTCTTGCTTGTATCGTGGTCTGACATGTATCGAGGTCTTGCTTGTTTCGTGGTCTTGCTTGTATCGTGGTCTTGCTTGTATCGAGGTCTTGCTTGTATCGTTGTCTGGCTTGTATCGTGGTCTGACATGTATCGTGGTCTTGCTTGTATCGTGGTCTGACATGTATCGAGGTCTTGCTTGTATCGTGGTCTTGCTTGTATCGTGGTCTTACTTGTATCGAGGTCTTACATGTATTGAGGTCTTGCTTGTATCGAGGTCTTGCTTGTATCGAGGTCTGGCTTGTATCGTGGTCTGACATGTATCGAGGTCTGACATGTATCGAGGTCTGGCTTGTATCGTGGTCTGGCTTGTATCGTGGTCTGGCTTGTATCGAGGTCTGGCTTGTATCGAGGTCTGGCTTGTATCGAAGTCTTGCTTGTATCGAGGTCTGGCTTGTATCGAGGTCTGGCTTGTATCGTGGTCTGGCTTGTATCGAGGTCTGGCTTGTATCGTGGTCTGGCTTGTATCGAGGTCTGGCTTATATCGTGGTCTGGCTTGTATCGTAGTCTGGCTTGTATCGAGGTCTGGCTTGTATCGTGGTCTGGCTTGTATCGTGGTCTGGCTTGTATCGTGGTCTGACATGTATCGTGGTCTAGCTTGTATCGAAGTCTGGCTTGTATCGAGGTCTGGCTTGTATCGTGGTCTGGCTTGTATCGTGGTCTGGCTTGTATCGTGGTCTGGCTTGTATCGTGGTCTGGCTTGTATCGAGGTCTGGCTTGTATCGAGGTCTGGCTTGTATCTTGGTCTGGCTTGTATCGTGGTCTGACATGCATCGAGGTCTTGCTTGTATCGTGGTCTTGGTTGTATCGTGGTCTGACATGTATCGTGGTCTGACATGTATCGTGGTCTGACATGTATCGTGGTCTTGCTTGTATCGTGGTCTTGCTTGTATCGTGGTCTGACATGCATCGAGGTCTTGCTTGTATCGTGGTCTTGCTTGTATCGTGGTCTGACATGTATCGTGGTCTTGCTTGTATCGTGGTCTTGCTTGTATCGTGGTCTGACATGTATCGAGGTCTTGCTTGTTTCGTGGTCTTGCTTGTATCGTGGTCTTGCTTGTATCGTGGTCTGACATGTATCGAGGTCTTGCTTGTATCGTGGTCTTGCTTGTATCGAGGTCTTGCTTGTATCGAAGTCTTGCTTGTATCGAGGTCTGGCTGGTATCGAGGTCTGGCTTGTATCGTGGTCTGGCTTGTATCGAGGTCTGGCTTGTATCGTGGTCTGGCTTGTATCGAGGTCTGGCTTATATCGTGGTCTGGCTTGTATCGTGGTCTGGCTTGTATCGAGGTCTGGCTTGTATCGTGGTCTGGCTTGTATCGTGGTCTGACATGTATCGTGGTCTAGCTTGTATCGAAGTCTGGCTTGTATCGAGGTCTGGCTTGTATCGTGGTCTGGCTTGTATCGTGGTCTGGCTTGTATCGTGGTCTGGCTTGTATCGAGGTCTGGCTTGTATCGAGGTCTGGCTTGTATCTTGGTCTGGCTTGTATCGTGGTCTGACATGCATCGAGGTCTTGCTTGTATCGTGGTCTTGCTTGTATCGTGGTCTGACATGTATCGTGGTCTTGCTTGTATCGTGGTCTTGCTTGTATCGTGGTCTGACATGTATCGTGGTCTTGCTTGTATCGTGGTCTGACATGTATCGTGGTCTGACATGTATCGTGGTCTGACATGTATCGTGGTCTTGCTTGTATCGTGGTCTTGCTTGTATCGTGGTCTGACATGCATCGAGGTCATGCTTGTATCGTGGTCTTGCTTGTATCGTGGTCTTGCTTGTATCAAGGTCTTACATGTATTGAGGTCTTGCTTGTATCGAGGTCTTGCTTGTATCGGGGTCTGGCTTGTATCGTGGTCTGACATGTATCGAGGTCTGACATGTATCGAGGTCTGGCTTGTATCGTGGTCTGGCTTGTATCGTGGTCTGGCTTGTATCGAGGTCTGGCTTGTATCGAGGTCTGGCTTGTATCGAAGTCTTGCTTGTATCGAGGTCTGGCTTGTATCTTGGTCTGACATGTATCGTGGTCTTGCTTGTATCGTGGTCTGACATGTATCGTGGTCTGACATGTATCGTGGTCTGACATGTATCGTGGTCTTGCTTGTATCGTGGTCTTGCTTGTATCGTGGTCTGACATGCATCGAGGTCTTGCTTGTATCGTGGTCTTGCTTGTATCGTGGTCTGACATGTATCGTGGTCTTGCTTGTATCGTGGTCTTGCTTGTATCGTGGTCTGACATGTATCGTGGTCTTGCTTGTATCGTGGTCTGACATGTATCGTGGTCTGACATGTATCGTGGTCTGACATGTATCGTGGTCTTGCTTGTATCGTGGTCTTGCTTGTATCGTGGTCTGACATGTATCGTGGTCTTGCTTGTATCGTGGTCTTGCTTGTATCGTGGTCTGACATGTATCGAGGTCTTGCTTGTATCGTGGTCTTGCGTGTATCGTGGTCTTGCTTGTATCGTAATCTGACATGTATCCAGGTCTTGCTTGTATCGAGGTCTTGCTTGTATCGTGTTCTGACATGTATCGTGGTCTTGCTTGTATCGTGGTCTTGCTTGTATCGTGGTCTGACCTGTATCGAGGTCTTGCTTGTATCGTGGTCTTGCTTGTATCGTGGTCTTGCTTGTATCGTGGTCTGACATGTATCGAGGTCTGACATGTATCGAGGTCTGGCTCGTATCGTGGTCTGGCTCGTATCGTGGTCTGGCTTGTATCGTGGTCTGGCTTGTATCGAGATCTGGCTTGTATCTTGGTCTGGCTTGTATCGAGGTCTGGCTTGTATCGTGGTCTGGCTTGTATCGAGGTCTGGCTTATATCGTGGTCTGGCTTGTATCGTGGTCTGGCTTGTATCGAGGTCTGGCTTGTATCGTGGTCTGGCTTGTATCGTGGTCTGGCTTGTATCGTGGTCTGACATGTATCGTGGTCTAGCTTGTATCGAAGTCTGGCTTGTATCGAGGTCTGGCTTGTGTCGAGGTCTGGCTTGTATCGTGGTCTGGCTTGTATCGTGGTCTGGCTTGTATCGTGGTCTGGCTTGTATCGAGGTCTGGCTTGTATCGAGGTCTTGCTTGTATCGTGGTCTTGCGTGTATCGTGGTCTTTCTTGTATCGTAATCTGACATGTATCCAGGTCTTGCTTGTATCGAGGTCTTGCTTGTATCGTGTTCTGACATGTATCGTGGTCTTGCTTGTATCGTGGTCTTGCTTGTATCGTGGTCTGACATGTATCGAGGTCTTGCTTGAATCGTGGTCTTGCTTGTGTCGTGGTCTTGCTTGTATCGTGGTCTGACATGTATCGAGTTCTTGCTTGTATCGTGGTCTTGCTTGTATCGAGGTATTGCTTGTATCGAGGTCTTGCTTGTATCGTGGTCTGGCTTGTATCGTGGTCTTGCTTGTATCGTGGTCTGACATGTATCGAGGTCTTGCTTGTTTCGTGGTCTGGCTTGTATCGTGGTCTTGCTTGTATCGAGGTCTTGCTTGTATTGTTGTCTGGCTTGTATCATGGTCTGACATGTATCGTGGTCTTGCTTGTATCGTGGTCTGACATGTATCGAGGTCTTGCTTGTATCGTGGTCTTGCTTGTATCGTGGTCTTGCTTTTATCGAGGTCTGGCTTGTATCGTGGTCTGGCTTGTATCGTGGTCTGGCTTGTATCGAGGTCTGGCTTGTATCGAGGTATGGCTTGTATCGAGGTCTTGCTTGTATCGAGGTCTGGCTTGTATCGAGGTCTGGCTTGTATCGTGGTCTGGCTTGTATTGAGGTCTGACATGTATCGAGGTCTGGCTCGTATCGTGGTCTGGCTCGTATCGTGGTCTGGCTTGTATCGTGGTCTGGCTTGTATCGAGATCTGGCTTGTATCGTGGTCTGGCTTGTATCGAGGTCTGGCTTGTATCGTGGTCTGGCTTGTATCGAGGTCTGGCTTGTATCGTGGTCTGACATGTATCGTGGTCTGACATGTATCGTGGTCTGGCTTGTATCGTGGTCTGACATGTATCGTGGTCTGACATGTATCGTGGTCTGACATGAATCGTGGTCTGACATGTATCGTGGTCTGACATGTATCGTGGTCTGACATGTATCGTGGTCTGACATGTATCGTGGTCTGACATGTATCGTGGTCTTGCTTGTATCGTGGTCTGACATGTATCGTGGTCTGACATGTATCGTGGTCTGACATGTATCGTGGTCTTGCTTGTATCGTGGTCTTGCTTGTATCGTGGTCTGACATGCATCGTGGTCTTGCTTGTATCGTGGTCTGACATGTATCGTGGTCTTGCTTGTATCGTGGTCTTGCTTGTATCGTGGTCTGACATGTATCGTGGTCTTGCTTGTATCGTGGTCTGACATGTATCGTGGTCTGACATGTATCGTGGTCTGACATGTATCGTGGTCTTGCTTGTATCGTGGTCTTGCTTGTATCGTGGTCTGACATGCATCGAGGTCTTGCTTGTATCGTGGTCTTGCTTGTATCCTGGTCTGACATGTATCGTGGTCTTGCTTGTATCGTGGTCTTGCTTGTATCGTGGTCTGACATGTATCGAGGTCTTGCTTGTATCGTGGTATTGCGTGTATTGTGGTCTTGCTTGTATCGTAATCTCACATGTATCCAGGTCTTGCTTGTATCGAGGTCTTGCTTGTATCGTGTTCTGACATGTATCGTGGTCTCACTTGTATCGTGGTCTTGCTTGTATCGTGGTCTGACATGTATCGAGGTCTTGCTTGTATCGTGGTCTTGCTTGTATCGTGGTCTTGCTTGTATCGTGGTCTGACATGTATCGAGGTCTTGCTTGTATCGTGGTCTTGCTTGTATCGAGGTCTTGCTTATATCGAAGTCTTGCTTGTATCGTGGTCCGGCTTGTATCGTGGTCTTGCTTGTATCGTGGTCTGACATGTATCGAGGTCTTGCTTGTATCGTGGTCTTGCTTGTATCGTGGTCTTGCTTGTATCGAGGTCTGGCTTGTATCGTTGTCTGGCTTGTATCGTGGTCTGACATGTATCGTGGTCTTGCTTGTATCGTGGTCTGACATGTATCGAGGTCTTGCTTGTATCGTGGTCTTGCTTGTATCGTGGTCTTGCTTGTATCGAGGTCTGACATGTATCGAGGTCTTGCTTGTATCGAGGTCTTGCTTGTATCGTGGTCTGACATGTATCGTGGTCTGACATGTATCGTGGTCTGACATGTATCGTGGTCTGACATGTATCGTGGTCTGGCTTGTATCGTGGTCTTGCTTGTATCGTGGTCTGACATGTATCGTGGTCTGGCTTGTATCGTGGTCTGACATGTATCGTGGTCTGACATGTATCGTGGTCTGGCTTGTATCGTGGTCTGACATGTATCGTGGTCTGACATGTATCGTGGTCTGACATGAATCGTGGTATGACATGTATCGTGGTCTGACATGTATCGTGGTCTGACATGTATCGTGGTCTGACATGTATCGTGGTCTTGCTTGTATCGTGGTCTGACATGTATCGTGGTCTGACATGTATCGTGGTCTGACATGTATCGTGGTCTTGCTTGTATCGTGGTCTTGCTTGTATCGTGGTCTGACATGCATCGAGGTCTTGCTTGTTTCGTGGTCTTGCTTGTATCGTGGTCTGACATGTATCGTGGTTTTGCTTGTATCGTGGTCTTGCTTGTATCGTGGTCTGACATGTATCTAGGTCTTGCTTGTATCGTGGTCTGACATGTATCGTGGTCTGACATGTATCGTGGTCTGACATGTATCGTGGTCTTGCTTGTATCGTGGTCTTGCTTGTATCGTGGTCTGACATGCATCGAGGTCTTGCTTGTATCGTGGTCTTGCTTGTATCGTGGTCTGACATGTATCGTGGTCTTGCTTGTATCGTGGTCTTGCTTGTATCGTGGTCTGACATGTATCGAGGTCTTGCTTGTATCGTGGTCTTGCGTGTATCGTGGTCTTTCTTGTATCGTAATCTGACATGTATCCAGGTCTTGCTTGTATCGAGGTCTTGCTTGTATCGTGTTCTGACATGTATCGTGGTCTTGCTTGTATCGTGGTCTTGCTTGTATCGTGGTCTGACATGTATCGAGGTCTTGCTTGAATCGTGGTCTTGCTTGTGTCGTGGTCTTGCTTGTATCGTGGTCTTACATGTATCGAGTTCTTGCTTGTATCGTGGTCTTGCTTGTATCGAGGTATTGCTTGTATCGAGGTCTTGCTTGTATCGTGGTCTGGCTTGTATCGTGGTCTTGCTTGTATCGTGGTCTGACATGTATCGAGGTCTTGCTTGTTTCGTGGTCTGGCTTGTATCGTGGTCTTGCTTGTATCGAGGTCTTGCTTGTATCGTTGTCTGGCTTGTATCGTGGTCTGACATGTATCGTGGTCTTGCTTGTATCGTGGTCTGACATGTATCGAGGTCTTGCTTGTATCGTGGTCTTGCTTGTATCGTGGTCTGGCTTGTATCGTGGTCTTGCTTATATCGTGGTCTGACATGTATCGAGGTCTTGCTTGTATCGTGGTCTTGCTTGTATCGTGGTCTTGCTTGTATCGAGGTCTGGCTTGTATCGTTGTCTGGCTTGTATCGTGGTCTGACATGTATCGTGGTCTTGCTTGTATCGTGGTCTGACATGTATCGAGGTCTTGCTTGTATCGTGGTCTTGCTTGTATCGTGGTCTTGCTTGTATCGAGGTCTGACATGTATCGAGGTCTTGCTTGTATCGAGGTCTTGCTTGTATCGTGGTCTGACATGTATCGTGGTCTGACATGTATCGTGGTCTGACATGTATCGTGGTCTGACATGTATCGTGGTCTGGCTTGTATCGTGGTCTTGCTTGTATCGTGGTCTGACATGTATCGTGGTCTGGCTTGTATCGTGGTCTGACATGTATCGTGGTCTGACATTTATCGTGGTCTGGCTTGTATCGTGGTCTGACATGTATCGTGGTCTGACATGTATCGTGGTCTGACATGATTCGTGGTATGACATGTATCGTGGTCTGACATGTATCGTGGTCTGACATGTATCGTGGTCTTGCTTGTATCGTGGTCTGACATGTATCGTGGTCTGACATGTATCGTGGTCTGACATGTATCGTGGTCTTGCTTGTATCGTGGTCTTGCTTGTATCGTGGTCTGACATGCATCGAGGTCTTGCTTGTTTCGTGGTCTTGCTTGTATCGTGGTCTGACATGTATCGTGGTCTTGCTTGTATCGTGGTCTTGCTTGTATCGTGGTCTGACATGTATCTAGGTCTTGCTTGTATCGTGGTCTGACATGTATCGTGGTTAGACATGTATCGTGGTCTGACATGTATCGTGGTCTTGCTTGTATCGTGGTCTTGCTTGTATCGTGGTCTGACATGCATCGAGGTCTTGCTTGTATCGTGGTCTTGCTTGTATCGTGGTCTGACATGTATCGTGGTCTTGCTTGTATCGTGGTCTTGCTTGTATCGTGGTCTGACATGTATCGAGGTCTTGCTTGTATCGTGGTCTTGCGTGTATCGTGGTCTTTCTTGTATCGTAATCTGACATGTATCCAGGTCTTGCTTGTATCGAGGTCTTGCTTGTATCGTGTTCTGACATGTATCGTGGTCTTGCTTGTATCGTGGTCTTGCTTGTATCGTGGTCTGACATGTATCGAGGTCTTGCTTGTATCGTGGTCTTGCTTGTATCGTGGTCTTGCTTGTATCGTGGTCTGACATGTATCGAGTTCTTGCTTGTATCGTGGTCTTGCTTGTATCGAGGTATTGCTTGTATCGAGGTCTTGCTTGTATCGTGGTCTGGCTTGTATCGTGGTCTTGCTTGTATCGTGGTCTGACATGTATCGAGGTCTTGCTTGTTTCGTGGTCTGGCTTGTATCGTGGTCTTGCTTGTATCGAGGTCTTGCTTGTATCGTTGTCTGGCTTGTATCGTGGTCTGACATGTATCGTGGTCTTGCTTGTATCGTGGTCTGACATGTATCGAGGTCTTGCTTGTATCGTGGTCTTGCTTGTATCGTGGTCTTGCTTGTATCGTGGTCTGACATGTATCTAGGTCTTGCTTGTATCGTGGTCTGACATGTATCGTGGTCTGACATGTATCGTGGTCTGACATGTATCGTGGTCTTGCTTGTATCGTGGTCTTGCTTGTATTGTGGTCTGACATGCATCGAGGTCTTGCTTGTATCGTGGTCTTGCTTGTATCGTGGTCTGACATGTATCGTGGTCTTGCTTGTATCGTGGTCTTGCTTGTATCGTGGTCTGACATGTATCGAGGTCTTGCTTGTATCGTGGTCTTGCGTGTATCGTGGTCTTTCTTGTATCGTAATCTGACATGTATCCAGGTCTTGCTTGTATCGAGGTCTTGCTTGTATCGTGTTTTGACATGTATCGTGGTCTTGCTTGTATCGTGGTCTTGCTTGTATCGTGGTCTGACATGTATCGAGGTCTTGCTTGAATCGTGGTCTTGCTTGTGTCGTGGTCTTGCTTGTATCGTGGTCTGACATGTATCGAGTTCTTGCTTGTATCGTGGTCTTGCTTGTATCGAGGTATTGCTTGTATCGAGGTCTTGCTTGTATCGTGATCTGGCTTGTATCGTGGTCTTGCTTGTATCGTGGTCTGACATGTATCGAGGTCTTGCTTGTTTCGTGGTCTGGCTTGTATCGTGGTCTTGCTTGTATCGAGGTCTTGCTTGTATCGTTGTCTGGCTTGTATCGTGGTCTGACATGTATCGTGGTCTTGCTTGTATCGTGGTCTGACATGTATCGAGGTCTTGCTTGTATCGTGGTCTTGCTTGTATCGTGGTCTTGCTTTTATCGAGGTCTGGCTTGTATCGTGGTCTGGCTTGTATCGTGGTCTGGCTTGTATCGAGGTCTGGCTTGTATCGAGGTATGGCTTGTATCGAGGTCTTGCTTGTATCGAGGTCTGGCTTGTATCGAGGTCTGGCTTGTATCGTGGTCTGGCTTGTATTGAGGTCTGACATGTATCGAGGTCTGGCTCGTATCGTGGTCTGGCTCGTATCGTGGTCTGGCTTGTATCGTGGTCTGGCTTGTATCGAGATCTGGCTTGTATCGTGGTCTGGCTTGTATCGAGGTCTGGCTTGTATCGTGGTCTGGCTTGTATCGAGGTCTGGCTTGTATCGTGGTCTGACATGTATCGTGGTCTGACATGTATCGTGGTCTGGCTTGTATCGTGGTCTGACATGTATCGTGGTCTGACATGTATCGTGGTCTGACATGAATCGTGGTCTGACATGTATCGTGGTCTGACATGTATCGTGGTCTGACATGTATCGTGGTCTGACATGTATCGTGGTCTGACATGTATCGTGGTCTTGCTTGTATCGTGGTCTGACATGTATCGTGGTCTGACATGTATCGTGGTCTTGCTTGTATCGTGGTCTTGCTTGTATCGTGGTCTGACATGCATCGTGGTCTTGCTTGTATCGTGGTCTGACATGTATCGTGGTCTTGCTTGTATCGTGGTCTTGCTTGTATCGTGGTCTGACATGTATCGTGGTCTTGCTTGTATCGTGGTCTGACATGTATCGTGGTCTGACATGTATCGTGGTCTGACATGTATCGTGGTCTTGCTTGTATCGTGGTCTTGCTTGTATCGTGGTCTGACATGCATCGAGGTCTTGCTTGTATCGTGGTCTTGCTTGTATCCTGGTCTGACATGTATCGTGGTCTTGCTTGTATCGTGGTCTTGCTTGTATCGTGGTCTGACATGTATCGAGGTCTTGCTTGTATCGTGGTATTGCGTGTATTGTGGTCTTGCTTGTATCGTAATCTCACATGTATCCAGGTCTTGCTTGTATCGAGGTCTTGCTTGTATCGTGTTCTGACATGTATCGTGGTCTCACTTGTATCGTGGTCTTGCTTGTATCGTGGTCTGACATGTATCGAGGTCTTGCTTGTATCGTGGTCTTGCTTGTATCGTGGTCTTGCTTGTATCGTGGTCTGACATGTATCGAGGTCTTGCTTGTATCGTGGTCTTGCTTGTATCGAGGTCTTGCTTATATCGAAGTCTTGCTTGTATCGTGGTCCGGCTTGTATCGTGGTCTTGCTTGTATCGTGGTCTGACATGTATCGAGGTCTTGCTTGTATCGTGGTCTTGCTTGTATCGTGGTCTTGCTTGTATCGAGGTCTGGCTTGTATCGTTGTCTGGCTTGTATCGTGGTCTGACATGTATCGTGGTCTTGCTTGTATCGTGGTCTGACATGTATCGAGGTCTTGCTTGTATCGTGGTCTTGCTTGTATCGTGGTCTTGCTTGTATCGAGGTCTGACATGTATCGAGGTCTTGCTTGTATCGAGGTCTTGCTTGTATCGTGGTCTGACATGTATCGTGGTCTGACATGTATCGTGGTCTGACATGTATCGTGGTCTGACATGTATCGTGGTCTGGCTTGTATCGTGGTCTTGCTTGTATCGTGGTCTGACATGTATCGTGGTCTGGCTTGTATCGTGGTCTGACATGTATCGTGGTCTGACATGTATCGTGGTCTGGCTTGTATCGTGGTCTGACATGTATCGTGGTCTGACATGTATCGTGGTCTGACATGAATCGTGGTATGACATGTATCGTGGTCTGACATGTATCGTGGTCTGACATGTATCGTGGTCTGACATGTATCGTGGTCTTGCTTGTATCGTGGTCTGACATGTATCGTGGTCTGACATGTATCGTGGTCTGACATGTATCGTGGTCTTGCTTGTATCGTGGTCTTGCTTGTATCGTGGTCTGACATGCATCGAGGTCTTGCTTGTTTCGTGGTCTTGCTTGTATCGTGGTCTGACATGTATCGTGGTCTTGCTTGTATCGTGGTCTTGCTTGTATCGTGGTCTGACATGTATCTAGGTCTTGCTTGTATCGTGGTCTGACATGTATCGTGGTTAGACATGTATCGTGGTCTGACATGTATCGTGGTCTTGCTTGTATCGTGGTCTTGCTTGTATCGTGGTCTGACATGCATCGAGGTCTTGCTTGTATCGTGGTCTTGCTTGTATCGTGGTCTGACATGTATCGTGGTCTTGCTTGTATCGTGGTCTTGCTTGTATCGTGGTCTGACATGTATCGAGGTCTTGCTTGTATCGTGGTCTTGCGTGTATCGTGGTCTTTCTTGTATCGTAATCTGACATGTATCCAGGTCTTGCTTGTATCGAGGTCTTGCTTGTATCGTGTTCTGACATGTATCGTGGTCTTGCTTGTATCGTGGTCTTGCTTGTATCGTGGTCTGACATGTATCGAGGTCTTGCTTGTATCGTGGTCTTGCTTGTATCGTGGTCTTGCTTGTATCGTGGTCTGACATGTATCGAGTTCTTGCTTGTATCGTGGTTTTGCTTGTATCGAGGTATTGCTTGTATCGAGGTCTTGCTTGTATCGTGGTCTGGCTTGTATCGTGGTCTTGCTTGTATCGTGGTCTGACATGTATCGAGGTCTTGCTTGTTTCGTGGTCTGGCTTGTATCGTGGTCTTGCTTGTATCGAGGTCTTGCTTGTATCGTTGTCTGGCTTGTATCGTGGTCTGACATGTATCGTGGTCTTGCTTGTATCGTGGTCTGACATGTATCGAGGTCTTGCTTGTATCGTGGTCTTGCTTGTATCGTGGTCTTGCTTGTATCGAGGTCTGACATGTATCGAGGTCTTGCTTGTATCGAGGTCTTGCTTGTATCGAGGTCTTGCTTGTATTGTGGTCTGACATGTCACGAAGTCTGACATGTATCGAGGTCTGGCTTGTATCGTGGTCTGGCTTGTATCGTGGTCTGGCTTGTATCGAGGTCTGGCTTGTATCGAGGTCTGGCTTGTATCGAAGTCTTGCTTGTATCGAGGTCTGGCTTGTATCGAGGTCTGGCTTGTATCGTGGTCTGGCTTGTATCGAGGTCTGATTGTATCGTGGTCTGGCTTGTATCGAGGTCTGGCTTATATCGTGGTCTGGCTTGTATCGTGGTCTGGCTTGTATCGAGGTCTGGCTTGTATCGTGGTCTGGTTTGTATCGTGGTCTGGCTTGTATCGTGGTCTGACATGTATCGTGGTCTAGCTTGTATCGAAGTCTGGCTTGTATCGAGGTCTGGCTTGTATCGTGGTCTGGCTTGTATCGTGGTCTGGCTTGTATCGTGGTCTAGCTTGTATCGTGGTCTGGCTTGTATCGAGGTCTGGCTTGTATCGAGGTCTGGCTTGTATCTTGGTCTGGCTTGTATCGTGGTCTGACATGCATCGAGGTCTTGCTTGTATCGTGGTCTTGCTTGAATCGTGGTCTGACATGTATCGTGGTCTTGCTTGTATCGTGGTCTTGCTTGTATCGTGGTCTGACATGTATCGTGGTCTTGCTTGTATCGTGGTCTGACATGTATCGTGGTCTGACATGTATCGTGGTCTGACATGTATCGTGGTCTTGCTTGTATCGTGGTCTTGCTTGTATCGTGGTCTGACATGCATCGAGGTCTTGCTTGTATCGTGGTCTTGCTTGTATCGTGGTCTGACATGTATCGTGGTCTTGCTTGTATCGTGGTCTTGCTTGTATCGAGGTCTTGCTTGTATCGAGGTCTTGCTTGTATCGTGGTCTGGCTTGTATTGTGGTCTTCCTTGTATCGTGGTCTGACATGTATCGAGGTCTTGCTTGTATCGTGGTCTTGCTTGTATCGTGGTCTTGCTTTTATCGAGGTCTGGCTTGTATCGTGGTCTGGCTTGTATCGTGGTCTGGCTTGTATCGAGGTCTGGCTTGTATCGAGGTCTGGCTTGTATCGAGGTCTTGCTTGTATCGAGGTCTGGCTTGTATCGAGGTCTGGCTTGTATCGTGGTCTGGCTTGTATCGAGGTCTGACATGTATCGAGGTCTGGCTCGTATCGTGGTCTGGCTCGTATCGTGGTCTGGCTTGTATCGTAGTCTGGCTTGTATCGAGGTCTTGCTTGTATCGTGGTCTCGCTTGTATCGAGGTCTGGCTTGTATCGTGGTCTGGCTTGTATCGAGGTCTGGCTTATATCGTGGTCTGGCTTGTATCTTGGTCTGGCTTGTATCGAGGTCTGGCTTGTATCGTGGTCTGGCTTGTATCGTGGTCTGGCTTGTATCGTGGTCTGACATGTATCGTGGTCTAGCTTGTATCGAAGTCTGGCTTGTATCGAGGTCTGGCTTGTATCGAGGTCTGGCTTGTATCGTGGTCTGGCTTGTATCGTGGTCTGGCTTGTATCGTGGTCTGGCTTGTAGTGAGGTCTGGCTTGTATCGAGGTCTGACTTGTATCTTGGTCTGGCTTGTATCGTGGTCTGACATGCATCGAGGTCTTGCTTGTATCGTGGTCTTGCTTGTATCGTGGTCTGACATGTATCGTGGTCTTGCTTGTATCGTGGTCTTGCGTGTATCGTGGTCTTGCTTGTATCGTAATCTGACATGTATCCAGGTCTTGCTTGTATCGTGGTCTTGCTTGTATCGTGGTCTGACATGTATCGTGGTCTTGCTTGTATCGTGGTCTTGCTTGTATCGTGGTCTGACATGTATCGTGGTCTTGCTTGTATCGTGGTCTGACATGTATCGTGGTCTGACATGTATCGTGGTCTGACATGTATCGTGGTCTTGCTTGTATCGTGGTCTTGCTTGTATCGTGGTCTGACATGCATCGAGGTCTTGCTTGTATCGTGGTCTTGCTTGTATCGTGGTCTGACATGTATCGTGGTCTTGCTTGTATCGTGGTCTTGCTTGTATCGTGGTCTGACATGTATCGAGGTCTTGCTTGTATCGTGGTCTTGCGTGTTTCGTGGTCTTGCTTGTATCGTAATCTGACATGTATCCAGGTCTTGCTTGTATCGAGGTCTTGCTTGTATCGTGTTCTGACATGTATCGTGGTCTTGCTTGTATCGTGGTCTTGCTTGTATCGTGGTCTGACATGTATCGAGGTCTTGCTTGTATCGTGGTCTTGCGTGTTTCGTGGTCTTGCTTGTATCGTAATCTGACATGTATCCAGGTCTTGCTTGTATCGAGGTCTTGCTTGTATCGTGTTCTGACATGTATCGTGGTCTTGCTTGTATCGTGGTCTTGCTTGTATCGTGGTCTGACATGTATCGAGGTCTTGCTTGTATCGTGGTCTTGCTTGTATCGTGGTCTTGCTTGTATCGTGGTCTGACATGTATAGAGGTCTTGCTTGTATCGTGGTCTTGCTTGTATCGAGGTCTTGCTTGTATCGAGGTCTTGCTTGTATCGTGGTCTGGCTTGTATCGTGGTCTTGCTTGTATCGTGGTCTGACATGTATCGAGGTCTTGTTTGTATCGTGGTCTTGCTTGTATCGTGGTCTTGCTTGTATCGAGGTCTTGCTTGTATCGTTGTCTGGCTTGTATCGTGGTCTGACATGTATCGTGGTCTTGCTTGTATCGTGGTCTGACATGTATCGAGGTCTTGCTTGTATCGTGGTCTTGCTTGTATCGTGGTCTTGCTTGTATCGAGGTCTGACATGTATCGAGGTCTTGCTTGTATCGAGGTCTTGCTTGTATCGAGGTCTGGCTTGTATCGTGGTCTGACATGTATCGAGGTCTGACATGTATCGAGGTCTGGCTTGTATCGTGGTCTGGCTTGTATCGTGGTCTGGCTTGTATCGAGGTCTGGCTTGTATCTAGGTCTGGCTTGTATCGAGGTCTTGCTTGTATCGAGGTCTGGCTTGTATCGAGGTCTGGCTTGTATCGTGGTCTGGCTTGTATCGAGATCTAGCTTGTATCGTGGTCTGGCTTGTATCGAGGTCTGGCTTATATCGTGGTCTGGCTTGTATCGTGGTCTGGCTTGTATCGAGGTCTGGCTTGTATCGTGGTCTGGCTGGTATCGTGGTCTGGCTTGTATCGTGGTCTGACATGTATCGTGGTCTAGCTTGTATCGAAGTCTGGCTTGTATCGAGGTCTGGCTTGTATCGAGGTCTGGCTTGTATCGTGGTCTGGCTTGTATCGTGGTCTGGCTTGTATTGTGGTCTGGCTTGTATCGAGGTCTGGCTTGTATCAAGGTCTGGCTTGTATCTTGGTCTGGCTTGTATCGTGGTCTGACATGCATCGAGGTCTTGCTTGTATCGTGGTCTTGCTTGTATCGTGGTCTGACATGTATCGTGGTTTTGCTTGTATCGTGGTATTGCTTGTATCGTGGTCTGACATGTATCGTGGTCTTGCTTGTATCGTGTTCTGACATGTATCGTGGTCTGACATGTATCGTGGTCTGACATGTATCGTGGTCTTGCTTGTATCGTGGTCTTGCTTGTATCGTGGTCTGACATGCATCGAGGTCTTGCTTGTATCGTGGTCTTGCTTGTATCGTGGTCTGACATGTATCGTGGTCTTGCTTGTATAGTGGTCTTGCTTGTATCGAGGGCTGGCTTGTATCGAGGTCTTGCTTGTATCGAGGTCTGGCTTGTATCGAGGTCTGGCTTGTATCGTGGTCTGGCTTGTATCGAGGTCTGACATGTATCGAGGTCTGGCTCGTATCGTGGTCTGGCTCGTATCGTGGTCTGGCTTGTATCGTGGTCTGGCTTGTATCGAGGTCTGGCTTGTATCGTGGTCTGGCTTGTATCGAGGTCTGGCTTGTATCGTGGTCTGGCTTGTATCGAGGTCTGGCTTATATCGTGGTCTGGCTTGTATCGTGGTCTGGCTTGTATCGATGTCTGGCTTGTATCGTGGTCTGGCTTGTATCGTGGTCTGACATGTATTGTGGTCTGGCTTGTATCGTGGTCTGACATGTATCGTGGTCTAGCTTGTATCGAAGTCTGGCTTGTATCGAGGTCTGGCTTGTATCGAGGTCTGGCTTGTATCGTTGTGTGACATGTATCGTGGTCTGGCTTGTATCGAGGTCTGGCTTGTATCGAGGTCTGGCTTGTATCTTGGTCTGGCTTGTATCGTGGTCTGGCTTGTATCGTGGTCTGGCTTGTATCGAGGTCTGGCTTGTATCGAGGTCTGGCTTGTATCTTGGTTTGGCTTGTATCGTGGTCTGGCTTGTATCGAGGTCTGGCTTGTATCGTCGTCTGGTATCGTTCAGACCGAGACCAATCGTATTAGTCGGCCTGAACACTGACCTGTGACGTCGCAACCTGTGGGCGTTTTAGACAAATAGATCTTGCCACGTCACAGGCCTGTACGACGTGGCAACGAGCAAATGGTCTCCGCTTCCCACAGGTTGCGACGTCACAGGCGATAGGTCTCGTTCAGACTAATAGAACACTTCGTGTCTGAATTATTACTTAATGACATAGAAACGGATCAACCTCTTTTCAAGTTCAATGTCTTGTATAGCGATTGAGATCCTTGCAATTTGCAATATAGTTAGCACTACTCAACGATGTTACTTTATGTGTAGCTATCCCCCTTCTGTCCCCTCCACGTTTTTTTTTATTTCATCAAAAATTTTAAAGTACTCCGTCACGGTCCAATTTTAAGTGGATTTTGTATTTTGCATTTTGGACACGGTCCAAATTTTTATGACCTTCAAATAACAATTTATAGACGTTTTCGAGAATATTAATGCAGCAGTTTAGTGCGTTTTTATGTGTTCACTAGAAGTGAAGGTTAGTGTTGGTTGGTTATGAAAGTGACTTTAACTGTCAAAAGGTCTGTTATCTGCAGAGATTCTCAAACTTATGCAAATGATATCCTTAAGTTTGTAGGGCTGACTTTGGCCTTGTTGTTTGTAATTTCAGAACAGTCTAGCGTTACTCCCAATGTTTGAACTAAGTTATTTTTACAAAGACTTCGTTCTCGATAATTAAGCAGATAAGCAGATTATTGAGAGAGAGAACGAGAAAAAAAAAGAGGGAGACGACAGAGAATGAGAAGAAATACATTTAAATAATAATAATTAATGACCTTATATTTTGAAAAAATGACACCAAAGAACAAATATATATTCCGGTATATAGGGGGTGCGGTGGCAAAGTGGTTAAACGCTTAGCTACCGAACCTGTTGTCCTTGTTCAAATCTCCATGAAAATTGGGCTTTTGAATTTCGGAATCTTTAGGGCGCCCCTGAGTCCATCCATTTCTAATGGGTACTTGACCTTAATTGGGGAAAGTAAAGGCGGTTGCTGGTTGTGCTGGCCACTTGACACCCTACTCGTTAATCGTAAGCCACAGAAACAGATGACCTTAACATCACAGAAAGAAAGAAACAAAAAAAAAAGATATATATATATATATATATATATATATATATATATATAGATAGATAGATAGATAGATAGATAGATAGATAGATAGAGATAGATAGATAGATAGATAGATAGATAGATAGATAGATAGATAGATAGATAGATAGATAGATAGATAGATAGATAGAGATAGATAGATAGATAGATAGGTAGGTAGGTAGGTAGGTAGGTAGGTAGGTAGGTAGGTAGGTAGGTAGATAGATAAATAGAAAGATAGATAGTTAATTCGATACATAAAAGTACATCCATGGAAAATGCCTGTCCTAACTCACGTATCGATACTGTCACTTCATTTCCCTTTATTCTAGAAAAGGGAAATGTCAAAGAAAGTCACAGAGTAAGAATGTGTTAATTTTAATTCATTAATTAGTAAAAGAGATCAGGAAAAAGTCACGAACATCAGTTTTTAGAAGGTGGTAGCTAAGAGAAAAATTCGAAATAAAAGTTTATAAAATTCTAGATAAGACGATTTTTAAAAGTATTTAGTAGATGTCCTTGTTGGTCCACGAGCTTTTTGAGTCAAGTTTAATATAGAAAGATACATATGTATTTACTGCAAGATGTATGCACTATCATAAGTTTAGTAACCTAAATTGACATACTTAATATCAGGTGACCGAGCCTCGCTCGGATGAATAATTTGTTAAGGACGGATATATACCCGAAGTCATTTTGGAAATATTGTTGTAATTACGAAAATGAACGATCGGCTAAAGACTATCAATCCGAAGAGTTGCTTTTTCGTTCTGTCAGTTCTCAAGGTAATTGTACATGGCAATTAGAATAGAAAGTTCCCCAACAGTAGGCCTATAGAAAACCACAGCTCACGTGTTAACGTTTTACATTGCTTCTTTCGCGTAAAACTATTGGGCTATTATAGGCTTGGAAAAAAGTCTTTGCAGTGTAACTTCTAAAATGGTTACTTTCTGACATTTAATATTTAATTAATATATTAATTATGGCTCTGAGACATGGACACTTCACAGAAAACAACTACGACATCTTGAGTGCTTTCACCAAAGATGCTGGCGCTCCATCATGGACATACGGTGGCAGGACCGCACTACAAACAGCGATGTCCTTTCCAACGCCGGTATGGACAGTATAGAGGGACTTCTAATGGTCCGACAGTTGCACTGTGTAGGGCACGAATCCCGTATGGGACACGAACGTATGCCAAAGGCAGTCTTTTTTTGGTGAGCTAAAAGGTGGTTGATGTAACAGAGGCGCCCCACGGAAATGCTTCAAAGACCAGCTTAGGCGCCAACTTTCCTTGGCTGACATAGAAGAGAACAGCTGGTTGTATGTGGCCTCCGAACGAGACAGCTGGAGGTCACTCACGAAGGCAGCGGGATACACATTTCTGACCAAAAGAAAATCTGCTGCCTAGGACAAACCCAAACGCGAAAAGAAATCTAAATTGACTACCTGCGGACAATGGTTATGCTTGCCCTGGATGTGGCAAAATATGTAGGTCACAGCTGAGGCTGCGCAGCCACGGGAAATACTGCATTCCTCACTAATCTTCGGGCTCGAAGACAAGCCTTATTATTATGGCTTTAGTAAGAATCATCAAGTGATGAAAAATCTCTACGTTATAGTGTAAAACGTGCACCTTGTAAGAAAGTAAAATCGCGCATTTTTTCCTAAGAGACTTAAAAACATCGCTTTAGTTTTCTAAAGAAGCGTTATTGTGAGGCATCTCTGTTACTCCGACAACCATTCAGCTAACTAAAAAAAAAGATTGCCAAAAATATGTTCGTCCCTTAGATCCACATAGAGGGGCTGAGAGAATCACTGGTTGACACTAATTTTTGTAGACAGGCGGAGCGATTTATTTCGCCACACTCTCGCTTGGAGGCGTCCAAAAGCACGACTATCCCTGATCACATATCAACCTCTCTTTAAAGCAATGCGTCATTTGATACTATGCTGCCCAGATAATGGGAAGTTATTTACCACTTTAAGGGATGTCTATGCGCGGTGATCTCTGGGCTGAGTAGGTTTTATTGGGTGACTTCTGGAACATGACTTCAGTTTTACCGAGGTTTATAGGTTAACCAAAAAAAAAAAAAAAAAGCAGCAGCGTGATGAAAATTCGTTGACCGCGCGCTGGATATCATCAGGGCCAGCCTTAGGCCTACTGGAGTGGATCCCGAAGGTTCAAAAGCCCCGCGCTAATTCTAGGTGTAAATTGTTAAATTAAACCATTATAATTTATAATAGTGTTCCCGTGGTTTCCTTGTTTTTAGGGAGCTCCTGGAAATAACCTGAATTTCATGTTCCTAAGATAGGCAAAATTGTCATTTTGGGGTGTCAATCAATATGGTAAACGCCAGTCCTACGCGAGATATAAAAAAACGGCATCGTCAGCTTTCATTTAATAAAAATGTAATGCAAATACGAATTTATTTTCAAATACAAAATCTTCATTTTCACTTATTATCCTTATCCCTACCCGCGCGCAATCCATTTCACATAGGCCCCACAAATGTTAGGGCCGGCCCTGGTTGTGCAAGTAAGGCATAGATAAACTGTGTTATGACCATTTCCTATGTTTTTGGTATGGGACAGTAGACTTCGAAGCTTAAACACATTGCAATAATTCACCAGCAAAATAATAACAAAGTAAAAGCTACCTACGGGTGTACGCAATTAAAGTGTAAACAATTTATAAAGCCTTTAAAACACAATAACTAATCATACACAAAGATATTTAATTTCATTATTTTTCTTCCATAGTTTCATAATGTATCAATGTACAATACGATGGTGAGCAAATGTTTAATTACGCCAAGTGACGTAAGCGGTGTCAAGTTTTTTTTCCCATTGACGTCATATAGAAAATTTCATTCATAAAACATTCTAGCCAAAATTAATTTTTCGATAATGAGCCATTTTCAAACCGATATAACGGTCGACTTCGAGTTTTCCCGATGTGGCCAATGAGTTAAGAATTTTTTCCTCACTATTATGCACATACCGTGAAATTTTAAAGAAAATCGTTACAGCCGTTTTCGAAATAAAATTTATATATATTTATAAATATATATACAAGAATTGCTCGCTTAATAGTATAGGATATAAATTTTTTACACAAGATTTAGATTTTTTTTACACTAAATCTAGATTTTTTACACTGGATCTAGATTTTTTACACTAGATCCAGATTTATATTCTAATTAAAATCATTGTAGATTCTAGATCTAAAATTTCTAGGATAGTTTAGAATTATATAGACTAGAACAAGATATAGATTTAAATCTAGAATTTAAGTGTAGATTTCGATTTCCATATGTCTAGATCCATATTGCAGTGTTAAGAAATAATAAAACTAATGTACTATTTTTAAAGTTATTGTTGCTTTCAATCTTTTGTTAGATTATCTAGGCTTTTTAAAAACTTTTTTTACGTAAATCTTATCTAAATTACAAACAAATTATATTAAATTTATATCTAAGATCTAGATCTATAATAGGATTATATCTATATATATATATCTTAAGAGTGCTTAATCAGAAGTTTAGTTTAGGTAGATCTACATCCTTATTCTAGTTCTATTTAAATGAAAATGCCAATAGCTTTGTTGGTAACTGTGCTGAGACATCGAGCAGACGTTGTCAAAGTGCAATCTCGATACCTGTTCTTTTTTATTTTTTTTTAATTTACAAAACAATGCTAAAAGATTATCTGAAATCGCTCGTCTGACATATTGTACATATTCGGTAGTTGTCATGCCGTAATGTGTAAGATATCTCTTTATAAATAATAGGCTATTCGTTTTTTATTAAGTTAAAAGCAATTGCTAGTGGTGCGGTTAGCGGACTGGCCTGATTATCTCAACGGTCCCAGCCATCCCCGTCGTCCAGCAGGAGGTTTAGACTATAATTTATATTATCTTTAACTTAGAAGCAACATCCGAAACATGGAAATTATTTTACAGAAAAAAACATTTTTTTTCAACGCCAAAAGAGTCTTTAAAGCATTATTACTTTTTACAAGCAAAACAAAATCACGTCTTGCATATTCCTAGCTAATAGGCCGATCCTATATGGATACGACGAGTGCCGCCTCTGAGCTAGTGTGTTAACACAAACTTACTTTGTAATCTGTTTTTTTTTAAATTGATTCTTGTGTTGTCAGGTAAAATAAATAATTGTGCAAAATTTTAGTTTGATCTGAAATTTGGTGTGGGAGAAAAAAGTGTACAAACGCATCAAGGCGGTACTTTAAATTATTAGTCAAAAGACTTAAAAATACAAGTGTGACTTCGATCGACTTTTTTTTATGGAAGCGGGACATTGGCTGACCTGCCCGGACATTTTATGAAAAGCGTGACAGACGGTACAAAGTGGCAATGTCCCGTCCAAGTCGGTCACCTTATTTGGGATTGAATTTATTTCTCTTCAATCTTGTCCTTCCTGCTATTTGAATGACCATACCTAAAGAAAACATTGTAACCCGAGAAGAAAAGTGACAGAGAACAAAGCTTTTTAACAAATCTGATAAACACATTTTTTAAATATTTAATATCAGACATGAATATGTCGGCTAAACAGGCAAACCCATCTTCACACTCTACTTTCATTTTCGAGGCAAAAAAATAAAAATAAACAAGGCTACAAAATCTGTCCCCAAGTGGTCCACCAAGGCAGGTAAAAAGGCAGGTTTCAATATTTTCAGAAAGAAAATCAGAATGAATTTCTATCAAAGACAAATGACAGAGAAGAGTGGAGAAAGAAGGTTGACATATTTTTTGTGGTGCTCA
This sequence comes from Biomphalaria glabrata, assembly GCF_947242115.1. Classification (NCBI taxonomy): domain Eukaryota; kingdom Metazoa; phylum Mollusca; class Gastropoda; family Planorbidae; genus Biomphalaria; species Biomphalaria glabrata. The sequence goes on along the minus strand of NC_074714.1, from coordinate 23,068,941 downwards.
AACGGTTCAGCAGACCAAGGTATAGATGAAAGTGAAGGAGAAGTTCGATGTGAACCTGGCTTAACTTTTTTAATACAATAATGTGATGTAATGATTATCTAATTGATTTAATTGTTTTGTAAAGGGTCAATTCTCTTATTCAAAGCCTCAAGGAAAAAAAACATTTCCGTAAAATAAAAAAAAAAAATCCTTTCATTAAGTTCAGTGTTTCGATTCTTAGTGTCCAATTGCAGTTCAACCGATAATAAGAAAAGCTACTTATGAATTTTTTTTTTAAATTATGTTCTACTTATATACATATTAAATAGATTCTTTCTTTTTAAAAAAAGCAAAAAAAAATTTTGTAAATGAAGTAGTTAGTATGACAGAACTTACTTAACTTAGAAATACAATCGTACAAAAAAATACTTTTTTTTACAAAAATTCTAAAACTGTTTGCATACATGTGTTAAAAATATGGTAAATAGTCAACTCCCTTACTAAATAGCCTTTCATGTTTGTTACTATTAATAGTGAATAGTTGTAAAGAAAAAAGGTATATTTTATTTTTAAAAACTGCTTGCATAGTTGATTTAAAAAATTAGATTTTTCGCTTTAAGAAAAGAAAAAAGTACCCGTTGCATCGGAACTTTGAATGATCTAGAATATTATGATGTCGGATTATCACTATCTTTTCTAGTTTACGAGATCTAAACTGGACGGACGGACGGACAGACAGACAGAGAGAACACACAAAATTAATAGCATCTATTCCCCTTTCGGGGGCCGCTAACAAATGTAGCCAGGATTTTTTTCGGGGGGGGGGGGAAAGGGATTTTTTCTCCCCCCCCCCGCAATTGTTTTTAAATTTATTTATGTGTGTGTGTGTGTGTGTACATCATCTTTATTACATTCTGACCCTTCATTCTTTCGGAAGACGTTTATTGTGCTCTAGAATAGGTTCTTCCTGGAGTTAGGGGAAAAATTGTATATTCCCCGCCTTTGTCGGCAAGCGGGTCTGGGGGAGCGCTAGGAGCTCCCCAATCGCGGGGTGGTACTGTTTCTGATATTTAAAGCCAACAAAATGCATATTCTGAGGTATCTACAAAGCATTTTCCTGCTATTAAAAAAGTTTTGTTTCAAAAACCTAATGTGCTATTCTTAATGACTTAGACCCTTCCGCGCCGTTCGGCGCATTAGCTGTCAAGCTGTTTCCATAAAAAGCTGTCACTAGTAATGTCTGAAGCCTCTTCCCACCTACTCTGAGGACCTCTATGTGTGGCGCCAAGTTGTATTAGGATGCCATCGCAACTCTTCTTATGCGTAATTCATTTTGTCGGAGAACAGGCCCCGCAAACCTCATGCGACGCTCTATCACAATCTTACTAAGGGGTCACACTCCCATTTCGGCATAGGATTTCCTTGATTTAGACCCGATCTCTATAACTGACTCCTAAAATCTGTCTTAGCCATTTTTGTTGAGCCACATTTAGTGTTTTTCAATTTCGGCAGATGACTATTCACTGCACTTTATTAATGGAGCCCCGCCACTGGTAGAAATGTGTAACTGTAGTTTGTTTTAGAATAATATTGAAGATAGAGGTTTTCCACCTCAAAACACTCTGTAGGGGAATTTTAAACTCAAAACCATCTGGAGGGGTTTTAAACTTTAAAAAAAAGCCATCTGTAGAAGAGGGGTTTAAACCTAAAAACTCCAATAGGATTGGCTACGCTCAAATAATTTTAGTGTGTAATTTGCTTTTTTTATATTGAAGAGGTGTTTTTTTTAGCATCAAACCCCTCTGAAGGGGGGTTTAAACTCAAAACCCGTTTCTGCAACGCTCATAGCATTTTGAGTGCGTAATTTGCTTTTTTTCTTACACTGAAGATGTCTTTTTTTTAGCTTCAAACCCCGCTGATCTGCGGACTCGAAGACAGGCCTTATTATTATTTTGTGTCAGTACTCTTAGTGTTGACCAGCTTTACCTGATTGCATTAATGCGTTTTAGTGGCGAAAAAAAGAGGGGGGAGGGAGGAGAACAAGGAATCTACTCTGTATTCACCCGTCACTCAAAAGCAGGGCCGGACTCAACCGTTGTGGGGCCCTATGCGAAACGGATTTGGTGGCGCCAAGTTTAGGTAGGGATAAGGATGATAAGTGAAAATTAAGACTTTGTATTAGAAAATAAATTCGTCTTTGCATTTTATTCATTCCTTACTACGTACAGAATTACTTTACAAGCCTTGCGTGTAGCGAAGCCAAACAGAATATCTTCTGTTTCCTACATAGATCACGCTCAATAGCAAGAATTACCAAATGTTTTAATCTATCTTCGAGAATTGTTGACCTCAAGTAATTCTTCATTAGTTTGAGGCGCGAGAACTTCTTTCTCACTAGTTATATGCTAATCAAGAAACAACATTTTTTCCTTTATCTTAGCTTAAAACTATTTGACATGGTTCACAAGAAGAGAAAGCTTACTAAAATACATTTTTTTTGTTTACCATGCCATTGCACATGCAGCTCAAGCCTAAAGATTCAGAACAATCTTTTAAAAAAAGTGAATACCTATTGAAAAGAAAAAAAAGTTTTTTTGCTGCCAGCATAGGAACAGACAGAAAGGTCTTATAGAATAAGAACAATCATTTTTCCCTAAAGACCTCTCTGCAAATCTTGGTCCTTATTACTTTCAATGAAGTAAAAAATGAGTATTTTGGCCATTTTCAGCTTTTTTTTATGACAAGGTGACCATTATTAAATGCATTGTTTACATAATAAATATTTTAATGTTATCATTAAGTAAAATGCGTGCAAAACATGTTGAACTATTTGAAACATGTAAAAACTAAAATATTGATTCCCCCCCCCCCCAAAACCATCATTTTTTTAGTGTTTTTCTAGGCCCTGTAATATGTATGTTTGAATGCTTTTTGATTCTACGAAAAATCCTGGTAAATTATTTAAAACCAACTGGTATTTAAAAAAAAATATAGTTTTTAATTTCGACAAGCCTGACGTTGAAATTACATTTTAAGATGAAGCAGATGTTAAGATATATTGACAATAACTGATATAAATCTTTGTACTATTTGTTGCTTCCAGGTTCTGTTTTATAAAGAAACTAGCAACCGAAGTGATTTTTTGTTTGTTTTAATCCTGAATAAATTGTTTTGAGCTGTACTTGGTACTTTGGTGAAGAGAATAAAATGTTTTGAGCTGTACTTGGTACTTTGGTGAAGAGAATAAATTGTTTTGAGCTGTACTTGGTACTTTGGTGAAGAGAATAAATTGTTTTGAGCTGTACTTGGTACTTTGGTGAAGAGAATAAATTGTTTTGAGCTGTACGTGGTACTTTGGTGAAGAGAATAAATTGTTTTGAGCTGTACTTGATACTTTGGTGAAGAGAATAAATTGTTTTGAGCTGTACTTGGTACTTTGGTGAAGAGAATAAATTGTTTTGAGCTGTACTTGGTACTTTGGTGAAGAGAATAAATTGTTTTGAGCTGTACTTGGTACTTTGGTGAAAAGAATAAATTGTTTTGAGCTGTACTTGGTACTTTGGTGAAGAGAATAAATTGTTTTGAGCTGTACTTGGTACTTTGGTGAAGAGAATAAATTGTTTTGAGCTGTACTTGGTACTTTGGTGAAGAGAATAAATTGTAATGAGCTGTACTTGGTTCTTTGGTGAAGAGAATAAATTGTTTTGAGCTGTACTTGGTAATTTGGTGAAGAGAATAAATTGTTTTGAGCTGCACTTGGTACTTTGGTGAAGAGAATAAATTGTTTTGAGCTGTACTTGGTACTTTGGTGAGGAGAATAAATTGTTTTGAGCTGTACTTGGTACTTTGGTGAAGAGAATAAATTGTTTTGAGCTGTACTTGATACTTTGGTGAAGAGAACCAGTTGACCATGGAGAACATTTTCTCCAAGAGACGGAGCATGTTTTACTTTCATATTTCTTATTACGTTGTGGACTTCACTACTCTAAGAAAAAAGATTCACAACAGATGGTTTCGGTTGGTTGGTGTCAGAAATTATTTCTTCTCCAATAGGCCTTCCTACCAAATTCATCCACTTTGATCAAACGCATTCTAACTGAATGAAAGATTAGATCCAGTTAATGTCTAAGATGTGTTCTAAAAGGTTTGCATGTTCCATAGTTAAGGTTGTATTTTGACAGGGGAGCATAAAAATCAATGCAAACCTAAAATCTCTCAAAAGAATCTGCTATGCGCCGCTATTTGCAGAGCAGGCTTTAGGCCTCTGCTAACTTTAAGACCGCAGTGGGCCCAGCACTTACATAGGACCCGCGCTAATTCTAGGTGTATAATAAAGTATTTCATTAAACCATTTTAAAACTTATAACAGATTTCCCGCGGCCTCCTGATTTACCAGGAGCTCCTGGAAATCTCCTGAAATTGCAAAATATAGGAAATAGTCCTGGAAATCTCCAGATATTGAATTGTCAATTTTTAGGTGTCATTCAGTATGGAAATAATGGAAATCCGTTATGCATAAGGGCCCCACAATGGTTAAGTCCAGGCCCTGCTATTTATTGACAGGTGAATACTACTTGTTCTCCCCGCTCGCCTCTTTTTTTTTCGCCACTAAAATTTAGTGGGGTAACTCTAGTCCGACTAGCAGAAATAAAAACGTGTTCTTTCCATTACTTCTTGGTGTCGAAACTATTGAGCAATGAAGAGAATTATATATATATTAGTCGACCTGCGGCGTAGCATACACCGCTATTTTGCAGGGCCGGCCTGTAACCTATGCGACCGCAGAGGGCCCCGAACTTTCATAGAACCTGAAATAGCAAAATATACGAAAAAGTCTTGGGAATTTCTGGAAATTAATAAAATCTTTTGAAAACCTATACAAATCTCCCGAAATATATAGATAAAATTGTCATTTTGTGGTGTCATTCAATATAGAAAACGCCAATCCTACGTTTGATTAAAAAAAACGGCATTATGCAATACATGTAACTGTGGAATCTGGTGAAAGAAGTTCTCGCGCCTCAAACTAATGAAGAATTACTTGAGGTCAATGTGACAAGTCAAAAACTCGCTGTCAGAGTCACTCTAAATTATCACAGCATTAATTATTATTTTTCATTAATTATTTATTTTATTTTAATTATTTCCCCATCCTACCCCTGATTTCTTTACCCGCGCCACCTTTTCCTCTCCAGGCTAGACTTAGTTGACCACCTTGGAGATAGTAAGGCGCGTCTTTCGATTTATCTTCCCTTGACCGGGGCAAACATACGCACAGTCTTTGATCTTATCGTCAGGATGTCTGACAGCCGCAGTGGACACCACCTTGGTTTGAATGCAAGCTAATCCTTCTCCCCCCCCCCTTCTCTCACGTCTCTCTTTGATCTAAGAGATTACCCTGGTCAACACACCGCGTGATATTCCAAGGTGCGGCTCCCACCTCGAGTCAAATCCACCCACGTGTAAGATAAATCTTAGCCTAGGGCATTTCCTGTGTCCGCCCACATTTTCCAGGCCTTTGTATATAAGGTAAATTAAATCAAGTCCTTCTCATTCGAGCTGAGCTATCGAGTCTGGACTATATCATTTATTCTCCCTCCTAGAGGAGTACCTGGTGGTAAGCCGAACTTAATCACAAGTTCCATCTCAATTACTTTTGTGCTATTTCCATTGGATATTATCATGTGTATTTTATTAGTTCATTTATATTTAATTAGTGCATTGTGTATTTCTCACTGGCGTAAGTAGAGAACATAAACATGTCCTATGTATGTATTTATGAATTGCATTAATCTATTAATGCTTCGTTGCTCAATTGACCGTTGATGCAACCATGTATATATTTGTACACCTTATTTTATTTCCTTTATCTCGGTTGATCGCCTTGATGATTTTACTATCGCACTAATACTGCGCTTAGAAAGGAGATATGAGTTATCTCCCCTGTATTGAGTTATCTCCCCTTTACTCATTTTACTCTAAGGAGAGTTGCGCCGCTTGAAGGGACGCCCTCTCCATTCAAGCACGCTTCATTGTTCTCGACCCACGGTCATATGTAAACAAACCATCTGGGTCGCTGACCACCGCCCATTCTTCCCCCCCCCCCCTTCTTTCTCTATCCACCTGTGTTGTTTATTTGAGATTATTATTTCCCCTTCTATGTACATTTTTATATTATTATTTCCCCTTTTATGTACATTTCTATATTGCTACTATCTGCCATCTATTTTCCCAAATCCCATTTGTCATCATCTCCTCATTGTGCTCTAAAGCAATTTCACCAATCTGACGAATGCACCTCAGTCGAGGGCATCGATAAGATGCATGAGAGACATGTCCTAACTTGTCTTTATTTATCCACAGCCTCCCTCAGGTGTCTGCCTATTGCCTATTTAGTTGATATCAAGAATCACCTACTACCTTTGTGCTTAGTGCTATTCAGCACTGCCCTAGCTCACTGACCTGCCTATTTATTTATTGGATCAACGATCTATTCACCTGCCTTTTATCTATTGGATTAATCACCTATTTGCTATCAAGAGTTACCTGCCTACTTATGTGCTTAGTGCTATTCAGCACTGCACTTGCCTACTGAGATCTACTCAACTCTACAACTTGGCGCTATCGGCATTGCCCGCCTATTCGACAGACCACCTGTCAAGCTATTAGGTGCGACGTCCCTATAGATTCAGATCTGTGTGAGACGTCATAGCTACGCCAGCCCTCTGCAACTCACTGGACGTATCCTGTCAACTACGCTGCCACGGCAGATCCGCTCTGCCCGCAGTAACCTTGTGCCCACGGTAGCCGACCACCCGCCCTACTGTGCCCACTACAGATATTAGAACTTGGGATTGAGACTCCACAAGAACTATATCACCGGCGTCCCTCTATCCGCTAGAGCGCCACCTCCAGCTGCAGAACCTCAAGCCAGGACACAGCCAGCTGCGACATCAACAGGAAAAACCAGCTAAGTCAGAGGACAAAGTGACATACTCTCTTATTAGGTGCAAGAGTGATGATTAAATCTAGTAATACTTAGAGATAGATGCAAACCCTCCCCCTTTTTATTCTTATATGTATATTTATGTAAATAAATATTCTTTATTTTTAACTTTTGTATCTATCTTTCATTGCTTGTCTAGTTGCGTGTCTGCTCCCGATTCATATGCTGATAGGTTGGTGTGTGATAGCTTTAAAAATAATCATCCCCTAGACATTAAACGCGCCAAACACACGTCACATCTCCCCACCTGTCACAGTCAACAATTCTCGAAGATAGATTAAAACATTTGGTAATTCTTGCTATTGAGCGTGATCTATGTAGGAAACAGAAGATATTCTGTTTGGCTTCGCTACACGCAAGGCTCGTAAAGTAATTCTGTACGTAGTAAGGAATGAATAAAATGCAAAGACGAATTAATTTTCTAATACAATTTCTTAATTTTCACTTATCATCCTTATCCCTACCTAAACTTGGCGCCACCAAATCCGTTTCGCATAGGGCCCCACAACGGTTGAGTCCGGCACTGCTTTTGAGTGACGGGTGAATACAGAGTAGATTCCTTGTTCTCCTCCCTCCTTCCTCTTTTTTTCGCCACTAAAACTACGTGTGGTAGAAATAAAAAGAGTGATCTTTCCATGACTTCTTGGTCACAATGGTTAAGCCCGGCCCTGCTATTTTGTGACGGGTGAATACTACTTGTTCTCCCCCTTCTTTTTTTTTTTTCGTAGGATAAATCTAGTCCGTGCGACTTGCAGAAATAAAAGAGTGATATTTGCTTTATTTCTCGTGTGCCCAAACTCTTGAGCCATGAAGAGAATTATATATACATAGATATAGATACTTTTGGTGATATTTTATGTGATTAAACTTATGTGTCTCTTGTATTGTATATGTCATTATTATGAAGGTGCCATTACAACAATCGAGTGTTACTGCACTGAAAGTTCTTGTTTACCAATTAGGAACTACTGCAAATGTCCCATGCAATGTTACTTATTTGTAACATTTTATTGTGCCCCCTACTATTTGTTTTCTAGTAGTTGAAATTGTAACTTGTTGATTTACTGCTAGTTTAAATCAGGGGACTATTTTTACAAAGCATATATTAACTCACTCTATGTCGGGTAAAACGTTTGTACGTGATATTTCTCCGACGTTCAAACTCGAATCAAATTAAAAATGTGCACAATTATTTCTTTTACCTGAAAACAAAAGAATAAATTTAAAAAAATAGTTAATTAGCTATTGGTAATTAATTATTTTGTTTGGTATTTCAAAGATGTGAAAGAAGCCCTACTTGACTGAGCTGGTGGTATAAGCTGAATTAGTCCCCTTTATAGGTCGCCGCTTTAAAGTAAGTTTAAAACAAACAAAAAAAAAAAAAACAAAGGTTACAAAGATAGTTTGTGTGAAAGAACATCATAATGAAATTCTATCAAAGACAAATGAAAGAGAAGAATGGACAAAGAAGGTTGATAGATCTTGTGTGGTGCCCCAGCGGTCCAGCAGACCAAAGGATAGGTGAAAGTGAATGTGAAGTTAAATGTGAATCTGTCCTAAGTAATGTCTTATAATGAATATCTAATTGATCTAATTGTTTTGTAAAGGTTCAATCTCTTATTCAAATCCTCAAGAAAAAACATTTCCGTAAAAAAAAAAATTCCATTAGTTACAAAAGTAGCCGTTGCATCAGAACTTTGAATGGTCTACAATATGATGTCGGATTCTCACTATCTTTTCTAGTTTACAAGATCTAAACGGGACGGACGAACGGATGGACAGACATTCAACACAAAACTAATATCGTCTTTTCCCCTTTCGGGGGACGCTAAAGAAGAGAAAACTTTACAAACTTCTATTTTTATACATTCCTCACTTGCAGAGTGGTTATAATGTCGACTTGAGGAGGCTTCATTTTTTTTTTCTAAAAAGCAAATATGGTAAAATTCCCCCATATATCCCTTTGTTTTTCTCTTGCTCCCCCCTGCCCCAATTTTCTATCTGGTCCAGATAAGTGGTAGGTCTATAGCGTACTGCAACGAGTGATAGGATCATAGCCTTTGAGAAAGTGATAGGATCATAGCGTATTGAGAAAGTGATCAGATCATAGCGTATTTTGAAACTTAAAAGCATGTATAGCGCTAAAAAAATAATTTATTAAAATATTTCTAAACTCGCGGATTTATTGTTGTTGGTCTAATTCTATAACAAATTTTAATACATAACTAATACAGACTAATTGATACAATTACATTTTGTATAACCTTTAAAAAAAAAGAAACAAATTTTCTAATTATGACACGTATTATAAGTACTTTTATGTTTGTTTTAATTTTTAACGTTTTTATTCTATGACATACATTTTTAAAAAATAACAAGTGAATAATTAGATAAAGGTTTTCTTTATTTTAACTTGCCCCCCCCCCCCCAAAAAAAAAGCGTATTTTCTTTTATTATTCGTATATATTATTGTTATTAGTATTAATATTATTGCAAAAATCCTAGACACTTTTTATTATATTATTCAATTTTAAACTACCTGATTTTATCATGTTTAAATTTTTTAATTTACCTGTTTTACCATATTAAGCATTTTTTAAAATAATTTTAAACATTTGATTTGTATTTGTTGCTTACATTTGTAGAGACATTTTTGTATGCTTATGTTACTTATAATATAACTTCGAAATTCTATTCAACAATTCTGCAGAAAACAGTGATAAATAATGAAGAATGTATATTTCACTTGTTGTCACCTTTATTTTAGCAAAGTGGCTTATCCCAATTAAAACAAAGTCAAAACTTAAGTAGAAAATAATGTTTATTTTTAACAAAACATGACAAGTGAAAAAGTTTTTGCAATTTTGAAATACTTTATAAGTCTTTGAGAAAAACTATTTTAAAGGATAGACGTATGTTTTGCACTCACACACACAAATTAGATAAAGACAATCATTTTTAACTGAATTACATTGAAATAAACATAAAAAATCTGTTTGCCTTGATGTGAATACATAAAGTAATGTTTATCCAAAAAAATTTGGTCTGATTAGATCAGTCAGTGCATAAAATGTTAGTTATTTCACTAATTCATACAGTTGGAGCACTTCCATGAGCATTTACAAATACATACATATATAAAACACATCATTTCTGGTAGTGTTCACAAAATAGTATTTTATAAGTTATAAGATAGTCACTAGTTTAGGCACCTGAAAACTAAACAATCAAATTTGGTAAGCTTATTACGTCACAAATAATTTTATTTGCCTAGACATAAATTAATGGAATTGGAAATTAAAATAGATTAGTATGCCAGTACAGCACTGAAGGATCAAAATGGAAGAATTTGAATTGTGGTGCAAAATTAAGAAGTAATAAATATTCAAAAAACCAAATACAGAGAATTAATCTGAACACTAACCAAAAGATAGTAAATCTATTTTTGTACATACTACATACAAATCCGTATAATAATAAATGTGATTATAAAAACATTTTTGATAGAGAAAAAACTGCTTTACAATAAGAATTTTAATCTAAAAGTCATAAATTATCTAAATCGTCTTGCATCTCTTCATTGTCTTCATCATCATCTAAATTATCTGGAATTTCATCACCATCAGAATTATACTTCTTTGTCATCAGGAATCCCGTCACCGTCATCATCGTCGTCCAGTTCATCAGGAATACCATCATTGTCATCATCATCATCTATATAATCAGGAATCCCGTCACCATCTGTATCTATTTCTTGGTCATCAGGAATCCCATCACCGTCATCATCGTCGTCCAGTTCATCAGGAATACCATCATTGTCATCATCATCATCTATATAATCAGGAACCCCATCACCATCTGTATCTATTTCCATCAAAGTATTTATTACAACTCCATTTCTGTCGTTATCTTTAGAATCAGGAATACCATCATTGTCATCATCATCATCTAAATGATCAGGAACTCCATCACCATCAGTATCAACCTTAAGATAATTCAAAACACCATTTTCCTTACTATATTTGGCAAGAGCATTATGTATTCCATTACCATTAAAATCATTAGGAACTGCAATCTTTTTGATCGTTTTCAATAGAATGGCCCGCAATTTGCCGCTTCCCAGGTGTTCTTTTGGAACGTTACTTTTAGTATCTGTTAAATGTAATTGGAAAGATTCACTTCTAGTTGGACTTTCTTGTGTTACAAATGAACCTCTGTAATTTAAAATAAAAGATAAGATATAAATAGACATATATAAGGAAGCCTAAACTACAAGTACAACACATTCTTTTTTTTTTTTGCTTGATGTAAACATTTTCACGGTTATTCCTTAACATAGTTTTACACCATAAATAACTAGAGCTAAAATACTCCCCCACCCCCAAGAACACCTTTATAAAAAAATTTTTGATTAGGTCATAAGCCCTTCAAATACAAAAAGAAAAGCTAATAAAATACTCAGAAAGACACAAAGATAACGGCACATTTCTCGTTTCATATGCAAGGACCAATTTGTACAAATGCTCCTTCTTCTCTAGTGCTATTAGAGCATGTAGTGGGTTGCCTGAGCCAGCCAGGAAAATCAATGAATTTGCAGAATTTAAGTCATTGGTTAACATGCATGACGCGTAGGACGTAATCATCTTTTTGAAGTAACTTCTGTTGTTTTTTTTATAAGATATTTACTATGACACTTAGAAGTAGAGTTTGTTGTTGTTTTTAGCTATTAAAAAAAAAGAATTTTGAATTTTGTATATAGCCAGCTTAATAAAAAACAACATGTTGGGTGGAAATGACAAAAAAAACTTTTGTACTTTAAAAAAAAAGGCCGCATTCTACATAGATAAAGTATTGTTATAAACCTTGTGGTGACACAGATGGGGGAAGTGCTGTGTGTAGTCAGCCGACGCTAATCGGGTTAGGCCAGCGCTAGACCAGCGATAGACAAGCGTTCAACTCTGACGAGCCACGACAGTCAACGGGGGAAGTTGGATAAAACATCTAGAGTGAATAATACTCAACCCAGGCACGTAGGATGTTGTCATGTGATGAACCAAAAGGAAATCTATATCCATCTATATATATATAATTCTCTTTATTGCTCAGCCATTTCTGATACCACCAAGAAGTCATGGAAAGATCACTCTTTTATTTCTGCAAATCAGACTAGAGTTACCCCCCGTAACTTTAGCGGCAAAAACAAAAAAAGGGGAGGGGGAAGAACAAGTAGTATTCACACGTCACTAAATGGAAGGGCCAGACTTAACCATTGCGGAGCCTATGCGAAACGGATTTCGCAGGGCCAAGTTTGGGTAGGAATACGGATAATAAGTGAAAATAAGGAGTATTAGACAAAAAAATCGTATTTACATTTTATTCATTCTTTACTACATACAGAATTACTACAACAGCCTTGCGTGTAGCGAAGTCATACAGTATATCATAAAAATTCTATTTCCTACATAGATCACGCTCAATAGCAAGAATTAACAAATGTTTCAATCTATCTTCGAGAATTGTTGACCTCAAGTAATTTTTCATTAGTTTAGGTGCGAAAGCTTCTTTCACCAGACTCCACAATTGCGAGTATTGTATTATGCCGTTTTTTTTTTAGTTTTTTTTTTATCGCGCATAGAATTGGCGTTTTCCATATTGAATGAAACCCCAAAATAACAATTGCGTCTATATTTCTGGAGATTTGTATGAGTTTTTAAAAGATTTAAATAATTTTCTGAGCTTCCAGGAATATTTCGTATATTTTGCAATTTTAGGAAATTTCCAAGTGCTCCTTGTAAATCACCTTGTAAATTTGTTATAAGTTTTAAAATGGTTTAATTTAATAATTTACACCTTGAATTAGCGTGGGGCCTATGAAATTGCGGGCCCACTGCGATCGCATAGAAAGCAGAGCCCAAAACGCCGGCCCTGAAAAATAAAGGCAATGCTACGCCGTGGGTTGACTAGTACAATATGAATTGAATAGAGAAGCCAGAGAAAGTCATATTGTACATAGGACTAACTTTGTTTTTATCTGGGAAGGGTTGGGGGACAGATAGGTAAAAGAGATACTAAATGTAGGTCTCACGGATCCAAAGCTTGTGTGCGTGTATATACCAAAAACGCGTCACAAAACGGTTCTAATTATATCAAAGGTCTATGTCAGAGAAATTACGATGCAGCTTTAATCAAAAACAAAAAGGGGTTCCAGAGAGAGATACTATGTGATAAATAAAGCATTGTATCCTATGCCTGAAGTCATTCTATAGAATATATAAATATCTACATTACTGGTAACATAGACTTGAAGTTGGGGAAATGATTCTTATCTTATCTTATAGACTACAGACGTTTCTTGAATAAAAAAAAAGATAATTACGTGCTACGCATTTCCAGAATGTATAAACGTTATAGTGAAACCCACTATATAATGTCATAAGAAATACATAAGAATTTCTATTTCTGAGAATACATTTTAACTATATAACCCATGTTTTACTTTGCATACCCCCAAAATAAAAATAATCCCCAAACCCCTTTAGTTTAATGAGCACGAAATAAAATGACAATACAATCAGATAGGAGAGACCGAAATATGCTAATATCATTACAATTGTGGGTCAAAAGAAAACCTCAAAAATAGTGCATAAGTAGCAGCACTAGAACAAATATTTATCAGGCCTTTCACCTAAAGGAAGTCAATATACTTTCTAGATCAGTGATTCCCAAAGTGGTCTATATAGACCCCCAGGGGTCTACGAGGAACTCTAAGGGGTCTACGAAAGTAAAAAACTAAATTGGGGGTCCATGAGATGCCCACGGGGGTCTACGATAATACATTTCATTTAAGCACATTTAATGTTCACATTCCACTAATGTAACTAATATATGATTTGTACCTTCGTTAATCATTTAAATATTTATCCTGCTATTCAAATGAAAAATTGTTGTAATCAATTTCAATACTTATTTAAATAGCTTAATTTTGTCTACATGTAACTAATATTTAGAACAAAAAAAAAAAATAAAAAAGAAATGTAGACAGTACAGCATTAGTTATTTAAAATTGGGATTCATTCCTTCCTTCTCGAACAAGCCTAAGTGACTTTTTTATGACGATATGAACCAGGTTCGCTGGAAGATCATCTGAGACAATGCTACCCTGACAAAAATAAAGATTTTAAAAACTTTCGAACACTCAAAGTTCAAAATAGACCCGCAAAATCATAGTTCGACATCATATAGAGAAGATGATGGTTTGTGAGAGTCTTACAAGATTTCATTACTTAAAGCAAAATACAGAAAACAGCAAAGGTCAAACATTGATTCTACCAGCCGTTTTGCACAAACCTACATCTGTTATTATTAAAAGAATTTCTTAAAGCAACATTACAGTTCAAGGTCGCTTCGGTGGCATGAGATATAAAATTAAAAGCTTCTTATGTAAATGTTTGCAAAAGACATAAATACAGTTTGGTCTGACAAGGTGTAGCGCTGTGTGCTACAAACTGTCTAATGGTCACCATCTTATCTCATCTCATCTATGCCTGTAGTCCCTTCTGGGCATAGGCCACCAACCAGCTTCCTCCAAGCATCTCGGTTCTGGGCGAATCTCTCCAACTGTCGCCACGTCTTGCCCATCTGCTTCCAGAACGCGGAGACCTGGAGAACCATCATAACCACCATGAAAAAAATCCAGCTATTCATCAATACCTGCTGATGAAAATTCGTATGACCCGCTGGCCAGACAAGATCTTGAATGAGGAACTGTGGCAAAGAACAAAGCAGCAGCCCATTGAAGTAGATATCCTTCAGAGACGCTGGAGATGGATAGGTCACACCCTTCGCAAGCCTGCATCCAACATAACAAGGCAAGCCCTAGCCTGGAACCCCCAAGGAAAGAGAAAGAGGGGACGGCCCAGAAATACATGGCGCTATTGGTCACCTTCTCCTTTATATTTCCTTAGGGTTGACCCACGAGACCTTTCCCATGTTTGGGTATAGTAGCAAGGCAGCAGAGGTTCGAATTCAGTTTTCCTTCTGCTAGGTGAGTAGCAAGCCAAGGCTAATGAGCCCTTCCTGCTCGAAGTTTACTGGTTTAGGCTCCATATGCTCGCCTTTGACCCATCTCCTGTTAATGAAAACAGTTCAGCAGATTCAACCTTTGAGCCACACGTGAAAGATCAAGAAATACACGAGAAACTGCTCTATGCGAAACCTTTTACAATGATACTTGAGGCATATTAATTAATTAATTAATATTTAATATTGGAAAGACTACTTCATAGAACGACAAATTCGTATATTAAACATAATTTTAGTTGTTGTTTTAAATTACTTTTTCACTCCTCAACTCACTACAGTTAGAAATTTGTTTAAAAAATGTTAATGAATTTGCAAAAATGTGCAAGTTGAGCAGGGGGTCTACCGAAAACCAGAAAACATGGCAAGGGGTCTACGAGACGAAAAAGTTTGGGAACCACTGTTCTAGATAAAGATAAATTAGATTCTGAAGATCTGGCTGCAATATCTATTACTCTCCGAAAAAAAAACTTTTTTTCTAGCCAATACTGACTAAAAAGATAAATTACCTTTTAACTACTTTTTTCTCAGTTCTTGACCTGTCCCGACTTTTGCCACTACCATCTTTCAGTTTTACTTTATTGTTGTCACCATCATCGTCTAAAGCTTGGGCACCTTAAAAAGAACACATTATAAAATTATCATGAATTCTAAAATTTCAGAAGTGTTATTTGATGAGATTATCCTGAATACAAGGACAGACAAACGGACTAGTAGACAACAGAAACATTGTTAGAAAAGTAAATAAAGTTATTAAATCTAGTAATATACTAAAGTTTGTTTTTTTAATACTGTATAAAACTATGGAGGAATGAGCCTCCACAATACATATCTACAATAGATCTCTAATCTAGATCTCTTGCAATTTATGGATAGACTTAGAGATCTAGAATCTATTACTATGATTGTAAAAAATGGTTTGCATATTTTTAAAAACAAATATTTTAGGAATAAAAAATAATAGTTGCATTATTCTGTTGTCTATTCGACTAATCCAGCTAGATTGCTAGCGTTTACAAAACAAAAGGGCATTTATAAAGGGGTGGGTGGGTAGAATAACGTTTATCCAAATAGCTGCGATTTTTAGCATTGTTTGAATTTGTATAGCTCCTTAACGGTTAGGCCTTAAAGATGAAAACAAAAACTTATAATCTATAAAAAAAAACATGCTGTAATGTTTCATTAGGCATAGTAGAAAAAAAATGTCTCTGGAGAGAGCTTAACGCTCAAAGCGCGAGAGGACACTTAGTCAAACTCCAAATAATTATGCTTATCAAAGCAAGATATAAGATTCTAGAAAAATAAAATACCTTTAAAATAACAGGGTTAAAATTCAATCAATAAATTAACTGAGATGCAAATAATATTTGTGCATGAGAAAATTACATTATTTGGGAATACATCTGAAGATCTTCTTCCATGAGATCCATTATCGAAGACCTTCATTTACATCTCATAGACCTCAATTCATTTTTTTACTCTCTCGTAGATCCCTTGGAAGTCGTCGTAGACCCCAGGTAGTGTACATATAACCCATTGGGTAACGCTGGATCTAGATTCTAGATCTAGATTTTTGAAAATTACGAAAGATTGGTCCAATAAGTTCTCCAACCAAGAAAATTAGAAATTCAAGAAAGAAAGACAAATTACCTGCGAAAAGAATAGAACATCCTAATGCCAATAAAATATAATGCTTTGTCTTCGTCATCTTTGTCCAACGTCAGTATCACAGAAGAGAATGTTAGATCTATTTATATATCACGTCACAGGGAAATAGGATGTCTGAACAGGTTCGAAGCATAGCCAATCATAGCACACCAATTGTCTTTTCACCAATGCACTATTCGCAAATACCGAAAGCTGAAACTTGACTGATTGGCTTGTATAATATATGCAAGTATAAAGGTTAAAGTTTATGTGTCTATACTATAAGACATAGAAAAGATGTTCCTGGCTGCAAGCGGCTTCAGAACAACTCAGCTGGAGATCACTTCCAAATGCCGCGGGTTATAACAGTGGCTTAAGCATAAATTGTGTTTGTTAACAGCGCTTTATAAATAATTATAATTATTATTATTATTCGATACCAAAAGAAAAGTCCACTACAGTAGACAGACGTGGACGCGAAAAGAAAATCTAAATCGACCACCAGCGAATAACCAGTAGTGTAGTTATGTGCTCGTGGGCCCTGGTTCAAGAATATGATAGTAAGCGCCACTTCCCCCCCCCCCCATATATTATTACAAAATAAATCTAATCATTTATGCAACAGTATGATCTTAAAAAAATATTTTCCTTGCTGGTACTACATTTTAGAAGTAATATTTTCATAACAATCATTTCAGTTATAACTTCTTATTTAATAACAAATCAATATGCTTAATATTTTTTTTACTATCTGTCGAGGCGTAAAGTAAAAACTTATTACTTAGCTATTTGCTTTTTTATCGCTAAATGAAAAGAGCAGCATAGGCAGTCAACCCGCTGCTATAGATTATAGAATTTCTTATGTAATTTTATATCAATAGCAACTTCGAAACTGGCCGTTCAGCTTGAACAAAATGTCATTCAATGGCAGTGTTTCAAATCCTTAACAACAAAAATATGAAAACAAAGGGCCAGTGAAAACTTGTATTATAAACACTGCGTGGAACAACAATCCAAAGAATAATCAAAGCCACTTCTGAAGCCTCAGTTTTTACACTTTTAAAGTCATTTCTAAGATGATTCGATTCAATCTATTGTTCAGATGATTCGATTCAATCTATTGTTTAGATGATTCGATTCAATCTATTGTTTAGATGATTCGATTCAATCTATTGTTTAGATGATTCGATTCAATCTATTGTTTAGATGATTCGATTCAATCTATTGTTTAGATGATTCGATTCAATCTATTGTTTAGATGATTCGATTCAATCTATTGTTTAGATGATTCGATTCAATCTATTGTTCAGATGATTCAAAATTTGTTGTACCACTTTACCTCCAACAATTTTGACAAACCTTTCTGATTGTCTCCCTCTGAATGATGCTATTACGCGTTTTGCGCCTTTTCGATAAACGCGTTCAAAAGACTATTATTCCTTGACGACCATTAGTATAGAACTTAATATGGAGTTTATAAGCCGTAAGCAAAACAAAAAGGAAAAAGAATTCATAGTATTTAGGTATTTCTATGTTGTATTTAGCTCAGTCAACATGTTGCATATACCTCTCCTTTTGTCCAAAGGCAATGATTCTCTCCTCTTATGAGGAAGGCAACGTCATAGCCACAAGCTTTCAGTTCATTTCAAGACAACTGATGATGTTTCATTACAAGGTGTATTTGTTGAACCAAGTCTACAGACTTCTTGAACTTTCAGATTGAAATCCTAGAAACTTTTACACTTTGATTTCAATTCATTTTGGTATATGGTCAACGTATATCACGATCAGAAATGAATGTTACTCTAGTAAACATTTTTTACAAGGCTTATATAAACTCACTCTGTCTGTCTGTCTGTCCTTCTGTCTGTTTCATAAAAAGATTGAACATGTTTTTTCTCCCATTTCACATTCTCGGATCCAGTTAAAACATTGCACAATTAGTCATGAAACCTGACAAAACATGACTTAATAAAAAATAAACTATTAGTTCATTAATTGTTAGTAATTATTTAGTTTTTTTTATTTCGAGCTATGGATATATATATATATATATATATATATATATATATATATATATATATATTGTTACGAATCTCACTATCAAGGCTCTCTGCAAACTGCACCATACACCACAGAACTTGACAACTCAGGGCTCCAGAGTAACGTAACACTTTAATAGTTGAATAAATAACAGCCAATACTGTACAATTGGCAACACGTACACTGTACAAATATCTCTCCGATAACACCGGACCGCCGTATCAACTCTTGCACTGGCCTCTCCCTCTCGTTCCAGGCTTGCACTGGGTTTAACAGTAAAGGACTGACTTCACACACTAGGCTCGTTGTGTCGGACTCGATCACAGACCAAGATCAAGACGCCGTTCGTCTCAACTGTACTTGATAGTACTCCGCACTGAACCGTCGTAATGCTCCGTACAGAACCACACCGCTGAACCACACTGAACTGTGCTGTAGTCGACCGGACTGTAGTGAACCGGGCTCTGAACCCCTGTCGTGAACCTTCTCTCATGAACCTTCTGTATTGAGCTCCTTTTCTCAACCGTCTTGACTGCGACACCTCCACTCTTATATAGGGTCCCTACTGGTCTTCTCAAACCGGACAGAACGCCGCTCGGCGTTTCTAGGTGGTCAGATGACTACAACTCTCGTGACGCTCCTGAGCTCTGTTCACGACGTCGATCCTTCCCGAACCGTCGTGTTGACACTCGTCTCGGCTGACCGTCGTAACTCGTCACGGTTGACCGCTCGTCTAGCTGGCCTGGGGCGATTTACGTCGGCTGACTACACTCACACCACTACCCTTATCTGTGCCACACCAGGTTTATAACAATATATATATATATATATATATATATGTATGTGTATGTGTGTGTGTGTGTTAACCCACAAATTCGGCCAACATACCAGAAGGGGAACGAATTATATTTATTATATTTATAAATATAAAAAAATAGCCTTTATCATATTGATATGTAACTAATTGTGTTAAAAAGTGTGATTTTTACTAACTAATTGGTTTCCCCCTGCCCACTCGAAAATTAAGGGTCGGTTGGGGGCGAATCGAAGAAAGCCAAATTTTGGGTACAATGTAAATAATTAGTAGTAGTTGGATTCGCCAGTGTCCCTATGAGAGGACCTTGCCGCTTGTTACATCTCATTTGTCTAGTTTGATATTTAAATTTCTTACTTACTCTGTCTTGTTTTACATTAAAAAAAACCCACAAGAAAATAAAAAAAAAATATGTTCTTAAAAACAAAACAAAGTTTAAATTATGCGTACTTGTATCAATTAGTGTGGATCAGTCAAATAGATTTGTAAAAGATCTAGACTTTCAATGAAAAAAAAGGATTTATAAAAATATAAAAATGGGAACAACCCGAATTCAAACCCATGGCTCAAGTCTTCTCTGGGTTCTTAAGCAAACATTGTAACCACTCTGCTAGTGGAGAGCTTATGAACACGCAAGAGTATAGTTATTTATTGTCTCGTCCTATTTTCAGGTTTATGTTCACTAATGAACTATAAAGGGGACTAATTCAGCTTATACCACCACTTCAGAATATTACAATTTCTTTCCCTTGTTTTAAATTTCAAGAAAATAAATTTATTATCAATAGTTAATTTACTAATCGGCTACTGTTTTAGCAGTCTCCGAAAGGGGAAAAGACCCTATTAGTTTTGTGTGGGTTGTCTGTCCGTCCGTCCCGCTTAGATCTCGTAAACTAGAAAAAATAGTGAAAATCTTACCTCTTATTTTAGACCATTCAACGCTCTGATGCTGCGGCCACCTTTTTTCATTTCTGAAAGAGAAAAATCTCATTTTTAAAATCAATTATCCAAGCAGTTTTTTCATAAAAATATACCATTTTTACAACTATAACTATTAATAGTAACAAAAACAAGAGACTGTTTAGTAGGTGGAGCAATCTAGAACCATTTCGTAACACATTTATGCTAATGGTTTTAGATTTTTTGTCAATCTTTTTTGTTAAGTTCTGTCATATTAATACTAACTACACATTTACAAAAAAAAAATGTTTACTTTTTTTTAAAGAGATAAAATCTACTTAGTATGCATAAGTAGAACATAATTTAAAACAACAATTAATATGTACTTTTACATATTATCGCGTGAACTGCAGTGCACTATATTACCAGATTAAAGTAAAGGAATTTTTTTCTTTTGAGGCTTTGAATAAGACATTGACCCTTTACAAAACAATTAGATCAATTAGATACTCATTATAGGTCATTAGTTTGGCCAGGTTCACATCTAGCTTCACATTCACTTTAACTTATCCCTTGGTCTGCTGGACCGTTGGGGCACCACAGAAGATCTGTCAACCTTCTTACTCCATTCTTCTCTGTCATTTGATAGAATTTTATTCTAATATTCTTTCTGAAAATATTGAAACCTGCCTGGATGGACCACTTCGGGGGCCGATTTTGAGTGTTTTCACACAAACTGTCTTTGTAACCTTGTTTTTTGTTATAGATTCTTGTGTTGTTAGGCAAAAGAAAACATTGTGCAAAAAAAAAAAAAAAAGAAAAAAAATCAGCTTGATTAGAGATTTGGTGTGAGCGAAATAACGTGTACAAATTTTTACCAGACCAACAGACAGAGTGAGGTGATATAAGCTTTGTAAAAATTTAAAAAATATTCTTTTAGATGTCATTCACGTATGTAAAGAAATTGACCGTCACTGGTATTTACACTTGAATAATGCTTGTAACAAACATGGAGGTGGGTATAGCAGTGCATATCTTTCTTATTCTTTTACCCAGTGGGTGCAGAGAGATATTTATGCTCCCATGACTGGCATGATTCCAATACGTTTTAATTTCAGGTAAAAAAAGATTAAATAATATATGGGATTGCCGTATAAACCTAAACAAAGTATGTGCCACGTGTAAAACCTTAAAAAGTTTCATTTTGGTTTAACCGTAATTCCTATGCAAGGAACGCCTTGGAAAATAGACAATATTGTTGAAGATTAGTGTTAAAGGTATTCACCATTGACCAAGATCTATGAAAGTAACAAGTGACGTTTGTCTGAGACTGTGACCTCGAGATGTATGTTTCCCTGCATTTGATGACCTATAAAAAAAATGGTAACTGTTGTCGGGCAACTCTTTAATACTTGTTGACCTATACATTTTAAAGGTTTGTCTCTCTTTGATTAGGCCTACATTTTTTCCTCATTTATATTCCTACTAGTCGACCGGCGGCGTAGCGTAGCATACGCCGCTATTTTACTGGGCCGGCCTTAAGCCAATGCAACCTATGCGACCGCAGTGGGCCCCGCGCTTTTATAGAACCCGCACTTTCATAGGACATTTGGTAATTCTTGCTATAGAGGAAGCAGAATTATTATGATATTTATGACTTTGCTTCACGCAAGGCTAGTAAAGTAATTCTGTACGTAGTAAAGAATGAATAAAATGCATAGACGAATTTATTTTCTAATACAAACTCTTAAATTTCACTTGAACCCCCCCCCCCCCCGAGCTATGCCCATGGTTATAAGTAAAGCGTATGAGTGAAATTAAACATAGTATGAATGGAATTTTAAAATAGCTAGTCGACCTAAATCCATTTTTTAATAAAAACATTTGCTTGTAGACTGTAGACCTATATATATATATATATATATACATATATATATATATATATATATACATATATATATATATATATATATATATATATATATATATATATATATATATATATATATATATATATATAAAATAAGATAATAAGATAAGATAATTTTTATTGATCCAATCTATTGGAAATTCCGTTTGACTACAATTGACAAGCTCAGCGAAGCTTCTGTACAAAAACAATATTGATTAAAAATTCGAACAACATTCACACACGGAACACACACACATTCACAACCAGGGCTTTATGAATTTGACTTCTATGTACTTCGCGATGACGACAGCTGATCTTGTAACACTCTGACAGAAAGTGAGATAAAGGTGTTTTTAAATCATTCAGTTTTAGTCCTAATGGAAAGGAGACGACCACTTCTTTCAGATCTTATGTAACAGTGGTTTTAATGGGTGCAGGTTGTCTTTAAGAATCGTGAGTGATTTGGAAAGGTATCTTTCTTGGAACAGCTCTTCAAGAGATGGTAGCTGTGCTTGAGTGATAAAATGATGCTTTTTTTTTATTAGTCTATTTATTCTAAGTCTTTGTGCCAGTGAAGTATCAAAGTATCACCATACCAGCAGGTGATGGAAAAGTTAATAAGACTGCTGATGGTTGCTGTGTAGAAAAATTTGATTATTGTTTTGTCTGTTGAATTTTCTTAGCTTTCTGAGATAGAAGAGTCGCTGGTGAATTTTCGTGTATAGATATTGACAGTGTTTGCTCCGTTTCAGTTTGTTGTTGATAGTTGTGCCTAGATCACTGGCGGATCCATAGGGGGGGGGGGCTGTAGGGGCGATCGCCCCCCCCCCCCCACTCGGCCGACCCCTCCTCCCGGAAGTGGGGGGGCGGGCGAATTTTATTATAGAATTCACACAATTTGTATACGAATTTATTACTTATGTTAAAATATATATACTAATTATTTATATTTCAACCTATTTTTAGATTTTTAGATTATTTCGCCCCCCCCTCTAGTATGTTGGCCGATTTGGTGAGGTCGGGAGGGGGCGATGGTATCATTGCCGCCCCCCCCCCCCCCCATACACTTTCGAGTTGGGGGCGGTCCAATTTATTTGTATAAATCACAGCTTGCTAACAGAATCAATTAAATATCCATATGACTAAAACTTGTTATTAATATTTTAACCGATCTTTATATTATGCGTTCCCTGTTTGCCGATTGCTGGGGGGGGGCGAATACCTCTACTGCCCTTCCCACCTAAACCCTTTCAGTCGCCCCACCCTTATTCTTTAATGCTAACTGCAATCTTTAGCAGAAATTATTAAAGGAGCGCGGATTAATCGTTTTCATTCTACCGCCCCTCCCATTTCCAGACAGAGTTTATGTAATTTCACATGAATTTGTCATAATTATTTTAAGAAAGACTTTGCATCGGAAAAGTTAGAATTCAAATAAAATTTTTCAGTGTAAGATGACTTCTAAACTCAAATAATAAACTTTACTCAATCTGATATTTTTCTAGTTGAATAAATTTGGGACTATAACTCACAAATAATACTATTTATCGAATAATTTTTTTTCGGCGGCGATCCTCAAAGCCAAAATCTAAATATGTGGGGTATCTTATCTTTTCAAGGAGCAAATCGGTTTTATTTGCAATGTATTTACGGCCTATAAATTCATATTAGAATATTTTTCAAGTACAACATTATTCAAAAGGTCCTTTTTTAATATTATGAATAATGAGCTGTAGATGTCAGGAGAATGCATTTCTGCAATGAAGAATGCAAGAAAACGCTTTTGGCGTCGGGGCTTTGCCCCGAACTCCATGATAAATAATTAGCTGTACTTGTCATGAGAATGCATTTAAGCAGTGAAAAAAGCAAGAAAACGCTTTTGTCGTCGGGGCTTTGCCCCGAACCCCACTAAGGAACCTTATAGCGCTGCCCCAGTTGTTTTGTTTTTCGCCGAAGGTTGAGAAATGCTGCTTTTTTATTCTCATATATATATATATATATTGTAATAACTTAAGTGAGGCAACTCAACGAGGACATAGACGTTTATTTACATAGAGATATGACAAACACAAAGGGGCATCTGCCTTGAGTACAGCATCTCCATATTGGCTCTCTCCTTGGGCGGAAATCGTTAGTCTCTTATGTCAACATCCGACTTGTCTGGTCACAGACAGTGCGCACCCTCTTTCTGCACTATCCTGAATGGCGGTGCGCATGGCCAAGTCATAACATATATATATATATGTATGTATGTATGTATGTATGTATGTATGTATGTATGTATGTATGTATGTATGTATGTATGTATGTATATATATATGTGTGTGTGTGTGTGTGTGTGTGCGCGCCCGCGCTCGCTGTACGCACGTTTATGCATAGGGTTAGGGTTTACTTGGCGTTAGGGTTTGGAAAAAATTAGTCTCAATGTTCTAAGGTCCTGGATCCGCTAGTGGCCTAGATATTTATATTCTTGTACTTGTTCTATGGTTTGGTTGTTTATCTGAATTTCTGCAATATGGTTTTTGTTTTTCCTAAAATCAATAATCATTTCTTTAGTTTTCTGAACATTTAAAATTAGAAAGTCATCTATACACCATTGGTAAAAGGTGTTAATTGTTGAGTGATACATATTTTCGTCACCTGCAATAAGGCCAATGATTGCTGTGTCGTCAGCAAATTTTATGATGTGTGTCAGCTGATAAGCTCTGAATGTCATTTGTGTATATGGTATACAATACTGGCGACACATGACCGTTCACTTTTACATATTGTGGGCGTTTGATGAGAAAGTTTAGAATCCAAGCTTGTAGGCTTTTGCTAATGTTCAGTTCAGAAAGTGTTTGTATCATGTGATATGGTTGGATGGTGTTGAATGCGGATGAAAAATCTCTAGCGTAATGTCTCTGAGTATCAAGATGATGGTATGGACTATTCTGTATATATAGTAATGCATCTTCTGTACTTCTTGACGGTTTGTAATCGAACTGGTGCGGATCGAGGCATGTTTCGACTTCTTTCAATAGATGTTTTAAATCATTTTCTCCAGGCACTTCATTTGAAATGATGTAAGTGCTACGGGACGTAGATCGTTGTTTGAAGCCATGATATTCTTTTTGGGTACTGGAATTATTTCAGATGTCTTCCAAATGGAATGTATTTTGTGCGTTTCCCATGACATGTTGAATATAGCACAAAAGATATAAGCCAGTTGTTCCGCACATAGCTTTAAAAGTTTGCCACTTAATTTGTCGGGTCCCGATGCTTTAGCGGTGTTTACTTATCACTTTTTTAAATCACTTCTTGTTTATTAAACAGTTCTTTAGACTGGATTATATTGCTGTTTTCAAATGATGCCAATAAGTCATCGTGCTCTTTCTCGAAGCTCTGGCAGTCAAATCGGCTTTAGAAATCATTTAATTTATTAGCAAATTTGTTATTGTCAGCGACGCACATTATTTGAAGGTTAATTCTATTTTATAATGAAATGAATGAACTATATTTCATATGTTCATGTGTTAATGTAAGAAACTATCTTTGCGAAAAGTAGATCTAGCCTTCACAAGATTTGCTGCTAAGCGCATGCGTAACCTTTCGGATGTGTCTTCTGTAAACATGGCTAAATGACCTAGATCCATGAAATTGTAATATTTCATAGAGTTTCGAAACTTTTTTTAGACGGTTTTAACTATGTTTTAGGGCTACTTTACATATGCTAATTTTCCAGTTAGTATCCAAGAAACATTTATGTCAAGTTTTATTAAGGTTGGTCAAACGGATTTGATTTATTTTATGTATATAGCTAGATAGACCAATCAATCAATTAATCTATCTTTCTATATATATATAGAGAGAGAAACGTATTGATTGATTGGTTGATTGATCATTGCTTGTGCTCATAAACATTTTTTCTTGCACACATCCCAAATTAATATGTTTACTGAATAATGAACATATTCTTACGGAATTTCTTTTTAATTAGTAGTAACAATTTATTAGAATTTTAACTTGTACAACCTCATACATTTTAAACTTTATCATTGGGTAAATATATTCCCGAAAAATCTGGATAAGAAACTTCATTCGTTAACAGTAGGGCTAATGAGCTACACATCTACAGAAATCTGACCTTGACAGGGATTCGAGAAACAGGAAATGGACAGACACGAAACGACAACCCACCCCTCAAGTTAGTACAAAGAACAGAAAAAAGAGGAATATGTATTTTTACAAATCTATTCCGAATTTATCTTTAAACACAGAAGTTTAAACTAAATATTTTTATTTTCTTTGTCATTTCAAAAGAAACAGAAAAAAATGGACGTACATTTTGTTACGCTCTATCAATTCAGCTTTTGCTTTTTTTTCCTTTTTTACCACATTTCAACTTTGACAAATTGCATCCAACTTTCTATTAAATTCTGGCTCAGTTTACTTTTATGGGTGCAAAGATACATTTTTATGCTAACAGTGGTTCTAGGTCTAGTCTAGATTCTAGATGCAACCTTGATTTTAGATTTAGTTCTAGATCTTGATCTAGACCTAGTCTAGTTCGAAATCTAGTCTAGATTCGAAATCTAGACCTAGTCTAGATTCTAGGTCCGGACCAAGTCTAGATTCCAGATATAGACCTAGTCTAGATTCTAGGTCTAGACCTAGTTTAGATTCTAGGTCTAGACCAATAATAAAAATCCAAAAATCTAAATATCTAGACTACATCTAGAGCTAGTCTAGAAATCTAGATCTAGTCTAGCTCTAGATTCTAGATCTATTCTTGATTTATTCTAGCTCTAGATTCTATATATATTCTAAATTCTAGAGCTATAGTCTAGACCTATAAAGTAGATAGAGCGAGTATGATCATGATTAGTAGGCCTATTAGTGGGAAATAGTGCACTATGCTGTTCGCAAGGGGAACCGGTTATTTGTGCGAGCTATTTTTTAAAGTTTCCTAGCCCGTCTACTCCTATATATCGAAATTGTTGGGGAGAGGTACGTATCTGGGAGCAGTAGCGTCACTGGGGGGGGGGGGGTTCGAAGGGTGTGGTCGCACCGGGTGAAACCATTTTGGGGATAACAACCAAGTTGAAAAAAATTATATCTTGGCAAAAGCAGACACATATTAAAATCTCTAGATATATTCCCAAACATGCCTAGGCACGTCTAGATGATAGTATTAGTCTAGATTATAAAGTACAACGTTGTACCACTTCGGTCTTAAAGTATAATAAAAGAAACCTATTCATGTGTTTCTAATTTTAATTAAATATCATTGCAAAATTTGCAAAAACATTTGAATAAATGTCATAAACAGTGGGATTTTAAAATAGAAGTGACACTCATTTTACATTCGAGTAAAAATCAATAATAGTAGGTAATCAGCTCACTGTATTTGTTCTCCAAAAAAGAACTAACTAGCAATAGTGTTTATTAGTAGTAGGTAATCAGCTCACTGTATTTGTTCTCCATTAAAGAACTAACTAGCAATAGTGTTTATTGGAAAATATTTGAAGAAAGTTGATGGGAAGGGATGGCACCCTGAGCTACCGCACCAGGTGCCACCGACACTGTCTGGGAGGTTTCCATTCTGTCTTTAGGTGATCAGTTGGATCTCTACTTTACTTATTCCAGAAGAGTTAGAAGAGTCTTATCAAAGTCGAAGTGTTGTCCTGTTTGCTTTTATGTGAAAAATAACACCAAATGATTTTTTACAACTTTGTTAATTTAAACGATCAATACAAGACTATGGCTTAAATATTCCTGGTCCATTGGTCCATTGGTGACTTCGATGGGGTCCGCTTCTGAGTTTGTGTTATCACTCTCTTTGTAATCTTGGGGTGGGGGGTATAGTAAATAAAAATTCCGCGATGTCTTTATGCGCCAAGGAAACTTACAACTCAATATTGTTTAACTCTCTGATTATTATACATCACTAGATTTACTTAAGGATACGCTTAAAACGCAAGTACCTCTTTTCTCTTTTTAGTAAATTCTGTAACTGATGAGATTAGGATTGCAATTCACTTGAAACATAGGGTTTGAACGTTAGTCCTATTTAGCTGTAGCCAATTGTTTTATGCCATTAATACACACATTCTTTTGTTTATAAATACTACGATTTCTTTTTAAGCAGAAAAAATAATTACAATTGGTAAGCCGATAGGGTTTCAAAATATGCACAGTTATATGGAACTATAGGCTGAACAAGTCAGTAGAAGGTTGTAATTAGTAATTAATTTTGTATTGTATTTTCCATACAGTTTTTGACCCCTGCAGCAGTAATTCTTTTTTCTTCGTGAGTTCCACACATAGGTCATCTGTTTATTAGCAATGCAGGTAAAAAGGTTTCAGTACATTTAAGCATAAATATTGAAATAGCTGGAGTATCTATGACCTCCTTCAGTCACGAAGCATCATTTATGTCTACCACATAGCAGCGTCACCGTGCCTATTTCAAGTAGATGTTGTGTCCAAGGGAATGGCTAGTGCCCACACAGTTTGAAATCACCGGTTCCTGATTTTTTCCACAGGGTTGACTCCCGCTGTCTTTCCCACTCAATTTTGAAGTATCGACTATAACAATCACCTTCTTCCCTTCATTTCATTAGATATAAATGTGTATGGGGCGATAGTGCTGGTGACGTGATTGATGATTGTAATATTTAATATGTTTGTTGTGGGCTAATCTTGTCTAACTTCACTTCTATCTCTTAATTACTCCACATTGGCCACAGAACATTACAGGTTAATAATATATTTGAGAACGACTTTCACGGTTGCAAATGACACCTTTATTTATAACTTGGAAGTCCGTCTAGTCTTCATAAACGTCGCTTTTTTTAAAATAACTATTATCCGAAACAAGCTACTTGTATACTACCGCCATGTTGCTCTCCTGTTCGCCTAAGTCTGCTACGTCATTCGTTTGTCTTACTACGTCACTACTTTTACCATCGCTAAAAACAGTACACAATAGATTTATCTAAAAAAAAACTAACCTACCCTCTAAACTAGTACATAACAGCTGACATTGTAAGTATTAGTATAACAATGTTAATATTTATAAGTATTCAATTAACTGATGGTTATGAAGGTATTCTTTTATGTAAACCTGGCCTAACAAATGTGATTGATTCATAGCCACTGGAACAGGGGTTCTCAACCTGTGGGTCCTTGGGGGATTGATTGACGATTTGCCAGGGGTCGCCTAAGACCATCGAAAAAATGGATTGTTATTGTCTATTCTTCTATTGCTGTATGTGTGTGTTTTTTTTTTGGGGGGGGGTCCGCTGCAGAGTGGGTGATTGTAAAAAGGGGTCGCCGAGCAAAAAAAGTTGAGAACCGCTGCACTAGAAGACGTTTACTCTATGGTTAAGTACCTAAGGGACATGTTGCAAATCTGCTTATTAAATCATCATTTTGAAACGTGTGCATACCGAGTGTGGTGTATAGGTAAAGATGGGAAGTTTGACAGAAATTAATTGTGTTTATATTTAATTATAGCAATATACGAAAAGTTTAAAATGCTACTTTAAACTAAGATTTCCTTTCTGAGAGCTTGAAAGAGGAGTTACATTTTTTAAAATGTGAAATAAATTGAGTTTTTTTTTTTTTTAAATGTTTTCAGTATAAGACATAAGAGAAACCAATCCAGTCACATGAAGCCACATTTGAATTTACTGTTTTGAACATGTGTATTATGTCCCTTGGCATTTTGTAACAAGGAGGTGAAAAAGGAGTTTTTTTATTCTTGATAAATACGTTTTTACAACTTCTGTTTTGACTGATATATCTCACTGTGTGTATGTTAATGTCAGTGCCTGGGTGTGTGTCTGTAAGTGTTCCACAAAAGTGTATTGATATGTTGAGTGGGTGTTAGAATGAGACAATAAAAAAACATTTTTTTTCCTCATTTCTTAAAAAAAAAAATTCTACTTTATATGACAAGAAACCATGTACTTTTATATTATTTTGCTGATTAGAAACGAAACTGTTTAAAAATAAAACCATTTGTAATTAAACTTTAGCAGGATACGTATTCAATTAATGATGATAAAAGCGTGTTAATTATCTCTTTAATTCGAATGTCCTTTTAAGAAGTCCCGGAAATTGTAACAGATTAGCAAGTCGTTTACCAAGCGAAATGTTATGATAAGGAAAGACAAGAGTTCTTTTATTATTGAACTTCAAAATAAACTTATTTGATTAGCTTTGTTTAGTTTTACTTTAGGACTGTTTACGTTTTAGTGTAGTCTCTTTCTAATTAGAACACATTTAGTCATACCTTAATAGATCCTTTTGTTTTTATTTATATTGTTACGTATTTCTAAATCTTCTGGCTAAATGTATTAGTAGGCATACAAATAAAAACACTGCAAAGAACTTGACGACTAAACTTTCAGTTTCATATAACTTTAATGACTATTTACTCTAACAATTTGTCACTGTAACATGTAGTGTAGAAGACTGTACAATATCTGTCAGTTTACAGTTAGCTATACTTCTGTGACAAGTCAAAAGCTTGCTACCAGAGTCACTCAAATTTATCACAGCATTAATTATTATTATTCATTTTTTACTTATTTTATTTTAGTTATTTTCCCGTACTATCCTCAATTTCTTCACCCGCCCCACCTTTTCCTCGTCACTAGACTGAGTCCACCACCTTGGCAGCTTTTCACTTATCTTCCCTTGACCGGGTTAAAGATAAACACACTGTCTCTTTGATCTTACCCGCCGGATGTCTGGCGGTTGACACCACCTTGGGTGGAATGCAAACCAATCTTTCTCCCCCCCCTCTCCCATGTCTCTCTTTGATCTAGGAGATCACTCGGACCAACACGCCTCGGGACACTCCAAAGTGCGACTCTTGTCGGATTCACCCACGTGTAAGATAATCCCTCGCCTAGGACGTTTCCTGTTTCCGCCCACATTTTCCAGGCCTATATAAGGTAGAATAAGGCGGAATAGACACTCTCTCATTTCTCATTCTATCTGAGCAATCGAGTATGGACTATATCATTTATTCTTACTCCTAGAGGAATACCTGGTGCCTCCCTCAGGTGTCTGCCTATTTACCTGCCTATTTATTCGGCATTGTCTGCCTAGTCAACTTCCTATTTGCTGTTCAGTGTCTACACGACACGACTCAACTATTTATCGGATCAATCACATATTGCCTATGCACTTAGTGCTATTCAGCACTGCACTCCTGCCTACTTGCCATTGAATATCATCTACTGCCTACGTGGATCTACTCATCTCTACTACTTGGCGCTATCGGCTCTACCTGCCTGCCTATTCGACAGCCCACATGTCAACTTATTAGGTACGACGTCCCTAGAGACCCAGAGTCTGTGCGAGACGTCATAGCTACGCCAAACCCTCCGCAACTCACTGGACTTATCCTGTTAACTACGCTGCCCACGGCAGATCAGCTCTGCCCGCAGTACCCTAGTGCCCACGGTGGCCGGCCACCCGCCCTACTGTGCCCACTACAGATATCAGAACTTTGGATTGAGACTCCACAAGAAGTGTATCACTGGCGTCCCTCTACCCGCTGGAGCGCCACCTCCAGCTGCAGAACCTCAAGCCAGGATCACAGCCAGCGGCGACATCAACAGGACAACCAGCTAAGTTCAGAAGACAAAGTAGCATACTCTCTTATTAAGTGCACGAGTGATGATTAAATATGGTATTGATTAGAGATAGAGGCAAACCCTCCCCCTTTTTTTTTTCTTCTATGTAAATATTTATGTAAATAAAAATTCTTCAATTTTTAACTTTGTATCTATCTTTCATTACTTGTCTCGTTTCGATCCTGCTCCCGATTTATATGCTGACGGGTTGGTGTGTGATAACTGTAAAAATAATCATCCCCTAGACATTAAACGCGCCAAACACACGTCACTTTCCCCAAACTGTCACAACTTCGTTGCAATTCATCTCTTCACTTCGTTGCAATTCATCTCTTCTCAACTTGCATCGAGCCGTATTCCACAGAACAGAGAAACGACACACTTCCCAGTGTCGCTCCAGGTCCCCCAAAGCTGAACCAAGTCGTACTCAAGTCTACTGAATCAGAGCCGCACACGTCTTACATCGACTGTATCGACTGTAACGGCTTAAGTCCACTGTAGCTCGCTGTATAGACTTTAACGACAGTAGTCCACTCCAGTTAACTCTACCCTAGTTAACTTGCATCGAGTCGTACACATTTCTCTTCCACTAGAGTCGCACACGTCTTACATCGTCTGTATCGACTGTAACGGCTCAAGTCCACTGTATAGACTTTAACGACAGTAGTCCACTTCAGTTAACTCTACCCTAGTTAACGTGCATCGAGTCGTACACATTTCTCTTCCACTAGAGTCGCACACGTCTTACATCGTCTGTATCGACTGTAACGGCTCACTCACGACTGACTTTCACATTAACTCTCTGGCTTATATAGAGTCCCTTATCGCTCCTCCATAGTTGCACAAACACTGCTAGTATCTTCTGGAATAACACGTGAGGAAACGTCACATCCTGTCTTTGTTTATACATGTACATTCCAGAGAACACCCGCTGCTGTGTCATCTCGCCGGAGTCATACGTTGACCTCTACCTATCACTGTTCATTTGTAACGATATGTTGTGTTTGATCAAGCAGAAATGTGCCTGCTCTTTAATTTATATATTATTTTATATTATATATTTCTAAAATACCACTGATTCACTGATTGACTAAGAAATCTCCTAAACTGTGGAAAGAAATTTCATGCACATGTTCTTCGTATCTTCCAGGCACTCACTAAGAACCGAATTTAACAGATTTGCAACCTGACCACCGTCATTGGCGAAAATTCCGCAAGCTTTCTATCAAACCTTTGTATTTTATTTTCGGTATTTTGCCAAGAAAAGCCGCAGTCTACATGTAAAGTATTTTTAAACATCACACACATTCCTTTTTTTTTCTTTTTCCCAAATTCTACTTATTTTGATATGCCTTACGTCATTTCAGCTACCATTTAGATGCGGTCTAAATAAAATAAAACAAAATTCCAGTCTTCACCGAGATTCGAATCTGGGACCTGCGGTTTAGGAAGCCAAGCGCTTTACCGCTCAGCCACTGCGCCTTTTGAACGGCTGCAGGAAGTTTCAAATTCTCCTTTTCGAGACTTCATTTCAATCTTTTGTTCTATAACGTCGAAGAAAGGCAATAATCCAGTTTTAAATGACTTGAATTAGAGACGTGGATCAATGTATTTCTTGTACACTATCGTATGTAATGTATGCCCAAAAAAAAAATATATGTCAAAGCCTGTTCAAATCAAGCTTCAACCATTTTCACAAAGCTGGTTATTAGCATCAAGCTTCAACCATTTTCACAAAGCTGGTTATTAGCATCAAGCTTCAACCATTTACACAAAGCTGGTTATTAGCATCAAGCTTCAACCATTTTCACAAAGCTGGTTATTAGCATCAAGCTTCAACCATTTTCACAAAGCTGGTTATTAGCATCAAGCTTCAACCATTTTCACAAAGCTGGTTATTAGCATCAAGCTTCAACCATTTTCACAAAGCTGGTTATTAGCATCAAGCTTCAACCATTTTCACAAAGCTGGTTATTAGCATCAAGCTTCAACCATTTTTACAAAGCTGGTTATTAGCATCAAGCTTCAACCATTTTCACAAAGCTGGTTATTAGCATCAAGCTTACGAAAAAAAAAGAAAGCACTTCAAAAAACAAAACAATGTCAGAGAATACTTGTGATTTTATGATGCTGTTTGTCAACGTTAATCACTTCCTTGTACATGTTGCTAAGAGGAAAAAATGTTTCTAACTTCTGGAATAAAAGTGCATCAAAGTCTAATGATCTGGGTCACGTTGTGCTGTCATGTCAAGTATTAGAGCTATTTTTAGAATGTAAATGGAGTTAAGACCTAGGTCAGTGAAGCTTAGAAGCTCTATTTTTAAGAGGATTAAATTGTAGAGGACAACGGGGAATAGAACATCTCCAGCAGATAATATGATCAACTGTTGTGTTGTTTTAAATCTGAACCGCTAGTGTTTATGTTTGTGTTATACATATTTCGAATGTTCTATCAGAATCTAAGATTATTATACTCTAGCCAGAAACTCCCGCAGGTCTGTGCAGGATGGCGGTGGGAAGAGTTCAAACCTCGGACCTTCGTTACGACTGTCTAGACCACACAGGCAGCTAAACATTTAGATTTAAAATGACCGCAATCAATGCTAGATTCACTTCTAGGCAACACAAGCTATAGTGTATGGCCAAAAAAAAATTATATATAAAATTAGTCAATGATAAACGGTCCAAGTAGAAATGTCAACTTGTTTCTTTCAATAGTATGTTATTTTATCTAGAGTTGATTCCACCTAATGCCCTCTCCACATCTCTAGGAGGCGGGGTTTACGTGGATGTAAACGACGTTAAAGCACAAAGTTTGATTGAGATTCTTTCTTGAATTTATTACTGACTTGATAGCACAATAACTTCCATGCAATCGTGTGTAGAGGTCAACCAGTGAAAAAAAATGCAGAAATAAACTTCTGTGTGTAACAGTCACAATCGTGTGTAGAGGTCAACCAGTGAGCAAAAAAATTGCAGGCTCTGGCTAGTTCAATGACTTCTTCAAGGTGACGAAAAAATAGGTACAACAGACACGGTACCTGACCGGACGGGCCCTCAGATGTCGATAATAATACTGGTTAAAATAGTACACTGGTTAATACACTGGTTAAATAATACAGATTGTCTTAAATTCACTCAAATATGTCAAGGTAGTATCTCGTTTGGCTGATCGAAGCGACAAATGATAGATAACAGGTACAACGATACCTGCCTGGACGAGGCCTCCAGCTGTCAGGGATCTAATTATATATTATTGTCTCTTGTGTTGTTGAGATAATGAAGAAATTGAAAATGTCTTAACAAGTAAGGAACTAAATGATTGTGACTGTACTGTTTAGATAATACAATAACTATTAAGATATTGTAGCCTACAAAAGAAATTATGATACATGAAGACAGACACTGCTGAATTTTCTCTATTGCCAAGTCGCACTCGGGAATTCAGGTGACCCTCGTGGACATCCCCTTCTCAGCGACAGGGAACTTTCTTGGAAGTTTTAGATACAATATCATTTGTAGCCTATTAAGATCTGGTTTAACTTTACCCCCACCAACAACTTAACTCCTTTTGTTAGGATTAATCACTTTAATGGTTTGTGTACTCTGTGAAATGGTCTCAGAACATGAATAATATTATTGTCAATAAACTGACAATCAATAAGTTCCTCAGTAGTTATAATGACGTCTATTACTTCTCCAATTTCTGTCTCACTAATATCATAAACAGTATAGTCTGGCTTCTTTCCTAACAGACCTGTCCGGCGTGGTAGTACCTGCCAGGAGTGATGAGCTCCCGCCGGTATAGCTCTGAGGGTCATTGAGGCACTCAAGCTGTCACACCACGGCAAAGTATGAGCATCAGGTGACAGGGGTGGACCACTTCGGGGGGCCGATTTTGAGTTTGTGTTTCCACACAAACTGTCTTTGTAACCTTGTTTCTTAAAGGATGTGTAAATCTGACAAGTATGGAAGTATCTTTGCGTGCTTTTGATGTGCACTTTTGGAATTTAAATAAATAATATATTTATCTATTTTTAAGTTATTATAATTCTAGCATACTGTTTGCATATTTATAGTTTACGATATCTAAAGTATTTCTTGTAAAATGACTGATTTTTTTCCCGCGCTATTTTGTCGGCGATATTTTGTTCGCGCTATTTTGTCGGCGATATTTTGTTCGCGCTATTTTGTCGGGGAACCGGACAATGACAATACACTTTGTCCGTAGACACATTTCAGAACACTGTGAAGATACAATACACTATGCTGGTAGACACATTTCTGTATTTTTTGAAGATACAATACACTTTGTCCGTAGACACATTTCTGTATTTTTTGAAGATACAATACACTTTGTCCGTAGACACATTTCTGTACCTTTTGAAGATACAATACACTTTGTCTGTAGACACATTTCTGTACATTGACAAGATACAATATACTTTGTCTGTAGACACATTTCTGTACATTTACAAGATACAATATACTTTGTCTGTAGACACATTTCCGAACATTGAC
Organism: Biomphalaria glabrata; assembly: GCF_947242115.1. Lineage (NCBI taxonomy): Eukaryota > Metazoa > Mollusca > Gastropoda > Planorbidae > Biomphalaria > Biomphalaria glabrata. Next base: position 23,032,405 of record NC_074714.1, on the reverse strand, counting down.
AAGATACAATACAATTTGTCTGTAGACACATTTCTGTATTTTTTGAAGATACAATACACTTTGTCTGTAGACACATTACCGAACATTGACAAGATACAATACACTTTGTCCGTAGACACATTTCTGTATTTTTTGAAGATACAATACACTTTGTCTGTAGACACATTTCTGTACTTTGACAAGATACAATATACTTTGTCTGTAGACACATTTCTGTACATTGACAAGATACAATACACTTTGTCTGTAGACACATTTCCGAACATTGACAAGATACAATACAATTTGTCTGTAGACACATTTCTGTATTTTTTGAAGATACAATACACTTTGTCTGTAGACACATTACCGAACATTGACAAGATACAATACACTTTGTCCGTAGACACATTTCTGTACTTTGACAAGATACAATATACTTTGTCTGTAGACACATTTCTGTACATTGACAAGATACAATACACTTTGTCTGTAGACACATTTCCGAACATTTTGAAGATACAATAAACGTTCTCTTGAACAATGTGATGTGTGTGACGTCTAGATAACGAAATATTCTATTTATGTCATTTAATTACGATGCGAAAGCTATTCACAGGCTGCATCTCAGTTTCTTTGGGGGGGGGGGGGGGAGACTTTGTTTTTGTCCCAATAGTTCAATGATTCATTTCGTAAATTTAATTTTCTCTTAGTGAACCAGTTTTCTGTCAAGATAGACAAGCCTGTGAAACATTCACTTAATTAAAAAAATTATACAAATTTTAAATTAATAATAGTAGGGCCGGATTTAAGTTCGTTGAGTCCCTGGGCAAGATTTTTGTTTGGAGGCCTAAATTTTTCTTGTAAAAACGTAAAGGATCTTGATGAATGCAAGGTCACATTTAAGTTTTACTGATAGGAAATTTTACTTTTTAGCTGCCCCACGAATGGCTAAAAGCCGCTATTAGTTTTGTGTGGTGTGCTTGTCAGTCTGTTACGTTAATTTCCAAAATCTTGGGGTCTTTTTAGATTTATTTTCTATTTATTTATTTTCTCACATCTTCATCGTTCCTCTAGCTGTTAGTCTGTTGAACTGTTGGGGCAGCACACGTGATCTGCCATTCGTCGTTTCTTCATTTTTCTCTGTCTTTTGCATTGAATAAAATCTCTTTCAGCCCCGCCCGTTCTTTAATGTTGTCTTACAATGTCTTCGCTGAGCACTGACAAACAAACAAAAAAAACCGCTATGTCATATTACAAGATCCTCCAATCAAAATAGCTCGCAAATTCGTTTCTTTTTTATTTTTTCTTTAATTAGCATGATATACTGTCTCCATTTGTTGTTAGGACCTTGAACAAAACGAATCATTTTTATTTTAGAAAGAAAAAGACTTAATAAGATGTTGAATGTGTCCAACTGCACTCTGCTATCAGTCCATCTTCAAACATATTTCTAGATATAAAGAAAACAGTCAACGCTATAAGTAGGGTAAAGTTCCCCTTTCAAACCATGCGATCTATAGGGCAGATGATGTAGAGATCATCTGCTTCTGCGGCCATGGTTAACGTGGGTGTCATGTGGCCAGCACAACGATCAACCGGCTTTACTTTTCCCCAACTCATGTCAGGTACCCAATAGAGCTGGGTGGATTCGGAGGCGCCCAAATATCCCGAAATTAAAAATCTCAGGATTCATACCTCGGTTTCGAAGCCAAGTGCTTTGCAACTCAACGACCTCGCTTCCAGTCAATAGTATGCATCAACATTATTATAACATGTTCGGACAGGGAGTCGAAATTGGCCTTAGCATTTCCATGCTATCCATCCCATATATATTGACCTTTTTTTTATTAGATGTTATGTGAAACAGATTGAAGAGTACCACAAGAAAGATATTCGGCTACAGGCTGTTTAATTCTTGCGGTGTTGTGTTACACAAATGTTACAGATTAAAGTTTGTCAAATTTCAAAGCGGTCCATTCGACAGCGACTCCACCAACTCAGTGGCAATATGCCCAAGCGCCTACATTGTCTGTCCACCCTCTCCTAAATATATATGTATAAGCTATCAGCTGGGGTAATGTGACAGCATGCAAAAACACATGTTTAAAAATGTGGCTCGTGGTTTCCTCCAACTGTTTTTCTCATCGATTTCTGTGTGTGTGTGTTTGTTGTCTTTCTCTCTTTATTGGGTTAAGATGTCAACAAAAATCTCTTTAATATTTGTGCAGCTTTGCATATTCAATCTCTCTAGAGTAACTCAATCTCCCTAGAGGAACTCAATTTCTTTAGAGGAACTTAATCTCCCTAGAGGAACTCAATCTACCTAGAGGAACTCAATTTCTTTAGAGGAACTCAATCTCCCTAGAGGAACTCAATCTGCCTAGAGGAACCCAATTTCTCTAGAGGAACTCAATCTACTTAGATGAACTCAATTTCTTTAGAGGAACTCAATCTCCCTTGAGGAACTCAATCTTTCTAGAGGAACTCATAATCTCTCTAGAGGAACTCAATCTCTCTAGAGGAACTCAATCTCCCTAGAGGAACTCAATCTCTCTAGAGGAATTCAACCTCTCTAGAGGAACTCATAATCTCTCTAGAGGAACTCAATCTCTCTAGAGGAACTCAATCTCCCTAGAGGAACTCAATCTCTCTAGAGGAACTCAACCTCTCTAGAGGAACTCATAATCTCTCTAGATGAACTCATAATCTCTCTAGAGGAACTCAACCTCTCTAGAGGAACTCATAATCTCTCTAGAGGAACTCATAATCTCTCTAGAGGAACTCAGCCTCTCTAGAGGAACTCAACTCCTCTAGAGGAACTCATTCTCTCTATAGGAACTCAATCTCTCTAGAGGAACTAAATCTCCCTAGAGGAATTCAATCTCTCTAGAGGAACTCAACCTCTCTAGAGGAACTCATAATCTCTCTAGAGGAACTCATAATGTCTCTAGAGGAACTCAATCTCTCTAGAGGAACTCAACTTCTCTAGAGGAACTCAATCTTAGAGGAACTCAATCTCTCTAGAGGAACTCATAATGTCTCTAGAGGAACTCAATCTCTCTAGAGGAACTCAACTTCTCTAGAGGAACTCAGCCTCTCTAGAGGAACTCAACTCCTCTAGAGGAACTCATTCTCTCTATAGGAACTCAATCTCTCTAGAGGAACTAAATCTCCCTAGAGGAATTCAATCTCTCTAGAGGAACTCAACCTCTCTAGAGGAACTCATAATCTCTCTAGAGGAACTCATAATGTCTCTAGAGGAACTCAATCTCTCTAGAGGAACTCAATCTCTAGAGGAACTCAATCTTAGAGGAACTCAATCTCTCTAGAGGAACTCATAATCTCTCTAGAGGAACTCGTCTAATCCTTTTAAGACGGTGCACCTCAAACTTTCTCTTCTCACAATTTTGTTACGAGTTAAAAACAAAACAAAAAAAAAAAACACCACGAACTCCAAGTGACGTGTGACAGACGTCAAGGTGACAGACGTCAAGGTGACAGACGTCAAGATGATAGACGTCAAGGTGACAGACGTCAAGCTCCCACAATGTCACGAGAATTGTGTCCCAGATTCAGAGGGGAAAAAATACGCAGTAGAAGTCTTTCAATAGAAAATAACTTAGACCAACATATCAAAACACACACACGCACTGCTCTAAAAGCAAGTGTCCGGAAAATGATTTTTTTTATTCATGTAACACTTTCTGAAAAATTCATTTCTCATAGATAAGAAGCTTTACGCCTACGAACTGTCAAAACCGTCAACTTTCAGTTAGTAAATATAGAGCAAAACACACAAAATTACCAAAAAAACATGAAAACTGATGTGCATAATAGTCGTATATAAAATATGTGATCAGGAAAAATTTCTTTTTAGTTTTTGAGGATGTTTAGTTGTTTAAAAAAAGGAAGGAGTTACAACAGAGTTAACAGGAAGTTGTTTTTTCTTATCTCTTTTTTGAAAGCTTTTCTGCACTCACTCTACGCTTGTCTGGTATAAAGATTGTACAAGTTATTTCTTTCACACTAATTATCTAATCAAGTTGAAACTTTGCACAATTATTCAGTATCTTAGACAAGACATGAATCAATAAAAACAATTAGTCAATTAATCACTGGTACTTAATTATTTTGTTTGATACCAACTAGGGAAATTAATCCTTCATATATATATTCTCGGATTAAGCTGAAACTGTAAATCAATTATTTATCAGTTAAAAAATTACGCAATTATTCAATGAAGTGTTGCTAATTAACTAGTTTATTTGATATTTAATAAGAAATTACTGAGAAATATAGTCGTTATGTGCGGAGTTCTTCCCCTTAGATAAGCTTTGTTGTGTTGTTGTTGTTTTTTTTAAGTATTTTATTTTTTAAAATAAACTCTGTCTTGACATGTGCAGAAGGAAATGATCAACAGGGATAACTTTTTGATTACAAGGACTTCGAAGCTGGTCTTCCTCTTTCCCACTCTCTTTCACTCTCTTCCACTCTCCAGTGCTCTCTCTTTCTCTCCCTTTATCACTCTCTTTCTTTAAAGTAAAGTAAAGTTCCATTTTCAGACCATGCAGTCTATGGGGCAGATGATTTTGACGTCATCTGGTTCTTTGGCCAACGTTTAACGAACAGGGTGTCATGTGGCCAGCACAACGACCAACTGACTTAACTTTCCCCAACTAAAGTCAGGTACCTATTAAAGTTGGGTGGACTCTGGATCGCCCTAAAAATCCCGAAATTCAAAATCCCAGACCTTACCGAGAAGCGAACCAGGACGCCAGGTTCGAAAGCCAAGCGCTTCAACACTCAGCAACCCTACTCTCCTTCTTTATTTTTCTGTCTATCTATCTCCCCCCACTCTCTCTCTCTCTTTCTTACTCAAACCGACTTTCTGTCTCTTAATTACTCTCCATCTTCTGCTCTCTGCCTCTTCTCTCTCTCTTACTCTCTCTATCTCTCACTGTATATTTATATCTTACTTTTTCTCTCTCCCTCCTATTTCTCTTACTTACTCTCCCTCAATGTCTATCTGATGTTCATTCGCTCCTTCCTCACTCACTCACTCTGCATTTTTAGTTCTCTCTCTCTCTCTTTTATCTTTCATTGTACCTTGTTAAACTCTTACAAAAACAAAGTCTCCACGACTCCAGCAAGATATAAAGCTCCGGTCAAAACTAATAGGAAAAAGACCAAGTTTTTTAATGGAGATTTAATTACTTAGCAGAGAACTGTCTATCAGGACTGATGCCTGCATTAAAGTCACCAAAACAGACTTGCCACCTATGACGCACGTGTCACTCTCATTAGTGAGACTGAGGAAAGTCACTAGAAATAGAACATGGTCACGTGGGTGGAGTATTTTAAAAGAAAATAATTTTTATTTTTGTTTTAATTTTTGAAAAATCAGAGAAAAAGGCTCAAAAGTAAAGTATTTATATGGACATTTTTTTTTACAATCCCTATTATAAGTTTATAAATATTCTTCACAGGTTCAACGTGAAAATTGGAGAATGGACACTGAAAGGACTTCTATTTCGAAAACGACTTGATATTCGACTATATATATGCGGGATAAGTGTTATTGACAGCATAGAAATTAATAAATAGATGACATTTTTTACAATTTGACTTATCACGGTTCTTTATAAGTGTTTTTCTTAGAGGGGGTGCTGGCGGATTTTTTGTTTTTGTTTTTTTCTTTTTTTTTTCTTTTTGTTTTTCATGTTTTGAAAGTAAGACTAGAATATAAAACTTTCTATTTCTATAATTTTTTTATACTAAGTCGGCCTTCCATCCAGTAGGGTTGGGTTCAATTTCAGACCCTAGCACCTTTTTATATATGTATGTATATTAATCAATTATTAAGAAAATTGTGTAGGGTATTAGGTAATTTTCATTTTCTTAATTAACATTTTCACAGTTGGGCGTAGCCAGAATTTTATTTCGGGAAAAAGGAGGCGGGGGGGGGGGTTGAGGGATGTGATTTTTGTTCCTTTGCTCATAAGAGATATGTACACAAAACTAATCTTCAATACATCCAATCCTTTCATTCTTTTTCGGATGTCTTTTGTAATCTACTATTAGTTTTATGTGTTTTGGCTGTCCGTCCGTCCGTCCGTCCCGTTTACATCTCGTAAACTATAAAGATATTGAAAATCCGATATCATTACATTTTAGACCATTCAAAGTTCTGATGCAACGGCAATTTTTATTTTTAAAATCATCTATGCAAGCAGTTTTTTTTTTTAAATACAACATTTTTACAATTATTCACTTACCTTATTTTTACCACATTTATGGAAACTGTTTTATAATTTGTGTTCAATTTTTTTTTTTACAAATGTATTGCTAAGGTAAGTAAGTTCTGACATACTTACTACTATATTTACAAAAAAAATGTTCACTTTTTTTTTTTAGAAAGATCTATTTAATATGCACAGAAAAGCAGCATAATTTAAAACAACAATTAATAAATAGTTTTTCATATTATCACGTTAACTGCAAGGAGGCATTACCACAATAGTACACTAAACCAAGGGTGGGGAATTTACGTCCCGCTGGCCACATGCAGTCCACCATAGTGTTTTTTATGCGGCCCGCGGACACCTACAGAAATCCTTTGTGCCAACAGATTAAACATATGCCAATATATTAAAGTTAATTAATTTTAAATATCTATATAAATTAATGAAACGTCGGATTCTTATCCAAGGAATTTTTCTTTTTAACGGATATTTTTTTGAGGCTTTGAATAGATTGACCTTTACAAAACAATTAGATTACAGTAAGGCCAGGTTCACATTTAACTTCACCTTCACTTTTACATATTTTTTTTTTTGCTAGACGGTTGGGGCACCACAGAAGATCGGTCAACCTTCTTTCTCCATTCTTCTCTGTCATTTGCCTTTGAATGAATTTCATTCTGATATTTTTTTCTGAAAATGCTGAAACCTGTCTTTTTACCTGCCTGGGTGGACCACTTCAGGGGTCGATTTTGAGTTTGTGTATCCACACAATCTGTCTTTGTAATCTTTTTTCTGTTCGGAGTTAGCAGAATGGCAGTAGACACCGATCCCTTGCCTTGTGAGTCTGGAGAAGTGTTATAAGCTCCTCCAGTAGAGTCCGCGGCCAAGCATTATTTCCTGTATTTGAAACTAAAAAGAATAATCTGAAATGTATACAGAGCAATATCTTGCTTGTAGGTCAAACATCGCATCTGCTATTCACTAAACTTTATTAATGGAGAGCAGCGACTATAAGAAAATCAAATCAATTTGTGAAAAGTTTTAGAGAGGGTACAAGTCTTAAATCTCAAATGACTGTAGTTTTGTTTTCAATATGCTACTCAATGCTGGTAGATTTACTTTATTAAAGGTTTCCAGCAATTGACAGAAAAACCCCATCGCTAGGCTCAACTGGTAAATATAATTTTGCTTTGGTTTTTATTAGAGGTGGGTTAGTCACTACGCTCTTGAAATTTAGTGATTGTAGATTTGCTTTTCTTATTATTGGAAGGTAGATATTGATCTCCTACCGTCCATCCATTAGGTACGCTCAGAGAAATTGTACTCGTCCTTTAGTTTTTTTTTTCTTTTTCTTTTTTATTTTATTTTTAAACCTCAAACCTCTCATGAAAAATGTTAGCTGTAGAGTTCACCTGAAAACCCCTTCGTGTTGACCTTAAACTCAAAAACTTCTTGTGGGAAGTGGGGTTAAACTCAAAACACTCTGAAAGGGGGGGGGTAAACTCACCCCCTTGATTACGTCATAGAATTTCGAAACAGTAGTTTGCTTTAGGTTTTTATCGAAGATGGGGGTTTTAAATTCAAAACCTTTTTTTAGCTACGCTCGTGGAATTTGGTGACTGTAGGTGGCTTTATTTTTTACATTGAAGATGGGAGTTTTAATCTTATAACTCCTTATTTTAAATTCAAAGTCCTCTGGATTGGGGTTTGAAAGTCAAAATCTCTCTGAAGAAGAGTTTTAAACTTGAAGCCCTCAGGAGGAGGGGTTAAACTCAAAACCACCCTTGGCTAAGCTCATGAAGTTTTGTTACTTTAGCTTGCTTATTTTTTGAAGAAGGTTATTTTTTGAACCTCCAACCCGCACTTTGGAAGGTTTTCGTTGAACATTAAAATCTCCCCTCCAATAAATAAATCAAAGGAAAACAACAGTCGCAAATTTACAGTCCCCCCCCCCCACTTGCGGTGAGATTTTTATTTCGGGGTCATGGGCCCCGAAAACCACCTCCTGGATACACCCATGTTTTCACAAATGAATTATTCTTCTACAATAAGACTATGAAATAGTTTAATCCGCGACTACACACATTTTTTAATGTCCGTTTTTTTTTTAAACATAAACGAAAGTCCTTGCACCAACACTGCCTGTGCCAAAAAGTCGTGTACATCAAAATAACGAGATTAAAGTTTTCTAAATCTTTGTCACAAGATCTCAATTAACTTGACATAAGTCAGCTGATTGGCGACATGGAGTTATACCATCTTTGAGCAGTGGGATAAAAACTAATCAAGAAACAGGCTTCATTAATAAACTGAGACTCTAAGCTTGCAGTAGATAAAACTCGAGTGCAATAAGGCTTTTGACAGCTCATGATAGCTCTGTGAACTTCTTTTTATTTCTTAAATATTTGCAAACAAAATTATTGTCAAAATTTCAAAAGCAGACATGGGAAACCCAGATATATGCCGTCATCAGTAACTCAATTATATTTTTCTTTGTGATTTGAGCATGGCATTGTTCTAGTTTTTCCATCAAATTGTTTCTTGTTCTAAAAGAAATGAAGAAGAAAAAAGCTGCCCGTCTGGCATATATTCGTCGATTTATCATGCCTGAGCACCATTGAAGCTGCAAACGATACGCTCTTTTATTGTGAAGTGCATGTTCTGGAGTCTAATGGAAGATTTATTCAAAGTTCAGGCAGTCAGTGCAGTCAATGTAATAAATGGCGAAAATGTAATAAATGCAGTGAAAGTAATAAAATCATCAAATAAAGTAAATGAAATGTAGCGGATGATGTAATTGAGATAATTGTATAAAGGCAGAAGGCCTAAATGTACTCAAGTTGTCAAAAAGTAAATGAATTAAATTTAATTGTCGTTATGGAAGCTTATTCGATAAATACAGTAACAGTTAAAGTATTAAATTTATTACAGTGAATTCTGCAAATGTTTAACAGTAAATATTGTAAATGTCTTAAACATGACAACTTGATTATACTTCCCACATTTGAAACATTTTCTCAAATGGAATTTTAAAGTTAGTCTTAACCTGCTTGTCAAGCAGTGATCGTAATATTCTTAGTGCTGACTATTTTCGAAGGATCTGGCTCTAAACCTAGCACACGGGGTCTCACGAGTTTGATATGTTTCGAATAGAAACACGGCCGTGGCCATTTGTTGGATTGCGAAACACTAGAGTCTAAAATGAGCAGCATTTGCTCTACGAAAAGAGAAATATTTTGTTTTGATTTTTTATTTAATATGTAAACTTTTTTTTATTCATAAAAATGCTTACCAAAAAAAAGTTATGAACAGACAGACAAAACAAATAATTTTTTTTTTCAATCTGCAAACCGAACACTTCAGAGATGCAGAAGGAGGTGTAAAAATAGAAATGACAAAGGTTCAAAAGTAATTTCCAAAATTAAGTTTTCTAGAAAGTTTAACAATAAAATGAAACCTGTTTAAAAGAAGATGAAAATTATAGCAAAGAGAGAAGAAATTTCTCCTTTTTCTAAATAAAAAAATAGTTTAAATGTTAGTCTACCTGTCCTTCAATGGTGTCACATTTGTAAGTAGGTTATCGGCTGGAATGATCCAATATTCTACCTAGAAATCGTCGCTTTCTAGATTTGTGTCGTTAAGATTTAACAGACTACAATTGCTGACGTCCAAACCTTTGACAAGATAATACTCCCGTGATACCAAATACTAAAGGGATAATAGAAGTAACGTTAATTAGATAGACTGCGGTGGACATCAGAATACAACTATATGACTAATGACAGCTTAGCCAACTTGTTAACGTCCCTTGTAGAATTTCATAGCTAAGTAAATATCTCTATAAATTATTGAAACTGTCTCATTTATTCTTATTGCACAAATCTGCATAAAATATGTACATATTATGATCTTACGAATGTGAATTATCAAACCTATCAGAGCTAGGGATCTTAACTTAACCACAGGCAGTTCCGAAAAGTACTTGAAGATTTAGATACAAAATATTCGTATGAATCCGTTGACTTAGCATGGGCAAGGTAATGAGAAGGTTATAAAATCTCAAGGAAGATTTTTAATGTTCCTTGAAGGACATTGACTGTGACTTTGTTACTAATATTTCTAATGAAAAAGAAAATGTTAAATCTTTTCAAACACAATATACAACATAGTGAAAAGAAGCTTCGACATTTTCCTTTCCTGAAAGTTGAAACTATCTCTAATAATAAATAATAATTATTATTATTATAAGGCTTGTCTTCGAGTGCCTAGCATTATGAGGAATGCAGTATTTACTGTGTCTACGCAGCCCCAGCTGTATTTCCACACTTTAAAAACTTTGCTACTAAAACTTTCACATTATTTGGGTACACATACATATGTGAGCATGTATGTTTTTGTGGAAACTAAAAAAGTGTTATCACAGGTCGATGCTGACTGACAGTAATTCGACAGCGGTCACAAGGATAACAACTAGTAAGCTAGTTTCACTGTTCCGTAACATAACGCACAAGTGTAAAAAGTTAAATACTTCACAGTAAGTACAATTGTATGTTTATAGTGGATTGTTGTGATGTAAAAAGAAAATAGCAATTTTTTTGTAAATCGTCAAAATCGTGATATTACTAACTCTTGTTGAATGTGAATAAAAGTAATAATTAATAATACATTATAAACATGAATTAAAATACATTATATAGTTACCTAGCATATTTTTCAAAGTTTAAAAATACATAAATAAATAAATAAAGAATATACATATATATATATATATATATAATTTATTTATTTATTTATTTATATGTGTGTGTGTGTGCCCCCCCCCCCATTCCCAAAGTTTTCTTACTGCGGCCCTCGATACAAAAAGCTTGCCCACCGCTGATCTAAGGGGACGAAATTCGAATTTTTGAATAATAAAGGATTAATTTCCCTTGTTTGTATCTAAGAAAAAAAATGGGATATCTTTTTAAATTCATTTCTTGTCTATGATAATACACAATTCTGCAAAGTTTCAACTTATCCGAGAATTGGTATGGGAGAAATAATGTGTACACATTTTTTACCAGACAGACAAGAGTTGATATAAGCTTTGTAAAAACAAGCTGACAGGGTTCCAAAGAGAGAGAGAGAGAGAGAGTAAGAGAGAGAGAGAGAAGGAGAGAGAGAGAGAGAAGGAGAGAGAGAGAAAGAGAGAGAGATAGAGAAGGAGAGAGAGAAAAAAATGAAAGAGAGAGAGCGGGCCGTTCCAGTTTAATGTAACAAACACTAGAATTCACGGGCTATAAGTATTATATAATTTATATGTATTGGGATCGTTTCAGTGCGGCCCACCTATCGGAATTTAAAAAAAAAAAGGATGCGGTGTGTTTGCCAAAGTAAATACTATATAACCTCGGAACAAATCAATGGGTGTAGCCGGAGGGTAATTCTAGTTAAAATATATAATCTCAATGCAAACTTCTTGAATTACAAGATATAGCTGTGACTAAGCTGTGTACAGACTATTCGTTGCTGCATTATATACAATATAATACTTTCGAAAGATGTTTTCCAAAATAGTGTTTGTGTCTGCAAAATTCTTTGAATTTTAATTTAAATAACTAATAGGTTTTCATTCGGAAGCCAAAAAAAGCGACAAATTCCTTGATTCAAGCGAGAGTGGAAACGAACATTCAATTAATCCTTTCATTAATTTTTTGAGCTCTCCACTTGACAGAATACTGTTATAAACCTGGTGGTGGCACAGATAGGGGTAGTGGTGTGTGTGTAGTCAGCCGACGTAAATCGCCCCAGGCCAGCGCTAGACGAGCGGTCAACCGTGACGAGTTACGACGATCAGCCGAGTCAGGTGTCAACAGGACGGTCCGGGAAGGATCGACGTCGTGAACAGAGCTCAGGAGCGTCACGAGAGTTGTAGTCATCTGACCACCTAGAAACGTCGAGCGGCGTTCTGTCCGGTTCGAGAAGGCCAGTAGGGACCCTATATAAGAGCGGAGGTGACGCAGTCAAGACGGTTGAGAAAACGGTTCACGGCAGGGGTTCAGAGCCCGGTTCACTACAGTCCGGTCGACTAGAGCACAGTTCAGCGGTGTGGTTCTGTACGGAGCATTACGACGGTTCAGTGCGGAGTACTGTCAAGTACAGTTGAGACGACTGGCGTCTTGATCTTGGTCTGCGATCGAGTCCGACACAACGAGCCTAGTGTGTGAAGTCAGTCCTGAACTGTTGAACCCAGTGCAAGCCCGGAACGAGACGGAGAGGCCAGTGCAAGAGTTGATACGGCGGAACGATGTTATCGGAGAGATATTTGTACTGTGTACGTGTTGCCAATTGTACAGTATTGGCTGTTATTTATTCAACTATTAAAGTGTTACGTTACTTTGGAGCCCTGAGTTGTCAAGTTCTTTAAGTTGGTGGTGTAAGGTGCAGTTTGCAGAGAGCCTGGATAGTGAGATTCGTAACAATACAATACAATTGGATACCACAAAACAGCTATATTGCTGAGACAATTACAAGGAATAGAACACGACAGCTGTGACCTAGAGACATAGTTTATTGATTTAAAGAAGTACTTATATCTTTTACAAAGTTTACAAGAATTCACTCTGGTAAAAAGTTACATCTACACCCAATATCAGATAAGCTGAAATTTTGCACAATTATTTTTTTTTATATATTTTTACCTGACAACAGAAGAATCGAAAAAAAAATCAATTAGTTAATTAACTATTGGTAATTAGTTGTTGTTTTTTTTTTTGTATCTCGCTCAAGGGAAATTGTATTTGAATGAAGTAGTTGTACAAGCTGAATTAGTCCCCTTTATAGGCCGCCGCTTGAAAGTTAGTTTGAAACAAAGGTTCCCGGTCACTTCATCCCCGGTCACTTCATCCCCGGTCACTTCATCCCCGGTCATTTCATCCCCGGTCACTTCATCCCCGGTCATTTCGTCCCCTGGTCATTTCATCCCCTGGTCACTTCATCCCCCGGTCACTTCATCCCCCGATCATTTCATCCCCAATTAAATATTTTATATATAAATATGATTATGTAGAATGCTTTCTTTTTGACATTTAATGACATATTACTAATGCGTTTATGGTGTTTCCTCTTCCACTTTGTATTCTTAATAAGAAATCTATTATATGGTAAATCTGGATGTGCACTTGTCTATAGCGAAATGATCAAAGGCCAAGGTGTAGTGCAAGTAGTGGGAATCTTTTGATAGATAGAAGTGCGATTAGAATAATTATGACCGTTCCGCTGATAACTAACCATCAAAGGCCAAGGTGTGGTTCAAGTAGTGGAAATCTTTTGAGAGATATAAGTGCGATTAGAATAATTATGACCATGCGGCTGATAACTAACCATCAAAGGCCAAGGTGTGGTTCAAGTAGAGGAAATCTTTTGAGAGATAGAAGTGCGATTACAATAATTATGACCGTGCCGCTGATAACTAACCATCAAAGGCCAAGGTGTGGTGAAAGTACGACGATGTTTCACTTTATTTTATTTTTCAATCGCTCTTTCTTGAAAATGGGCGAGTCATTTTTAGCCTTAAAATAAGGTTTTATTTTTTTCTAATAAAGGCGGACTTACTTTTAAACATTAAAGTTACAAATTGTGTTATAGGACTATTTCTATCGATATTTCATTTCTACAAGTAAATGTAAGTATGTATTTTGTTTATTGATATTCATTTTAGATATCGAAACTGGTGGGCCTATATTTATGTGAACATAAATGCCCATCATGATGAGTTTCCTATGTCCTTAAAATTAATTGTTTGAGTGCTTATTGGAAAATAATCTTGCATGTATATTTAGGGTGTGACTCTCTCTCTCTCTATCTCTTTTTCTCTCTCTCTCTGCCAGTAGGCGTCGATCTGATGTATTTTTTCCCACTCCACAGCATCGTTTTTAGGTTTTATAAGTGATCAGCAGTTCTCTATTTCAAATAACCAACATTGCGTGGCTACACGAACTGTTAGAGAAATGCCTCTGGAGTTCACATTAAGTAGTAAAGGCAGATCTATCCTAGTTTATGAAGGATATGAATTCTGGCTCAAGAAGAAGGCGCTGAACGGAAACATGAACTGGAGATGTAGCAAATATCAAACACACGAATGCCCGGTAACATTAGTTACTGCCCAAGATGATGTAATCAATCAATCATCTACTCACAATCATGAATGTAACAGAGATAAAGCCATTGCAAAGAACGCAGTAGAAAAAATGAAGGAGAAGATGTCGGAAACCACAACAACACCGGGGGCTTGTCAGGCTAATGTAATCATCGACTTACCTCCTTCTGTTCTGATGGCTTTGCCCAGAAAAAGTGTTATAAGTAGGACTCTCAGACGACATCGTGAACGACTCAGAAACAAAGACATTGGTGGAGCTTTGCCATCTCTTCCGGCGGATGCAAACTTTGAGGTACCAGCAGTGTACAAAGAGTTTCTATTATTCGATTCCTTGGAGAAAAGCGAAAATAATCGATTTCTAGTTTTCGGTGACCGACAGTTACTAGAATGGCTTGGACGTAGCAAATGTTGGTTTGCCGATGGTACTTTTAAGGTTGTCCCCTGTTTATTTTATCAACTCTACACAATTCACTTTCAATACGCTCAGGGTGTGATTCCACCAGTGTTGTACTGCTTGCTTCAGGACAAAACCAGAGTTACGTATGATAGATTGCTGGAAGCAATTAAAGAACTTGTACCAAACGTAACACCAGAAATTATTGTTACAGACTTCGAGAAAGCCGCCATGACAGCTTTTCAAGAGAAGTTTCAGACATGCAGAGTAACGGGATGTTATTTTCACCTCTGTCAAGCTGTATTACGTAAAGTCAATGAATTGGGCATGAAAAGTGACTATGACGGTTGTAATGAGTTACGTGGCATGGTAAGATGTCTTTCGGCTTTGGCCTATGTACGTGAAGAACACATTAGTGATTCCTTTGAATTACTCGCCGAGTCCATGCCACAACACGATCGGATGCCGGAACTGTTATCCTACTTCGAGCATACTTATGTACGTGGTCGCAGACAGCGTGGCAGAGGAGAGAACTATGCTTCAGCTTTATTCCCTCCAAGTACATGGAATAAATACCTGGACGTAATCGGTGGTGTTGCGAGAACGAATAACGCTGTGGAGGGTTGGCATCACGCCCTCCAATCTCTATTTTCATGCCACCATCCAACTATGTGGACATTTCTAGATGGTTTACGAAAGGATAGTCAGTTGCACAAGGCATCAGTTTTACAGGCTAGCGCCGGCACTGAAGAACGCCCAAGGAAGAAATATGCAACACTGGCTAAGAGAATAACAAACATTGTTCATCAATATGAATCGATGGATCGACTTCTGTACTTACAATCGATAGCTTATCTATCTTACTGATGTAGATAAACACAAAAACACTTTTTTACATTACCTTTTTATTTTTACATGCTAATTTTTTTTATAGCTTTTAATGGCATTTAATTTTAATTTTATTCTGTTACAATTTTGTCATTTAAATAAAAAAGGAATACATTAAATATTGCTCATTTAATGCTTTTTAAAATTACAATTTGTTAGATAAAATGAACAGATGATGAAAATATCAGGGGATGAAATGACCGGGAGATGAAGTGACCAGGGGATGAAATGACCGGGGGATGAAGTGACCGGGGGATGAAGTGACCGGGGGATGAAGTGACCAGGGGATGAAATGACCGGGGATGAAGTGACCGGGGATGAAGTGACCGGGGATGAAATGACCGGGGATGAAGTGACCGGGGATGAAGTGACCGGGGATGAAGTGACCGGTCACCTGAAACAAACAATAGATAAATATTCAATTTTTCTATCTTCATAAGCACCTGGGCCATTGTCAAGACAGTATGTCGGTTTGAGAAGTTTGAATTAAGCAACTTCCCTTTTTTTCTTTAAATGCTTTTAAAATTCACCCAGATGTCCTTTATTTTCTTCCCCCCACCCCTTTTCCAAACTGATCCTGAAAAGTGATAAGAAAAAGCTAAAATCATGACATTGTGCTAAACAAAAACAATAGGTAAAAAACAGCACAAATTTATTGTTGTTTGTCTAGATCTATTACCAATTTAATGACATAACTGATCCGAACTAATTGGTACAATTACATTTTGTATAAGCTTTTTTTTTTTTAAAGTATTTTTTTTTTTTATTTTTCTTTTTAAAAAAAAGTCTTCAATGTCCTCCACTAAAATTGTGTATCTGATAGATATAACTAGCAAAAAAACAACAACTGACAATTAACAACGTGAAATGAATTGAGGGGATGACAGTACTTGTTTCATGTTTCCGTCAGTGCGCCCCAGATACACATTTCGAACACACAAATAGAGCACGTGATAGCCTCATTATCCGTACAAGAGAATTCGAAGAACAACAGAAATAATCGAGGAGAAATAATTTATTTTTACTTTCTTAGTTTATAAATAATCTAGATAATCTATGCGGTGTTTTAAACTATAAACTAACGGACTTATTAATTCTTTGAAATGGCAAAAAAACATTGTAAAAAATACATTCAAGAAAATCTAGATATTTTTTTTTCTTATTGATATTATTTACTTATTTATTAGAATGTTTTAGGATCTATATGCCCTTATTTTACTAATGTGTGTTCCCGATGGGTGGCAAGTCTACAACAGGGCAAGATATCTAAGAACTTTTTGTTTAACAAAAAAAAGTAAGAAAATGAAAAAAAAATGTTTAGGTATTTAAAGTCAAACCGACCCCTCTCTCACTATCAGTCACAAACACTAAAACAAAAAAGCCTGTGTGTGTGGTAAAGACGTATTATCTACCACACCCCACCCCGCCAGCTTTTCAAAAAGAATGTTTTATACAACAGAAACAAGATAAATTATATTAAAATGTCACAGGTTATTTTTATTATATTATTATAACTTATCTTTACTATAGCAACAAGGGTATTCGAACTAAGAGACATATTTATTTCCGTCACATATGTCTCGCGACACAAAGGCACAAGAATCGTCGCGTTAATTTGCTTCATTCTATCATTCATTCAGCATTCAGGGCAGACGTTTCTGGGAACAGATAGACCATAATGAACAACACACTGGTTCAGCATTAAGAAATAGTTAACACTCTGGTTTATTAATATTTGTATCTTTCCCTTCCACTTCAAAGTTTTTAGACTCCCATCCTCCCAGTATTGTCAGTGGCAGTATCTTTCAGTAATCTTCATCATTAACGGCATCATCTGTGCCTTGCATTGCGGGGTGCTGTGACAGTTGGCCAAACCAAATTCCTCCGCTTTTCCAGGTCAGCATCTGTTCTTAGCAGGTTATCAAGAGAGAGGCCGGTCAATTTTTTTGTTTACATTGTCCAACCAACTTTTCTTTGGACGACCTTTTCTTTGTGCTCCCTCCACTATTTGATGAAGAATGACTTTGAAGAGTATATTGTAGCCAGGATTTGTTTTCGGGGAGGCATTCCCCATATATATATATATATGTGTGTGTGTATGTCTGTCTGTCTGTCTGTCTGTTTGTGTGTGTTTGTGTGTGTGTGTGTGCGTAATTAATCTTTATTACAAACTGACCCTTTATTCTTTCGGAAGACACTTATTGTACTCTAGAATAGGTTATCGTGGAATAGTGGAAAGACTGTATACCATGGGCGTAGCCAGGGGGGGGGGTTTGGGGTTCAACCCCCCCCCCCCCGAAATGAAATCCCCCCCTCGGAGGGGGGGGGGAGACGGACTTTAGTGACTGATTTTTTGCTTTGATTTTCTTTATTTTAGGTAAGATTTTAATACTAAACCATCACTTGCCCCAGCGCAGCCAAAGGGGTTTTGAGTCTGAAACCCCCTACCACGGGGGTGGGGGGGGGGAAGACGGACTTTAGTGACATGTTTTTTGCTTTGATTTTGTTAATTTTAGGTGAGATTTTAATACTAAACCATCACTTGCCCCAGCACAGCTAAAGGGGTTTAGAGTTTAAAACCCCTACCAGGGGGTTTTGAGTTTAAAACCCCTAACAGGGGGATTTGAGTTTAAAACCCCCTACCAGGGGTTTTGAGTTTGAAACCCCCCCTACCAGGGGTTCTTGCAGTTAAATCCCCCTCTTCTATAAAACAAACACTCAAAAAATGCAAACGATAATCCCCAAATTCCAAGTGCACAGTTAAGGAAAATTTTGATTTTAAAACCCCCTCCAAAATTTACGATAGTCCCCCTCTTCAATATGAAAAAAAAAGCAAATTATGCACTCAAAATGTTATGAGCGTAGCTAAATGGGTTTTGACTCAGTTTTAAGTTTAAACTCCCCTCCTGTGGAGTTTGAAGCTAAAAAATACATCTTCAATAAAAAGAAAATCAAATTACACGCTCTAAAATCTAAGAGCGTAGCCATATGGGTTTTGAATTTAAACCCCCCGCCAGCGGGGTTTGAAGTTAAAAAATACATCAACAATGTAAAAAACAAAAAGCAAATTACGCACTCAAAATGCTATGAGCGTTACCAAAAGGGGTTTTGAGTTCATATCCCCTTCACAAGGGTTTGATGCTAAAAAATACCTCTTCAATATAAAAAAAAGCAAATTACACACTAAAATTATTTGAGCGTAACCAAGCGAATTGGGGGTTTTGAGTTTAAACTCCTTTCCTCCAGATAGTTTTGAGTTTAAAATCCCCCTACAGAGCGTTTTGAGGTGGAAAACCTCTATCTTCAATATTACTCTAAAGCAAATCACAGTTACCAAATTCTATGATCGTAGCTAAATTGGGGTTTTGAATTTAAAAAACTATAACAAAGTCCTGAGATTTTTAGTTTAAAACCTCTAACAGATGATTTTGACGATAGGACGCATATATTCAATATAAAATCCATTAAAGCTAACTACAGTCACCCAATTCCAAGAGCGTATCCAAGAGAGGCTACATTTCTACCAGTGGCGGGGCTCCATTAATAAAGTGCAGTGAATAGTCATCTGACGAAATTGAAAAACACTAAATGTGGCTCAACAAAGATGGCTAAGACAGATTTTAGGAGTTAGTTATTGAGATCGGGTCTAAATCAAGGAAATCCTATGCCGAACTGGGAGTCGACCCCTTAGTAAAATTGTGACAGAGCGTCGAATGAGGTTTGCGGGACATGTTCTCCGACAAAATAAATTACGCATAATAATACTTGCGATGACATCCTAGTACAACTTGGCGCCACACATTCATGGAGGTCCTCGGAGCAGGTGGGAGGAGGATTCAGAAATTACCAGTGACAGATTTTTGTGGAAACAGCTTGACGGCGAATGCGCCGAACGGCGCGGCAGGGTCTTAGTCAGTAAAAATAGCATATACATTTCTGAAATAAGACTTTTTAATAGCAGGAAAATGCACTGTAGATACCTCAGAATATGCATTTTGTTGACATTCTATGCCAGAAATAGTGCTTGGCGGCGGGGCTCCGCCCCGCTCTAGGGTGAGCTCCTAGAGCTCCCCCAGAGCCCCTTGCTGGCAATGGCGGGGAGTCAACAATTTTTTCACTAACTCCAGGAAGAACCTATTCTAGGGCACAATAAATGAATGAAGGGTCAGAATGTAATAAAGATTATGAACACACACACACATACATATATACAAAATATTTTTTTCGCGAGGGGGGGGGATGGGGGGGGGGAGAAAAAAATCCCCCCCCCCCTAAACCCTCCCCCCCCCCCCGAAAATAAATCCTGGCTACGCCCATATACAACCCGTCACTCCCAGCCAGAGGGTCTGGGGGGGCGCTGTGAGCTCTACCGCGGGGTTTGGGGCAGAGCCCAGCCTCCAAGCACTATTTCCGGTATTTAAAACACAAAAAATGCGTATTCTGAGGTATCTACAGAGGTTTCGTGCTAGTAAAAAATTTTAGTTCAAAAGCCAAATCTGCTACTCGCTGCACTTTATTAATGGAGCCCAGCGACTGATAGAAATTTGTAATCCTTCATTACTACGCTTATGGAATTTGGTGGCTGTTGTATGCTTTAGTCTTATATTGAAGAGGGGGTTATCTCATGGAATTTGGTGGCTGTTGTATGCTTTAGTCTTATATTGAAGAGGGGGTTATCTCATGGAATTTGGTGGCTGTTGTATGCTTTAGTCTTATATTGAAGAGGGGGGTTATCTCATGGAATTGGGTGGATGTTGTATGCTTTAGTCTTATATTGAAGAGGGGGGTTATCTCATGGAATTTGGTGACTGCCGTTTGTGTAATTTTTTTGTTTTATAGAAAAGGGGGGTTAACACCAAAAACCCCTGGAGGGGGATTTGAACTCAAACCCCCTTTGGTGCGCTGGGACAAGTGATGGTTTAACATGAAAATCTTACCTAAAATCAACAAAATCAAAGCGAAATTCAGTCATAAATTTCAATTTCATTTCGGGGGGGGGGGATTCAACCCTTAAAACACCCCCTTCCTGGCTACGCCCATGGTATATTGTGACTTACTATTTCATCGAACCAGCTCAGCATTAGCCTCTGCTTAGTGTTGAAGAGTTTGATTTTTTTTTTTGGCCAGTTAGATTGTTGAATCTAGAGGCACACATTATACTTTTGTTTTAGTAGGTATAAAGAAAACACTTTGGTTTGAAGGATCCGATTATTTCAGACGACATAGCAACTCGACTCGAAGAATGTAATGAACATTGAACAATGGCGCACTATTTAAAAGAAAAAAAGGTTATCTTTGTTTTGCTTTGGTTTTCAGACGTATAATTTATTCCATTTTCCAAGTTTGCAAACAAGTCCCAATCCAAATGTATTAATAATTTCTTTTTTATCTCGTACGTATTTCATTTATTCTCAGATATGTTTTCTGACGACAAGAACAGGGCAATTATAGTTTTCAACAATCTCCACGGTAGCTCTTCTTGTTTTTTATACTGGGGATCGATTGTCCTGGGAGAGACAGGTCGTTGACAAGCGTCAATTTTGGCGCGCTTTATATTCGTTTGGACCAGGAAGTATAACAACATTTTTTAAAAACATAAATATATAATATAACATATTTCGACAAAGAATGGCCAGAAATGGAGCAAGGAAACTAAGAAGCTCTAAGATAGATGAGAAATTATTTTGTTATACAGAAGTATTAAATCTTTATGTAACAATTTCTTAACCCCCACCCAGCCACACACAAGGGGAAAAGATTCCATTAGGCTAATTTTGTATAGTGTCTCTGTCAGATTATTATTCTTGATATAGAGTTTTAGATTTAAATCTAGCTGTTAGTGAAACTGATAGAGACACTACACTTTCAGCACAAAGATCAAACCCGATCCAAGCTATACAAAGAATGTCAAAGAATAGACCCAAAACAAAACATGTGAAACTACACGTTTACAGTACTTTCCTTGACGAGTACTTTACCCAAGATCTGTGTATTTTTTAGGACTAGCTACTAAAAGTATCCAGTATTTTCCGATACACAATGTCACACACACACATATTTGTAAAAATAAAAATTATTGCGATTAAAAAAAATTAACCAGATCATTCATACCATTAAACTGTATAACTAAAAACCTAAGCACTAAAGTAATCGTTATCATGTCATCTATCATATGAAAAGCAGTGCATGGTCGAAGATGAACACGTTTCTCGTTTCCCATGTGCTTCATGATATTTTAGAACTGATTGTATGTATCATTATGTCTTTATGTATTATATTTGTACATCTCACTTCATTAGTTACATAGGTACAATGTATTTTTATATAATAGTTTTAGATTTCA
This sequence comes from Biomphalaria glabrata, assembly GCF_947242115.1. Lineage (NCBI taxonomy): Eukaryota > Metazoa > Mollusca > Gastropoda > Planorbidae > Biomphalaria > Biomphalaria glabrata. Next base: position 23,010,419 of record NC_074714.1, on the reverse strand, counting down.
TCATATTTGAATGAAATTTTTAAGTAATAATCTTTATTCATGTGTATAATAATATTAAATATGAATACTTATTATGTAAGCTATGATTAGTTTTTGGAATATCAAAAAAAAAATGTTTGGTCAATTTCGCAAAATAAAGTGTTGTTTTTTTTTCGCTAAATATTTTTGCTATTAATATTTTTAGTTATAATTCTACAGAAATGATTTGTTCAGTTCATATTCAATACAATTAATGCCATAAATATATCTAATTACTTTTCTGAAAATATATTGTCTTTATATATGTATATAAAAAAAAGATAATCTCACTTCATCAGTAACGCAGGTAAAATGTAAAGTTTATGTACATAGTTGACCAGAGCTTTTATTGGATAATTTTTTTTCTCATTGGATTTGATTGAGGAAAAAGAGGAACAGAAAGGAAAGAGACAAATGAAGGAACTGAAGTCTGTTATGTGCCTGAAGCGTTTGTTCCTGGTGTACCTGCAACGAGTACCTCAATGAGCCGGACAGATCAAGACAACGTTGGGTCTGCGTCCAAGCTTACTGTTGTGGACCTTAAAGACCTCTGTTTATCTGTCAGTACCTTTGACGAGAACTCAAACCATGAAAGCCTGAAGATCGTTTCTGATTCGTTGACTTGGATGTCATTGGGTGAAATTGTGAATACGGGCCCCAACAATGGTCGAGACAAAAACAACGAATTTGACTTTGCATGCGGCATAAGAGAGAACTCGATGCTTCACAACTGCATCCAGGCGATTGACAAGAATTGTAAATGCGGCGCCCTGCGGGGATAGTGCCCATGCCAAGAAACCCAGCTACAATTTCTGAACTTAGCAGACATTTGTACTTCTGCCCACATCAGTGAGAGTGACTTGAACGATGATGAATTAATTCAAGCGGAACCTGATGCAGTGGTGGGTGAACATTGGAGGTATTGAAAAACTTTACAAGCTACAAAATCTGGTTAAATTAGATTTACAATAGCATTTCAATTTTTTAGACCTATTTGTGACGGACGGACGGACGGATAGACCACACAAAACTATAGGCTTTTTCCCTTTTTGGGTGCGGCTGAGTTGAACAGCAAGTATACTGCACAATCTCTATTCAAAATATTATTTTTTGTCATACAGATACAATACTAGATTTTCAATGCTCTGAGTTTAAGTATTTTCTGCGCATGTTCGTGTACCTATGTTTCCTTAGGGTGAAACTAGCGTCACATCAACACCTTAACCGGATGGTCATTCACCCTATTTACAATTAACATTGTGAAGAATAGACTAGAAATAAATCTGGAGATAGCTCCTCGGCCGCAAAACTTCTGTTCATATTTCTTTTCTAGATAACAACCCATTTAAACCAGAACATTTTGCAAAGATATTATGAACCTAGTAAACAAGTCAAACCAAAAACTAAATGTCAGTTTGTGACACGCCAGATTCACTGACAACGTAAACAAAGCATTATCAGCTTTCAGAATTTTCAAGGGAGAAAACTGGAAGTCTTTACTGTCATATGATTTGTTTGTTGATTTTTCGCGACCTGATTCCAAATTAAATTTTCACTTGAACAATTAATTTCGAAAAGCATTTTGATTAAAAAAATGTAAAAAACATTTTTTCCAGCCCCCCCCCCCCATCCACTCTAGCTATAATAAAAATTTCATTAATTACATAATAATACCATTTTCATTTTTTTCCAGATTAAAGTTATAAAATTATACTAGTTGTTAAACCCGTCTAGAACATGATTAGTGTCATTCCTTAAAAAATTTTGTAAAGCCGTTAAAAAAGTACTCTTCAGCGGCCCCCGTAGGCTATTATTTTGTAAGGTCTGTCCATCTGTCACTTTGAGATGGCAAAAACAAGAAAAGCAATTGAAAACTTGTTTTCAACATATATATGGCTTGCAAAGTTTTTGTTGCACTGGCTAGTTTCACCCTTCCGAAAGCAAACCGCTTTATTTTTTAAATAAAATGAATTATGCAAGCAATTTTTTTTTTTTTTGAAAATGCCTTTCTTTAAAATAGTGCATAAATGTGAGTGACATTATACAAGGAAAGATAATTTCTAATTTCGTAAGTATTCATTTTTTACTGATGTTCTGATTGATATATTGATAATTCTCCCATTCGCCGCGGATGAAAAATACAAAAATTAAACCAGTAACTACTTTCTGTGTGCCTTTCACGATCGAAATTGCAGTGGTTAAATTTACCGGAAATGATTTTTTATTCGGGATTTAGACCCAATATTGTTTTTTAAAGCCGACATATCTAAAAGTAAAAGATTAAACCATCTTCTGCTTTAAAGTTCCGTTCTGCGTATATTTCTCTTTGGCGCCCAACTTGCTTTTCTAGACATTTACATAAAATATATTTTGTCATGTGAAGCTGAAAGTGACTGAATACGTGTTTTCCAGTGTACAATCTATACAAACACTAACTAGTTGCAAGTATAACTTGATCAGTTTGGGTGTTGACGGTGGACGTAGAAAAAAAAAAAGATATAAGAATTCTTGGGTGAGAGAGTGTTACGGCCCCTGAGTGACAACCACAATGGGGGCCAACCAAAGTCAATGTACTATTTACAAATTAAATAACACTATTGTGTGTAGCAACATTTGTTCAGAGTTAGTCACGGGAACAGCTAGAAATGTGAACCTATAATTCTGAGTCAAAAAGCGTGTTTTTGTGTGGGGGAGGTCGATTGAAGGGGGCCGTTAAAATTCAACGTAACCTCCACTTATTTAGGTCTGTGAATAAACATGTATATGTCGCTTCATGACAATGTATTTGGATGACATTACCAAAAAATAAATGTTCTGGGATAATGTAACCGCTGCCGTTTAGATGGTGAAAGTGGCTTGTATGTACACAGTAAGTAATAAAAGTTAAAGTGTATTATTTATTTCCTCTTGACTTTTTATATCTGTTTCTTATCTCCCCTCTTTACCTCCTTCTTCCCATGGTGGTCCGTCCATTGAATCGACACATCGTAATGCAATGCAGTGAGGTAGATCACCCGTATGAACCCATGTATAAAGTAGGTCGGTTAATGTGCAATGCAGTGAGGTAGATCACTCGTATGAACCCATGTATAAAGAAGGTCGGTTAATGTGCAAGACGAAACGTAAATATTGATTATAATAGTTTCACTGTCTCTACTTCTCGGTGCAAACATCTTAGTGTTTTCTAACAAAATAAAAAAACAAGGAATGTAAAAAATAATATTTATAAAAAAAAAATCAAGAAAAAGGATCAATCAATCAAACACCGACAAAAAAAAAGAAAAACAAACAAAATATAAAATATTTTTTAACAAGGTTACAAAGACAGTTTGTTTTCCCTTTTTTCGATTTGAAACAAATAGCAAATTACCAACAAGTGATTTACTAATTGTTTATTCTTTTACATTGATTCATGTTTCGATAAGTACAGTAAGTAATTATGCAAAGTTTCAACTTGATCCGAGACTTGGTTTGTGAGAAATAGCGCGCACAATTACATACGGGGACAAAATCACACTTATTTAGCCATATCTCTTTATACTTAAAGATTAATGTTCATTTTTGGGATCAAACAAGGTATTTAATTACCATTAAATAAATGACTAATTGGTAATTTCTTTTTTTTTTATTGATTCATGTCTTCTTACACATAATCTATAATTTTGTCAAGTTTCAACTTGATCCGATAATGAGTGTGGCAGAAGTAACGTGTTTGAAACCATACGGCCAAACAAATAGACCTGATTGAGTTAATAACATCTTGATGTGGGAGAAATAGCAGTGTTTGAAACCATACGGCCAAACAGATAGACCTGATTGTGTTGATAACATCTTGTAAAAAAAAGAGCGTATAAATTAAACAAAAATAGATGCTTCACTGCGACACTGGTAGCTCTGTCTTAGTATGAGAGAACATAAGTATCAAATAGATATTTGTTCAGTGTTCAGAGTGGCGATCAGATATGTTAGTGAAAGCTTTGTATCCATACATGTACATATGTTTGTTATTAAAAATGTACCCAGAATGTCTAGAATCAATGTTCCGATGTTGCTTTGAGAAATACGGGGCACCTATTCCTATAACAAATTCAAAATAAACAAAGTGATTCTCAGAGTAACCAATGTTTAGTGGCCCCTGCGCGAATACTTGTTCTACTTTAAATTCGAATTCAACTACTTGAGGCTGATTTTTTTTTCCAATACCTTAACGAATTCGAATAATGTTCGAATAAAGTAAAGTTCATTTGATGCGTACAATTATTCAATTATATTGGTGTTTTTATTTAAACTTTTTTTTAAAAATGTAAAATCCTTGAATTTGAATGACAAACATACAAAGTTCAACAGAATAGGAAGTGCATGAGCTCTTGAGGCAGTGGCGTAGCTAGTCGTGTGCGAGTGGTGAGGGCCTCACGGGGGCATCAAGTGGTGATAGGCATCAAACTAAGGATAAACGTTCTCAATAAAATCAACGCATTGTACATACATGAACAAAGACAAACTACTGAATTTGAAATGTTGGCTAGGAATTAATTTACTTAATTAATCTCACATGTTCTTTCTTAAATTAAACGTAAGCTGTTAACCAGGTTGAATCAAGTTTACTAGATCTGTTTAAATCTCCGAAGGCAATGCACTTTTACACGCTCAAGTATATTTGTTACTCTAATGTTCAGTTCGCTGGTTTCACGTAGATCTAGAGCTCATAAATAAATGCCTTAGACTAAAATAACAGAATCTGGCACTTAATGGGCATCTTGAACAAGTTGAAAAAGAATGACAAAGACAAAATCTGGGCACTTCTAGGGGTTTGTGAAATTACTATCCAAGTACGATTCACTCCTGAGAGAACATTTGCAAAAACATGCATGTCTCCACAAATACAAAAGGAGCCTATATTGTAATATTGGGTGATAATGAGCCAAATATTTTTCGATTTTTTAAACAGTTCATCTGACATCTCAAAACTGGATAAATTTTTTCCAAATGTTGAGGTTACGTTGTCAAAGATAATCACGAGGTACAAATTCTGTAGTATTTCATTCACATTATCTTAATTCATTATCTGCTCGAACCAATCTATGAGTTTAGCTGGAATTCGGGCTGAAGATGAACTATATTCAGTAACATGTTTTGATACACTGGACCGTTTACACGCCTTTTTATTGACTTCAACACACCGCTAGGACGCACTCAACAATATAACTGAAACTAGCCTTAAGTGCTTGGTTAAAACGCCTTGGAGCGCCAGAGGAAACGACGTTAAGATGGATATGGTTTCATTTTTAAAAATTCTAGAAACTCTAGAGACATTGATTAGAACAGATGAAAACTCTTCTACTAAGTCTGAAGCAGGCGGATTGTTCATTGCTATACAGTCTTCATCTACCTTTGTTTTTTGAGCCCAGTATTAAGTGAAATAAAGAACTACCTTCAAAAACAAGAGATTGTCAATTCGAGACTGCGCACTTAAATAAAATGAAAATATTAAAAACATTCAATACTACTAGTCGGGAGAACATCGCTGAAGCCAGTGTTACCTTTACAGAATGCATGTGTTCAGATTTGGTGACTAGCGCAGAACCTCAAAATCATGTTCGGGTCGCCACATGTATTAACACATAAGAAAGAGCTAAGGAGGAAAATTTATTCTTCCGTGGACGGAATATGATATGAGCAATATCATGATATGGTAGGTAAATATCAATTTTTGTCAGCCTCCAAACTAGTGACTCCTCAGATCGAAATCAATCTCGATAGTGCTCAGGACGACAAGAACAAAAACTAATTACATTTGGAGCGAAATGGACTTCAAATTTTTGTTGCAGTTTTTCAGAAGCATTTGAACTTCTGATACAAGGACGTGTTTGAGATATTGAGTTACAATTTTAAAAGATGTTGGCTAGATGATTTAGTTCTGAAAAGTGTCTTTATTTTTATATTTCTGACAATTGTGGTTAGTGAGGTTCTATGCGACCAAAGTGTTTTTAGAATCTAGCTGATCATTACTCAATGGCAAACAACGCTGAAAAAATGTGAGACTCACTAATTTGGCAATTGTTTGATAAAATAGATTTCAATTTTGCCAGCAAGAAAGCATATATGATTTTTCTAGTATCTTGTTTTAAAATTGTTTTTTTTTTTCAAATTAGCAATACAATAAATACACATTAGGTCCAAAAAAAAGTAATTTGGCTGTTTTATTTCGTTTTTTTTTATATAAACTGCGGAGGGGGGGCATCACGAGGAGCTTCCGCACTGGGCATCATATACCCTAGCTACGCCACTGTCTTGAGGAGAATGATAGCACATGGGATATCCAGAGTTGAACATTTCTTTTGTAGTCAGTCGTGTAATTAATGACATTTATTGAATAAGCCACTTTGAGCTTTTAATAAGCACAAACATTTTCCACGTATTAGGAATTTTTCAAATACTTAACTTAAAACGAATCCATTTCAAATAACAGTCGCTATTCGATTCCTATTTGATCTATCGATCGTCCGCTGAAGATCAAATTAATTAGGCCTACCATTAACGACAGCAAAAACTAAGTAAAACAGAAATCTTTTCTCACAACACAATATTAACCAGCAATAATAAGTAAGTTTAACAAGCAAAATATTTTTTTAAAAGCCTGTTTAAAGGGAAGAACTCCACATATACAGCGATATCTTTCAGCAAGTAAAGTAAAGTAAAGTTTCCCTTTCAGACCTTGCGATCTATAGGGCAGATGATGTAAAGGTCATCTGATTCTGTGGCCTACGGTTAACGAGGGTGTTATGTGGCCAGCACAATGACCAACCGCCTTTACTTTTCCCCAACTAATGTCAGGTTCCCATTAGAGCTGGGTGGACTCAGAGGCGCCTGAAGATCCCGATATCTTTCAATACTCTAAGATTAATTTCCCTTTTTCGATATAAAAAATAGTGCTATTTAGTTCATAAAATTAGTTTAAGTTTTTATTAATTCGTGTTTCGTTAGTACAATGAATAATTGCAAAGTTTCAACTTGATCTTAGATTTCAAAGTGGGAGGAAATAACGAGCTAAAAATTTTACAAGACAGACTGACAAACAGAGTTGATAAAAGTTTTGTAAAAGATATATCCTTCAATTCTTCTCGTGATAAATTACTTTTCTATCAGAATTGTACCTGGGATTTGTTTGAATTGGAAACATTTGTTATAGACTTAAATAGTTTTTTTTCCCATTTCTATGATATATTAAGAAATGAGAAACAGTGGACGTTGTTTTCACTCCCACAGAGTCTTCTCTAGATTTCTGTTGTTGTCCTGAAGGTAATCTCCTAGAAAATGAGAATACTTTACTAGAAAAGAGACAAAAAGAGTTGAAAGCTCTTAGATAAAATATAAATGATCACAAAGAATGTATCAGAGAACAAGAAGAATATCAAAATATTTTTTTTTTAAAAGATAATACCTCCTTTATACAAATTATACTGCGATTATTTTGCTTTTCATCACTAATAAATGTTATTTTGTTTTTTAATGGAACATTTTTTTTACCACCATCTCCAGCCCCTCCGTGGACTCCTCCCCCGAGATAGAATCCTGGTTTAGCGAATGAATAGATCTGCAAGACTTTATGAAATTTTTATAATTGTTCCTTAGATCCAGATGAAGAAGATGATACGCAAACTATTCATGAACATTAATTAATGAAACTCTTGAATTAATAATACCTACATGCAGAAATACCCAAGAAACATAATCTGTTCGAGATAACTATTTTCTCGTTCTCTTGCCAATTTTTTTGAATATTTTTTTTTACTTTAAAAAATAGAACGGTCAAACCAGAGTTTTCGTAGGGAAGCCAACGAGTTAGTAATTCATTTCTTAACGATATGCAACAACTGTCAAAGTTCTAAAAAAAAAGAGTTTGAGTCGTTTTCGAGACTTACCTCTACCCACCCAGGATTTATGTTTTAAGTGTTTGAAGTTTCCACGAAGTTACGAATTGAATAAAGGTATTGTAAAAAAAAAAGATGGATTTCTCACTAATACGAATGAGTCCAGTTGCCGACAGGAAGTGAGTAGGGACGAATCGAAAATGATAAAGTTATTCATTTTACGTCATCTAGGCTAAAAATATATTCCAAATGACAAAGAAATGAGCTTGTTTTGTGGAACTCGTTAAAAAATAATATTAACATTTGATGCTAATGCATGTTAAACCATGGTTGAACTAGTTAATTTTACTTGGCTTTAGTTTCTATTTCCTACTCTACTTAATCCTTAATTCACCTCCTAATACATACAACATTAGAGATGAATCAATGCGGCTATGGCAAGAATACGTAAATAACGCCTTCTTTTTATTGAACCAACATGCTAGCCAATATAGTTTTCATATCCAAACATAGTAACAATTAATTTAACAACAAAAAAGCAACAAACAAACATAAAACCTCACATTAGCCGAATTTTGTTATTAGCCGAATGTTGTTAGTTTGTTTAATTTTTTGTACAATGCAAACAGAAAAATAAGAGAATGTCGAGGATCAGACATATTTAGAATGTCAACATTGTTTTAAGAGATGTAAAAGGCAAAAACTTTTATTTGAAGCGATTTCAGAAGACGTCATGGTTTGAGTGTTCACTTTCTAATATTCAACAGAATACAGCAGTAATCTTTAGAGTCACTCAGATAATTAATCTGTATTTTTTGCAAAGAAAATTCTTTTTTTAATTTCAATCAAAATAAAAAAAATTATTGAATATAGATTAAGTTCAATTTTAAAATTGGAGCTGGCTCTCGAGTTTGTTGAAAGTCCCCCGTGGGCGTGGCGGAAAAATTTAGAACATAATGTAATTTCCACTAAGACTAAATACAAATGTCAAATTTTAATTGGCAGAAATATTTGTTAACGAAAGTAACAAGTACCCATGTGGCTTCCAAAGACATCAATTCGGAAGTGAACATTACAAAAAGAGTTTCTGTTTTACATAAACTTGCATGCTGCCCCCGATTGATCCATCGACGTGTCCCTTGTTTGGTAAACAATGCAGGTTCAAATTGAAATTGGTTGCTTGAGATCCCTGTCATCCAATGGTCCTGCTTGACTCCAGTCTGAATTTGAGACCCCTTTCATCCAATGGTCCTACTTGACTCCAGTCTGAATTTGAGACCCCTGTCATCCAATAGACCTGCTTGACTCTAGTCTGAATTTGAGACCCCTGTCATCCAATAGACCTGCTTGACTCCAGTCTAAATAGGCTAGCGTGAGATACAAGTAGACAAAGTGGTGAAGCAATCCATTGCAACTTCAGGTGTAGTTAATCTATGATCGTCTTCATCGTAGCGCCCTCATTGAAATGACCAGAACATAGACAAACATAGAACGTTACACACTAAAATGTTTTACATTGCGCTTTACTAACATTGCAAGACTAACATTGGAAGTTGTACATTGAATGCTACACATCGGGCGTTTACAGTAAAATTTCCTATATAAGCATCTAACATTGAAAATTCTACATTGAATGTTCAAGCTAGGAAAAAAGTTACTCGATTACTGTTAAAGCAAAAGACAGAATGAAATCATTAAAAAAACTCTACGAAATTTTAAAAAGTAGAGCATTCCTTTTAGACATTGCGATCTATAGGGCAGATGATGTAAAGGCAGAGTTGCCTACAAGTACGCATTTCCTCCTCCAAAGCAAAAAAAAAAAAGTTCTTGCTAATCATATATATAGATCAGTGCGTCAATGCCTGGTATTGGACTATTCCTATTAATTTTTAACGCGCGACGATTTAAATATAAACTAGGTCTAGATCTTCCTGATCTAAATAAAGTTGAGTTCCTTTCAATGTGTCAGCTTATATGAAGTCTTCAAACTAATTGGGAATTAATTGATTGATTAGTTCTAATTCCTCAGACTGGATCTAGAACCAGAGAGATGTCAGGCACCTATACTAGAATGTACCTACATCTAGATTCAGAATTGAGATCTAGATCTAATTGTGTAATCTAAAAATAGATCTAGATTTTTCTAGATTTAGATATAAATCTAGATTCTAGATCTAAATGTAATTCTAGTCTACATTCTAGCTCTAGATATGACCAGGTGTGTAATAGACTTAGATTTAGACTACTGGCTATATGTAGCCATCAATGTAGGATGTAGGTTTAGATTCCACTCTAGTAGAAGAGGTACCTCAAAAACTCAAAGCTCTAGGTATTTGTAACTAGATCTAGATCTAAAATTAAATCTATTCAAAACAAACAATTTCGTATCAATTATGGAATCTAAAATATGCACATTAAAAAACAATCAACTGTTAATGAAGCTGCTTACAGATCTAAATCTATTCTAGCTTTGGATCTGATTTTTTTTTTGAGATGAAAGTGCGAAGGGCAGAGGTTTTCAAAGAAGACACATTGGTTGCGCTTAATCTCTCTTTTAGCATGATAAAGGGAATCAAACTGATGTTTCATAACTCGCAGAATGTGTCTTTTGTGGTAGCTACTGTTATAGTCACTAGCGACTAGCTAGGTTTCATTACTTATGATGGCCTAGGTTCAAAGAATGAAATCAGGGGCATTTAAGGCAGACTCAATAGCAAAGCTTTTTTATATTAGAAAGAAGTTCAATGACTAATTAGGATTATCTGCCTGAAAAACAAAATTGTAAAATGTTTGTTATTAGTGATTGTAGAGGATGCCACAGCTTTCATTGCTAACTCTGCAAAAAAGGTCTGGAAGAAGAAAATCAGAGTGATATAAAATATTTCCAGTGGCTGGATACCATGTAAAGAAATTGTCTATAAACAATGGCTGCCTGGTCGTGCAGTTTGCGCGCTGGACTGTCGTTCGGATTTATCGATGGTCGAGGGTTCAAATCCTGCCCGCTCCCATCCCCCGTCGTCCTGCGAGAGGTCTGGACTAGGAAGTAAACTATCTTCAACTCTGAAGGAACATCCGAAACATGTAAAACATTTTACAAACAAAACATAATTACTTTTATAAAACTAGAAGTCACTGATCCAGCCAAATGTTCCGTCGCCGCTATTATGGAATGTTTGTAAAAACATTGTGTGAAGTACACAAGAGGCATCATGATCATAAGATCATTGCCAAGTGACAAGAACGTTATCATTTTAACACAGGGGTTCTCAACCTGTGGTTCGCGACCCCCTTGGGGGGTCGAGTGACGATTTGCCAGGGGTCGCCTAAGACCATCGAAAATATGGATTTCTATTGTATACTCTTCTATTGCTATGTGTGTGTGGGGGGGGGTCGCGGCAGAGTGGTGGATTGTAAAAGGGGTCGCCGAGCTTAAAAGGTTGAGAACCGCTGTAGAATCTAACATATTCTACAAAAGTCTAAGACAAAGACTAAAAGTGTAAATATTTTGACTTATGTACAAAATGTCTTATATAACTTAATGCTGTGTTAATTTTAGGATAGCTGCCTTTCATTTATGTTATGTGCTTGAATGATTTGATTTTATTCTTTTCTGGGTATATTTCTTGATATTTACGAAAATACGCATTTGCCCCTCAAAATACGCATTTCTAGGTCTGGTAATACGCATTTCCATTTTAGCATGTAGGCATCTCTGTGTAAAGGTCATTTTTCTTTGGACTATGGTTACTAAGGACGCCAGCACAACAACCAACTTCTTTAACCGTATTTCAGTGTAACATCTTTTTGTTTAGTGGCGATGTTGTTCTGGGTTCTTACCTGCGTAATCTTGTGTGCTTATCTCTTAGCCAGCTAAGGGTCAGAAAATCGTTTTATGTAGTCTGAACTTCCGGAACACATTCTTCTGGCATCTACATCACAATATTTCTCTTGATAAAAGAGCTAAGTCCATATGAAATTAAAGAAGTTTGGTATTGACCAATATCTGATCAGAGAAAGCGTGAGGGAGAAATAGCGTTAACAATTATTAAGTGGACTAAAACCAACAAATTTAGCCATATCTGTGAATACTGAAGTATTAGTTGAAATTGTTGCTATTAAACATAATAATGAATTACTAGTAATTAATTGTCTAACGTTACTTTTTTAAAATTGATTTTGGCCCTGCCTATATCAATGAATAAGTGTGCGAAGTTTTAGTCTGATTCGACAATGGATGACAGGGGGGGGGGCGGTAAGGGCAATCGCCTCCCCCACTCGGCCGACCCCAAATCCCCAAAGGGCGGACGAATTTTAGTAAAGAAATCACAAAATGTGTATACGATTGCATCAGATATGTTAATAATATATAACAATTATTTATATTTCAACCTATTTTTAAATTATTTCCCCTCCAGCCTCTAGTATGTTAGACGATTTGGTGGGATGGCATCAAGCCCGCCCCCCCCCCTAAACATAAGTGGGTGGGCGGTCCAATTTTTTAGTAGAAATCACAGCTTGTTAACAGATTCAATTAAATATCTATATGATTGAAACTTGTTATTGATATTTTAATCGATCTTTATATTATGTCGTTCATCTGTTAGCCGACTGGGTAGGTTAGGGGGGGGGGGAGAAAACATCTACTGCGCTTCCCACCTAAGCCCTATGAGTGGGTTGGGGGGTTGTCCTCATTTTATTTCAAAATCATATTTTATGAACAAAATTAGTTGAATTACTATATAATGTTTTATATTATGTCGCTACACGTCTGGTATTTTAGCCGATTCGGTGAGGTGGTGGGGGGGGGGAGATTGCTTTTACTACCCTACCCACTCTAGCCCTCTGAGTGGTGGTGGGGGGCGGTCCTATTTTTATGGAGAAATCGTAGTTTGTGAATAAAATTAGTTAAATATCTATAGCCTGTAATATAAGCTACATATGGATGTTTTATCCCATTTGTATATTATGTCGCACACACACTCTGATCTCAAATTTTATCATCAGTAAATATAAAATGAAAAAGGGTTGTACCATGTGGGAGGGGCGGTACAGGCAATCGCCTTTCGCCCATCGGACAAACCAATACTCTTTCTTTTTGTATTTTAGTTAATAAATTAAAAAATAAAAAAAAAATTGTCCCTAATATAATTTATATATGCTATAAGGTAAATTCTTATATCCAGTCGCCCCTTCCCCTATTATTTAATGCCAAATGCAATCATTAGCAGAAATTATAAAAAGGAGAGAAGATTAATCGTTTTCACTTTACCACCCTCTCCACTTTCTTGACGAAAACATGACGTTTTAAAAGAAAATAGTCACATATGGCGACAGAGTTTATGTCATTGAACACGAATTTATCTCATTTATTTAGACTTGCATTTTTCAGTTCTCTTTTTAAATTAAACTGAGATTATTATGCTATAATTTTAAGTGTGCCTGATAGAGAAAAAAATTCTGCACAAAAATACGGGTAGTTGGGATAAAACCCGATAGAGGTTATAAAAAGAAAAGACCTGAAACCTTATTTGATGAGTCTTTTACCCAAGATCTGTATATTTTTTTAGAACTAGCTACTTCAAGTACCCAGCATTTTCCGATACACAATTTCACAAAACAAAATAATTGTAAAAATAAAAATTGTTATTTTAAAACTTTTAATGATTTTTTAAAAGATGTTTTTAAAAAGGTGTTACAGTAATCAATTATGAATCTCACTGTCTATTTTATGTGTTTTAATTTCTTAATGTTTACTCATATTGATATTTTTCTATTGCATAAAAACAATTGGGACTATATCTCACAATATACACTTGAATCCTAAAAATGCAAAAAATTTAGAGTAGAATCTAATCAGTCCACTTAATTTCTCCTCCCACTTCCGAAATTTTTTGTTTAGATCTTTGAATTATAGTTCTGTAACAAAACAAATTACAAACATGCCTATTGAACAAAATGTATCACTTACAAATTAGCTTTTTTAAAAAATATTATTTTTCGAATAATTTTTTTCCGGCGGCGATCCTCAAAGTCTTAATCTAAATATGTGGGTATCTTATCTTTTCAAGGAACAAATCGGTTGTATTTGCAATGTAGTAAGGGCCAGTAAATTCATATAAGAATATTTTTCAAGTAAACCATTATTCAAAAGATCCTTTTTTAAAAGGATGAATAATGAGCTGTAGATGTTAGGAGAATGCGTTTCTGCAGAGAAGAATGCAAGAAAACCGCACTTGAGAAGCTTATAGTGCTCCCCCAGACAACCAAGCTGTCAAGAGAAAGGCCTCAACATGGCTGGTTTTTTTTTTGTTTTTTTTTTGTGCTATTTTTTTTTCGCCGAAGGATGAGAAACACTGCTTTTTTAAAAATCAATTCTAAATTATATGTATATGCATATATATATACTAGCCGGACATTACCCGCGGCTGCGGGCCTTAGTTTGTGTTTACTAATCTATTGGATTGGATTTAGATGTATGTTAAACTTAGCTAATGATCCTTTCAAGTTTTTCTATTTCGCTAAGAAAATAAAAGTAGTTTTGCGAAAATGGGTTTACCCGAAGCTGATGCATTCATATCTATTAAAAACGAAAGAAGCGATAGATGATTAGGATATAAAGTACAATTAAAACGGGTTTACCCGATTTGTTAAATGAATGGGATTATAAAGTAAGTCAGGACGTCTGAAATCGCAGATATATGGAACGAATTTATGTAAAAATGTTTTTGAAACACAAAATTGAAGGTTAATTTTATTATGTAATGAAATCAATAGACTATCTTTTGTATTTTCATTTGTCAAAGTAAAAAACTATCTGCGCAAAGTGTAATTCTTGAAATTAGATCTAGATCTAGATCCTTTCGATCTTTTCTCATGTAAATATGGCCTAGATCGATGAAGTTATAATGCTTTCATAGAGTTGGTCAACTTTTTTTTTGGAGGGTCTTAAGTTTGTTTTAGGGCTGCAATACATATACTACTATCTAAGTTAGTACCCAAGGAACATTTCTGCCAAGTTTTATCAAGATTGGTCAAACGGTTTTGATTTCTATTCGTAACATACATTAATACATACATACGCCTTACTTTCTACTTTATAGTATAAGATATATATATATATATATATATATATATATATATATATATATATATATATATATATATATATATATATATATATATATATATATATATATATATATATATATATATATATATATATACATATATACTAGGTTTAAATGTAGTATACTATTGTCACAGCTTTCCTAATCTATTTATACTTATAACTCGATAGAATCTACCTTAGGTCTCGATAAGCCTAGGTGTCCCTGGTTCAGTTCTAGTTAACGAAATAAAACAATTAAACCACTAGATCAAACACATAAACTTTAATCAGCTTTACTGCATATCACACATGCTGGTCTCTGTCTAACAACAAACACACTTCCGGTCATTTGCGCAGATTGTAAAAATAGATTATACATACATACACACATTCATCCGTGACAACTATATAAACCTATATAAACGCCTCCTTTGTGGACCTCACAAAGGCTTTAGACATGGTGTTTGGTTAATGTAGAAATTTGGCCAGGCTCGGATGCCCAACTACCCTCTTATCCATTCTCAAGCAGTTTCATGTGGGACAATAAGGCCAGATTAGACACAAGTGAACAGTCAGATAAATATTGTTACGAATGAGCAGTGACAGGTAGAGGTCACTATGTGTGACCCCGGCGAGATGACACAGCACCGAGTGTTATCTGGAATCTATGCATGTAAACAAAGACAGGATGGGACGTGCCTCACGTGTTGTTCCAGAGGACGAACAGATTTACGAAGGGGGGCATTGTGACAAATGAACAGTGACAGTTAGAGGTCACTACGTGTGACCTCGGCGAGATGACACTGCAGCAGGCATCCTCTGGAATCGACATGTATAAACAACAACAGGATGTGATGTTTCCTCCCATGTTGTTCCAGAGGGTACTAGCAGTGTTTTTGCAACAATAGACAAGCGATTAGGGACTCTTTATAAACCAGAGAGTTCATGTGAAAAGTGTCAGTACAGTCGTCGATACTGTTCTCTACTGTGCGAGACAGTAGAAGAGAGTGGACTTGAGCCGTTACAGTCGATACAGTCGATGTAAGACGTATACGCTACATGTTACAGTGACGAATTGTTATAGTTATAATTCAATAAAGCTATATAAAGCTGAAAGTTGAGTCGTCAAGTTCTTTGCAGTGTTTCTTTTATTTGTGTGCCTAGTACATTTAGCCAGAAAATCAGAAATACGTAACAATATTATAGCTTTAATCATCATCATCATCAAACTCCATTAGAGTGAGGGCTTAAGAGGCTCAAATCCTCTCTTGCAAAAGCCCTGGACAGAAACCCTGCTGTCTTGCGTAGTGCATGAATGTCGCCATACAGGTCGAGAATTTTGGGTTTCCCAGACCTGTCGAGACGGAGATCAGCAAGTCTGGGGCAGTCAAACAGAATATGAGGCACGGTTTCCTCTTCTTCCCCGCAGCGAGGGCACCGTGAATCGAAATTTGACCATAGCCGCGAGAAATATGAGCCAACAGGACAGTGGCCTGTCCTGCACTGTGCTATAATAGCTTGCTCAGGCCTGGACAGTCTCCACCACGGGGAAGTGCGGTCAGGACGCCTCATGCGCTCCCAGACTCCATGGGCTTTTTGGGACTTGTCCCAGCACTCAAACCACTTTTCCATTTCTGTTTTTTGTATTATAGCCAGGGCTTGATGAAAGCTTACAGCCTGATCAGTGGGTGGAATTTGCCCTCCCTGGTGGGCCAAAGAGTCTGCGATTGTGTTGCCAGTCACACCTATGTGACTCGGTACCCACTGCATTATTATAGGGGTGCCATAGCGTTGTTTGATGTTATGTGAAGCCATGATGACAGTGTTGATATTGGGGGGCCATGGTCCGGGGCTTTGCAAAGCATGAAGCACAGATTTTGAGTCAGTGACCACAACAATCTGTGTTGCCCTCAAATGTCCCTCGCCGAGTTGAGAGTCAATGACTTTTAAGGCTTCACAGACTGCCATGGTCTCCGCATCAAAACTGCAAACACTACCACATGGACCAAAGATTTTGACAGTGTGAGAGCCAAGAAAGTCGATGTAGGCTCCATAGCCTGCTCTTCCAGAATCTATTGATGCCGATCCATCAGTGTATGCCAAAATAGCACTGGGCTTGAAGGTATTAATGGTCTCCAGAGCTAGGATTTGAAGGTCGTTAGATGAACGGCTTTGCTTAGTGGCATTAGGGTCTACTAATTTCAAGCGTATGTCTGGGGTTGTTGGGCGACACCAAGGGGGAAGGGGATGAAAGCGTTGAATGTTTTGTCGGTTGGTGGAGAGGCCAGCTTCATCAGATAGTCTAGTGGCATGATGCATAAAAGACTGCATCTGGATACGTCTTCTGCATCTCCAACCATCCACTAGTTTTCTAGCTGGGAGGTATTTATCCAGCCTTTTATACCGCTCATAGCAGGTCAGTACTGACCTTTCCCTCCTAAGGGTTAGTGGAGCTATATTAGCCATTATTTCAGCCGCATTCACTGGACTTGTCCTAAAGGTTCCACAGACAAATCTTAGTGCTTGGGACTGTATTTTATCAAGTTGTTCAAGAGCAGTCCTAGAGCCATAAATTTGCACAGGTAGGCTGTAGTCTATCTGTGATCGGACTGCTCCTAAATACAGGGATCGGAGCATGTCTGCTCGGGCTCCCCACTTCGTGGATGCCAGCTTCCGCACAATGCAAAGTTTCCCTGAGGCCTTTCTTACAACATCCTGGATGTGCTCACACATTTTTAGTTTGCGATCTAAAGTTACACCAAGGTACTTGGGTAGCTTTTCCATGCTGAGAGCCACTCCGTTGAGGGAGAGCTGGAAAGGTTGCCCGAGAATGCCAGTCCCGAGCGTGAACAGAGAATAGACCGTCTTGGAGCTTTAATAGAGTCGGACAACATTATTTTTTTTGTGAGGGTCTTAAGTTTGTTTAAGGGCTACAATACATACACTACTGCCAAGTTTTATCAAGATTGGTCAAACGGTTTTGATTTCTATTCGTCAGATACATACTTACATACAAACATACATACATACATACGCCTTACTTTCTACTTTATGTATATATATATATGCTGTACGCGCGTTTATGCTTAGGGTTAGGGTTCACTGGGTGTTAGGGTTAGGGTTTGGAAAAAAAATCGCCCCCCCACTCCAAAGTTCTGGATCCGCTAATGGGCGCCACACTCAACTGCAACATTCTATGTACATCACTTATTATAATGGAGTTTTCAAGCCGGAATTCTAAGGCAGCTTTTTGACTATTTTGAGATCTTGCAGATAATTTAGATTATAAAAAAGAGAGGGTTGATTTTCTTGATTAAAAAAAAACATTCTAAGAATAAAGTTTATCTTTTTTTAACACAATTAATTCACTAAATTGATCTGTCAATTATAAAAAATTAAATTTTCTTTCAACATAACCATTAGTGCATCGTCTATTTATATAAGCTATCAACTAAAAAGGGGAGAGTATTGATCTGGTTTAAAAATAACAATGTCTAGATTTAGTTGAATGTTGTCTCTTCAGCACAGAGTTGCTAAAAATACATGAAGTGTTTGTTTTTAAGATATAGTGTAAATGCATTGTCTCTATTGTCTGTTAATTTGAAATATACCGAATATACACACATTAAAGGGGCATCACCATACTAAATAAGCAAACAGGGATTCCACAGTGACATTGAGGATATTTACTTACGATATCTAAATAAATGCTTTATATTCTCTTAGACTTCAAATGAGTACTTGACGAATGTCTTGTTTATATATATATACCAAAAATTACAAAAATCAACTAATTTTTTTCTGAATCTTAATTCACTGTTTTAATACGACTACAATAATAAACTTTTTTGCTAAAAACTTACTTAAATGGAATTTTCAATAGCGTCCTTAGTTGAGGAGCACTAAACATAAGAGACGGACAGACAAACATCCCAAACTAGCGGCTAATTCCCTATTGGGAAGTAGCTTTAAACGTTAAATTTAATAAAACTTGGATATTACTAAAGTTCATGTTATTTTTTTTTTCAAAATGATGTTTCCCCAACGCAACGTACATGAAGTGGCGATATTTCACATCACTTTATTATTTAAAAAAAACAACACTGTTCAGGCAATTGATAAAAGTATTTAAATTTAGAATAATACAATAGACCTCATTCGTAAACAAACAACATTTTGCCACGTGGTTCTCTATATCGTCTATAAAAATTACGCAATCCATAAAGGCTGTCACGTGATATGTAATTTTCATTGTTTTATCAATATTGTCACGTGGCTAAATGTTGTTTGTTTACGATTGGTGAATGAGGCCCATTACTTATTGTGTATTCATGTTGGAATTGTAAATGTTTGTGAAACATATTGGAGAACTTATTCATGTCATTGATGTCTGAGATTGCCTATTTGTAAACTATTATTTTACTTAATAAACATGTGTCTGCTACATCTGTGTTCACAGGAAGCTTAATAAGAATACACTACAAAGTCATGGAGATATAAGTATTTAATAAGACAAGAACTATACCTCAATACCAGAAGAGGTATTAACAACACACTAAGTCAGTAACATCAATAGAATTTGTGTGTTACAGTTATTCTGAGACTTCCTTATGCACACACTTCTTTGATTCATTCTAGAGTAGATAGTGTCTGGAGGGTTAGGGTTTGTTTTTCCTTTTTGTCAGAAAAAACTTTTAATCATTAGTTTAATATGTCGTATGCTTACAATAGTAAAGCGGCAGATTTATTTATGATTGGTAGAGGTGTACCAAAGGCCGGAAGCATTGCACTTTATACAATTTCTGCCATTGTGTTCGATCATTTCGTTTACATAATTTGTAAGTAAAAGATGTGTACTGCTTTAAGTGCTTACTGATGACTGTTCTAATAGAAATTTGATTTACTTACCCTTATTGGGAGATGGAGAAGGGATCAGGGCTTGCTGCTTTGGGCGCCCCAAGTGCCTGCCACCTTCATTAAGCTACTGATAATTGGTTATGTGTAGTGTAATAATTATTAGCTCGTCAGAGTGAGAAAAAAAAAATTTAACACCATAAAACGTTCTGTACAATTATCATCACGTTTCGGTAACTAGAACTAGATCTAAATAGTGAAAACAGTGGAGACCAACTCCGCCATTCTGCTTGCTATATTTCTTACACGTGTCAAAAGCAAGCATAGGATTCACATTACACAATGTCATGGTCCAACCTCCATGTACATTCACGGAGCTGTCTTGTGGTAGCGGTTATTTTCGATGACAGGATCGATTGTGTTTGCGTGTGTGGTTATGTACTTCTGTTATTGATGATGCAGTGCTGATAATGGCGTTTTTTTTTATAAGCTGCTATTTATGAACATGTGTTTTTGTCAAAAGGAATTTGTGTGTGTGTTTATGGTGGGGGTCTGATCTTCGGAAAGCTGCTATTTATGAGATTGAGACTGCGCATTTAGTAGGGGGTGGGGTCCAAAAACGTGTACTCTGGAATGCTCCTGTGAAAAGAATTATGCGCAATAACTAGTACGGGGATCGCCTTCCTTTAAAGTTACTTGAAATAATTCTGGGGTTTAGGTTTAGTACTTAAAAGTTACATCTGTTCTCAGCGTTATTCTCTATCATTACGAAGACCTTGTGCGCGTATTCTGTGTCGATAGCACTTTACCGCTTGACTGTCTTGTCAAGGTCAAGTTTTTCATTTCTAGAGCGTTCTTCCTAGCGATTGCAGATCTAATATTAGCCATGTAAATGTTCTTCAAAGCTATTGATTTTACAACTGGAGCTACCTACAACACATGACAAATTATACGAAGGAGCAAACTAGAACACCAGAAGTTTAAAATAGATTACTTCTGCTCCATCGTATTGGAAAACGGCCATTGCCAGTCACAGTCATGCTAGGTCCCATGTTTAAGCGCTCCCTTGTCCAATTAGTTAGTGCATTTCTTTCAAAAGTATTATCGGCACAGAACAGAGTCACACAGTTTTGAAAAGTAATCTTGCGTTAGTTTAAAATATTTTCTTTCAAACTATATCATTAACTGATGAGTAATATGAATGAACAATTATAATGATACCAGTGGTTGGATAATCAACAGATACAAGATTAAGATTATATAATAACATTTCAAATGAGAATTATGTAAGTGTCGACAAATCTTTATTAATTAAAGTTCATTAATGATATTTCTTAATATTCATTCTGTAATAAATGTACTTTTTTTATTTTCATTATATTGAAAGTTTAGCCCTTTCCCCATCAATAAACCTTCAGTTAATTGAGTAGAGATACTTTTCTCTAAAGCTACGTTACCAGTTGAGCGGAAATAAGGTTCCCTCATCAGACCATGCGATCTATAGGGCAGATAATGTTTAGGTCATCTGTTTCTTAGGCCAACGGTTAACGAGCAGGATGTCATGGGCCAGCACAACGACCAACCGCCTATACTTTACCCAACTCAAGTCAGGTACCCGTTAGAGTTAGGTGGACTCCCACTCTTCACCGAGATACGAGCCCAGGACCACAGGTTCGGAAGCGATGCACTTCACCACTCACTAACCGCGCTGTCTAACAGTGAGATATTTCATTGAGATATAAGTAACACAAAAAGTGTTTTTTTAAATCAATGTCTAGTTGATAAGCTAATGCTGTTCTATGAGTTCACATTCTATTAATTTTTTGATGGATTCATGTTTTGTTAGGAAAAAAGTAATAATTGTGCAAAGTTTCAACTTAATCACAGAATGGGAAGTGGGAGAAAGAGTGTGTTCGATTTTGTACCAGACACACAGACAGAGTTGCTATAAGCTTTGAAACAAATAATCAAATGCTTCAACTTTTAAACAATGTCACGAGACTGTTTCGTACTTCAAAAAACGTGAAGACAAGATTAAAAATTCATGACATTGAAGGGCTGGAGATTGAATCTTGCTGCTTCCCAAGACGTAGACACAATCAACCAATGTGTGCGCTAAAACCAAACAAGCGAAAAGTTGGCAGTCGATATCGGACGTTAATGACTAATTGATAGGGCAGTAAGAGTCAAGCTGAAAATTGGTTGTTAGAGAAGAAGACCAACTAATAAATCATAGATACGTATGTTAGTATTACAATCTAGGTCTTTGGTTGAGTGGCTCCATTAGTGCTGGTAGGAAAGATAACTGGTTGTAGAAGAGTCGCCTTGGTATCCCAGCAAGACTTGGATGGTATTGCAGATAATAAAAGACAGAAAACAAAACATAAAAAACACTAGAAAAACATTTTAAAAGATACTTTAAAAGAAAAAAAAAACTTGGGCATAATTGTATCAATAAGTCTGCATTAGTCATTTAATTAAATTTGTAATAGATCTAGACTAGCAATAATAAATCTGTTCGATTAGAAATATTTTACCAATTGCTTTAGTATAGAGCGATTTTGTTTTTAGCTTTTTCAAAGCGCTATGATCCTATCACTTGTCTGGACCAGAGTGAGGAGGAAAGCAGGGGTATTTGTGTGAATGTTGCCGTGATTGCTTTTTAAATGAATAAAAAAATTGTATGACTCAAATTCGAACTCAGGGCTCAAGCCTCCTCAAGGGGACTAATTCAACTTACACCACCACATCTTTCAAGTACAATTTCTTTCCATTGCTCGATACCAAACAAAATAATTGGTTATTTTTTTTATACTGATTCTTGTTTTGTCAGGTATAATAAATATTTGTGCGAAATTTAAACTTGATCCGAGATTTGGTGTGGGAGAAATCACGTGCACAATCCCTTTTCCAGACAGACAGACAGACAAAATGACAGATTGAGTGACTAATAATGGATTAAATGTCTTGAGATAACCTTGAAAATAGAATTTAAATCTCAATAACTTGAACAAAAATCTCAACGGCTGTGATTTGGAAGTCAGTAGGTTGCTCTGTTTAATTTGTATCCAATTCATCCTAAGGTATCCAAGAGAAATGTTAATCACGTATATGCCTTTAGTACATTGATCGGACCCCACGATGACCTGCTAACTACTGTCAAAAAACGCAAACTAAGATTCTGTGGCCATGTCACAAGGTCCTCAGGACTCGCAAAGCCTTTCCTTTATTGAAAATACCAGGAAAAAGAAGAAGAGGAAGACAGAGAAAGCGATGGGAAGACAACATAAAGGAAAGGAAGGGGCTACTATTGAGGGAGATTATTTCCGATGCAAAAGACAGAGAGGAATGGAGAAGAACGGCAAAATGATCTTGTGTGATTCCCTAACGGTCCAACAGACTATGGGATAAAGGAAGGGGAAGGGGATATGCTCATTGTTTACATTTGATCTAGTTTGAACATAAGAAACTCCATAATACATGTAGGAAGTTGTACATTGTTATCCGCCATAGAAAGGTATCTCTAATAGTATTCTTTATGCAATTGTTTGGTGGTGAATGATCAGAGAGATAAGCTGCTAGCTTCTATATCGCTGAGCTGCTAAACCCCAAGGACGTCTTTATTCAAAGGAGGGAAATGAAGACGGGGGGAAGTCGTCGATCTGGCCACACGATATCCTTCGAGTCTATTACCCAAAGAGAAGTACTAACTCCTCATTGATCTGGCCACACGATATCCTAGGAGTCTATTAACCAAAGAGAAGTACTAACTCCTCATTGATCTGGCCACACGATATCCTTGGAGTCTATTAACCAAAGAGAAGTACTAACTCCTCATTGATCTGGCCACACGATATCCTTGGAGTCTATTAACCAAAGAGAAGTACTAACTCTTCATCACCTGCCTGGCACACAGCAAGATTCAGGTGGAAATTTAATTTTCAAAATGAAACATTTGTACACAGCTAATCAAATTGGAAGACGATTTATTGACCTAGAGCCTAGAGCTCAACTTTATTGATTTGTCTTTTCTTTCTTTCAAAAAGTTGTGAAGTTAATTTTTTTTTTAATTCTATTTTTATGACCTTCACATTGTTGACGTTGTTGAAATTGGGTAAAGGTCAAGGTAATGCCACAATATCAGAAAAGACAACAAAAGAGTTATCGACAAAACATTTGTAAAAAAGGGAAGTAATCTGCACTTCGTGTAAAACGAGAATTTATAATTATTTTGTAAAAGTATTTTTCTTAAAAGAACATTTCTAGTGAAAGATGGTGCTTTAGTAGCCAACTGAAAAAGTTAATAAATTGTTTTTTTTTTTTTTAAATCCAATTTACGAAGCAATCAGACCAGATTTAGGACAAATGTTACTGCTAAAGGTCAAAAGTATTTTTTTTCAAATGCCGGTGTAATTACACTATGAAAATGAACCAGATATATTACAGAAAGAACATTGAACTATTGTAAGCATAATTTGTTTTCACATACCGCCATTCTGTTTTAGCCTCGACTGGGACTTCTGTCTGGAGACTTGAAAATTGAAACTCTAAAAATAGTCCTCCATTAAGTCACGTAATTACTGACCAGTCCACCCAAACAAGTATGTTTGTTGCATTTATGACAGAAACATTAGTCCGTGTCCCCTTCTCCCAGTCTTGTTTTGATTGGTTAATTTACTTGAATTTATCTGGTTTGCAGTCACGTGACGCAAATACTGAGTAGACGTTAGCAAAGTTTCTTTTTCGATTATTATTTCATGTAACGTTAAAACATTATTTGTAGACTATTGATAACGAGGGATTATTGCTTGAAGTTCATTTCTAATTGTAGTTCTTTTTTTTTTGGGAGGGAAAGGATTAATTTCTTTCTCTCTTTCTCTCTCTCCCTCTCTCTCCCTCTCTCTCTCTTTCTCAAGAGAAAGAGATTTAGAAAATGGTAGGGTGGTGTGCCATTTTATTACAGGCTGGAGTTATGTGGTCATATTTTTTTCAACCATATGTATCTATATAAACCAAAGCTTGATAATATTTCTCAGCAGTGTGTAGAGGAAAGTGTTGGAACTATATTATATTTCATTGAGTTCTAATACAATGCACTACTGAAAGATAGGCTATTCTTAGCACACTTCAAAGGACATATACTGTTATTAAAAATAATTCTCAATTCTGACAAAAGGCAGGTTTTGATAGTTTCAGCAGGGATATAGGAAGCTATAAACTTACAAAGTATTAAAACCACATTCTACCTTCCTCCATTTAAAAAAAACGGAATTTTAAACACATCGAGCTTATATGGCCCGATAAAGGTTTACATGTGGCCCTATAAAGGTTTCCATGTGGCCCTTTAAAGGTTTACATGTGGCCCTTTAAAGGTTTCCATGTGGCCCTATAAAGGTTTACATGTGGCCCTATAAAGGTTTACATGTGGCCCTATAAAGGTTTACATGTGGCCCTATAAAGGTTTACATGTGGCCCTATAAAGGTTTCCATGTGGCCCTTTAAAGGTTTACATGTGGCCCTTTAAAGGTTTACATGTGGCCCTATAAAGGTTTCTATGTGGCCCTTTAAAGGTTTACATGTGGCCCTATAAAGGTTTACATGTGGCCCTATAAAGGTTTACATGTGGCCCTATAAAGGTTTACATGTGGCCCTATAAAGGTTTACATGTGGCCCTATAAAGGTTTCCATGTGGCCCTATAAAGGTTTCCATGGGGTCCTATAAAGGTTTACATGTGGCCCACTGAAGGTTTCGATGTGGTCAGCCGAGTCTCAACAAAATCAAAAAAATAAATATCTCCCTGATTTCGTCAAATATATTTTTTCTCTTTCAATAATAATAACTTGTTTTTTAAGTGACCTACTTAACGGCAATGTCTTAAGATTAAGATTAAGATTAAGATTAAGGATAAGCGCGGTGTTTTATAACGCTACGCAAACCCAGTTGCGACGTAAGCCTACTTAATTGTTACTAATGTGATAGCCCCACCAATATTAAAAAACTATTTTTTTTCAAAAAGTAAATAGACTGATGTAAGATGACCAATTAAAGTTTAAACAACTGCAAACTATATGTATGTTGTAGAAGAAGACAATTAAATTTGAAAGAAAAACAATGAATTGTTTATGAACGTTGAAGTGCAGAGTATTTCTCCAACGAATGAATGTCTAACACTTCTCATCTGGTTTTATTGGAACGAAGCATAAGTCATAGCTTTGTCACGTGAAGAACTTGCTGGAATGGTCACTCGATAGAGTATATTTTAGTCAAATGAAACATGTGCTAATTAATCCCGTGTTGCTGATCTACAATTTGAGAATCCGTTGGCATCTCCTTAGGCATAAGCAAACTAGCCAATCGCCAAGGGCCTCAGATTGGTTGTGGGCCTCGCACAGGACTCAATACAAGTTTTTTTTCAGAGAAAATTGTTTTACACATTATCAAATAGGTTAACTTTTCGTATTTTATCATCAACGGGAAGTGGGAGAATGTGATTATCAGTCAATCAGTCATCAGGTCCAAGGATTGTATTTAGTAGATAAGGAATGATTATCTAGTGAACGAGGAGCTAGAGGTATTGGTGTAGAACCAATCTTGTATTCCTTAGCTTTCGAAACAAAAATCCTTCCCATCGACCAAGGGTCTCAAAGGTATTTCGCTTGACTAAGACCTATTACAGCCTGCTACTAATTATTATGAGACCTATTACAGCCTGCTACTAATTATTATGAGACCTATTACAGCCTGCTACTAATTATTATGAGACCTATTACAGCCTGCTAATAATTATTATGAAACCTTATACAGCCTGCTACTAATTATTATGAGACCTATAACAGCCTGCTACTAATTATTAGCACGAACCACTACCTATTAAATCTTTTTTTTTTGTACGCACGTACTATGTTCATTCTTCTGATTTGTACATAGCTTATAGCATCTCACTCTGTGAGTCTGTCACAACTGTTATATCTGTTAGGTATTCAAAGAGGAAAATAAATGCAACATTATGAGATGTGACTGTATATATATCGTGAATCAATAAATAAAATTAATCATTTTGTTAATTATCTAGTAGTTAATTAATATGGTTTATATTGAAGAAAAGTAGCTTATTCCTGCAGTATTGAGATATATGGCAGTGATTTGTGGTTGTTCTACTAAGATAAGCTTTTTATATATTGTTATTAACCTGGTGGCACAGATGGGGGTAGTGGTGTGAGTGTAGTCAGCCGACGCAAATAGCACCAGGCCAGCGCTAGACGATCGGTCAGCCATGACGAGTTACGACGGTCGGCCGAGACGAGTGTCAACATGATGGTTCGGGAAGGATCGACGTCGTAAACAGAGCTCAGGAGCGTCACGAGAGTTGTAGTCATCTGACCACCTAGAAACGTCGAGCGGCGTTCTGTCCGGTTCTAGAAGGCCAGTAGGGACCCTATATAAAGAGTGGAGGTGACACAGTCAAGTCGGTTCAGAAAAGGGGTTCACGACAGAAGGTTCACTACAGCACAGTTCAACGGTGTGGTTCTGAACGGAGCATTACGACGGTTCAGTGCGGAGTACTGTCAAGTACAGTTGAGACGACTGGCGTCTTGATCTTGGTCTGTGATCGAGTCCGACACAACGAGCCTAGTGTGTGAAGTCAGTCCTGAACTGTTGAACCCAGTGCAAGCCTGGAACGAGACGGAGAGGCCAGTGCAAGAGTTGATACTGCGGAACGGTGTTATCGGAGAGATATTTGTACAGTGTACATGTTGCCATTGTACAGTATTGGCTGTTATTTATTCAACTATTAAAGTGTTACGTTACTTTGGAGCCCTGAGTTGTCAAGTTTTTTGAGTTGGTGGTGTTTGGTGCAGTTTGCAGAGAGCTTGGAAAGTGAGATTCGTAACAATATATACTAGCCTGACATTACCTGTTTGTGTATTACTAATCTAGTGGATTGGATTTATATCTATGTCAAACTTAGCTAATGTTCCTTTCAAGTTTGTTCTCTTTCGCCACGAAAATAAAAGTAGTTTTGAGAAAATGGGTTTACATCCATATCAAATATAAAATACTGTTATAACTCCGCCATGCGCACCGACATTTAAGCTAGAAGGTGCGCACTGTGATAAACTAGACTAAAAAGGATGTCAACATTAGGAAGAGAAAAGGAGAACGATTTCCGCCCAAGTTGAGAGCCGAAGTGAAAAGACTGTGCCTAAGAAAGATGATGTTTTATGAACTTGTGATGTCATGTAAATAAAGAATATGTGCCTCGTTGAGTTTGCCTCCCTTAAGTTACAACAATTGGTGTCAGAAGTGGGATCATAGGCAACTCAACGAGAGGAGGTATGCTTTGATTACAATGACATATTTGAAGCTATTACATCAGCTCTCAAATAAAGAGCTAGGACAAGAGCTTTAGTTCGAGGTTTAAAATCCCTCGGTAGCAGGGAAACGCTCACGGCTCGTCTGCGGCAAGCTCTGATCAATGAAGAAGAAGATCCGAGACCTACACATTTGAAATTGAACTTGGGATTGTTGAGTTCATTGGCAAGATCCAGGACTTTGTGGATGCATTTGATAAACAACTGAACATGAGCAGGAGCATAATGTTGAACAAAGTTGATGAAAGTGTATTGCAAGTAGAAGGCCAAATAGACCAAAGTGATAAAATTGTGTCGCAAGCAAAAGGAGGACTAAACTCGTTAGGGAAGGAGCAGTTGCCTGGTCAGGACTGTGGCTGCACAAACAGTGGTGATGGAGGCGCTAGGGATTGGAGCGCTGTCTGTGACTGTGTTGTGGGCAAGTCTGGCGGGGATGACCTTCATGGCAAGAAACGTGATATACAGAATTGAAAGAAAAGACACAAATGAAGAAACTAGAAAAGTCTGTTATGAGCCTGAAACTTTTGTTCCTGATATACCTGCAACGGGCCGGACAGATCAAGACAACGTTGGGTCTGCGTCCAAGCTTACTGCTGTGGACCTTAAAGACCTCTGTTTATCTGTCAGTACCTTTGATGAGAACTCAAACCATGAAAACCTCAAGACCGTTTCGGATTCCTTGCCTTGGACGTCGTCGGGTGAAATTGCGAATACGGGCCCCAACAATGGCCGAGGCAGAAACAACGAATTTGACTTTGGCAGCGGCCTAAGAGAGAACTCCATACTTGGCAACTGCATCCAGGCGATTGACATGAACTGTATATGTGGCGTCCTACGGGGACAGAGCCCATGCCAAGAAACCCAGCTACAAGACCTGAACTTGACAGAAATGTGTACTTCTGCCCACATCAGTGAAAGTGACTTGAACGGTGGTGAATTAATCCTAGCGTAACCTGACGTAGTGGTGGATAAACATTACAAGGATGCTTCATGGGCATACCTTACAGATGAGGCTGAGAAAGACTATGTGCTTGAGACCATGGCTAGCTGTGGGCATACAACTGTGTCACGACACGTCCATGGAAAAGGTCCGCTGACTCAGTGTCTTAGAACAACAACCCTGGAATCTACAGTGATTGCCACAACCTCCATTTGTGTTACGTGGCTGGCAACCCTAACCTCCACTAACTCTCCCTGTGTCAGCTGGCTGGCAGCAGCGACTACCGTCATGAGGTCGAAGCAGCGACCACGATATCGCCCCAAGCGTAGACTGGCCAACTGGAAGAAGAGGAAGCGACGACCACGGGAAACTGCGCTGATGGCTTTGTGGGCAGCAGACACCCTAACGTCTGTGGTTCCCACCGATCGACCTCCACCTGAACTGTCAAAGCTCCACTGCACTGTTTCTTTTCGAGAAGAAAAGCTCTAAGAAGGGGGCAATGTTATAACTCCGCCATGCGCACCGACATCTAAGCTAGAAGGTGCGCACTGTGATAAACTTGTTAAACTAGGAACGCTACACTTAATAAACAACACTAATACTCTAGTACCAGATTCATGAGTGAATTTATTTACACACTTTGTCAACACACATGACACATAACATTCCAACCTTCACTCCCTTAGTCAAGGGGAATCATTCAAGCTACTCATATAAACAATGTCAACATTCATTACAATTTCTCTTTTCTTTTTCTCACTCATTCTTACTTTCAACTTTAAAGGCGAAAACCCAGAATCAGAAAAAAATGTAAAAAAATCAACCGAGAAATACAAGTACATATTATATTAACAAGTATTTTATACGTGACAATAGTATAATGTGAAATAACTCATAAAGCAAACAATTTACAAAATCTGTTTTATTCATGGTTTTTTTTTTTTTGTTTTTTTTTTTCATTTATTTTTTTTTATTTTATTTTATTTTCATCATTTTTTTTTAGTATTATTTTTTTTTCCAAAACATATTATTAGAACTACAAGACAAATATGGTGAATAACAAAATGAAATTGTAGGCATATTCACATAACTAGGAAAAATGACATATTGAAGAAAAATATATGGCAGGGCCATTTACACAAAGATATATTTGCACCACCAGAAATAGAAATATGGTGAATAAGGAAAAAAAAATGAAATAACAGTGCTGTTTACACAAACTCATCTGGGAGTCTTCCTTCTTGCAGTATGGTCAGCAGTAGAAGTCCCGATGCGCCTCGTTTGGTCATTACATTAGCTAGTTGTGCTCTCCCAGGACACCAGCGAATTTCAATTCTTTCAGTCCTGTGCATCTCGTTGATGGAAGCAATGTCAATACGCAGCCTTTTGTCTTCCACTAGCTTGGTGGTCTGCAACGCTTCAATGACACTTTTGTTGTCAATGAAAACTGTGATAGGCAACGACTGTTTCTCAAGACCACAGAGTTCTTCTATTACAGTTCTGTAAAAGATGGCAGACTCTAGGCCTTCTTGCAAGCCTAATGCCTCAGCAGCGATGGTAGATCTCACTACCCTTTTGATCTTCGAGGCTCTAAAAAAATTGGACAGTAATGCCCGTCTTTGTCTTTAATCCACACATTGTGTGCACTTGTACTTCCTGTACCACCACTAAGGTAACCCAATGCGGCATCGCAGAACAGAAGCAGCTCCCAGTCTTCTTCAGGTTTTCCATTCAGACCTCTATACAATTGTATGGGTCTTAAGTCCTTTAGCTTTCCGATGACTTTTATTGCTCGCATTAGGTCCGTAACCAAAGCTTTGTTTAACTTTGTGCTGAGATCAACTAACTCAAAAGCCATATCAGGTCTGGAGCCTTGAACGACCCAATTTAACTGGCCAATGAGTTTTCTGTACAAAGACTGTTCTGTATCATTCAACTGCAAATCCTTTTGCAAACATCTTGCTGGATCTCACTTTGGGCGATCAACTTTTTCGATGTACGCTGTGTGGTCCAGGATTATCCCATCTGTGACTTGTCTGATATCGAATCCGATGTAATAAAAATTTCGCTCTTCTATTTTTCCTGCCACAAATCGTTGACGCAATTCACACATAGTCTTCTCAAAAACGTCATTGCCAGCAAGATGAAGGTCGTCGACATGGCAACAAATGATGCCACATACAACTCCATCACTCGTTAATGTGAACAGTGCTGGATCAAGGCTTGACTGTTTGCAACCAAGATCAATAAGCTCTTTTTTGACACTTAAATAAAACTGTCTTGCACCATCCTTGAGTCCATATAGCCCATACTTCAGTTTCCAAATAACTTTACTTGGAGTATTACTCTCTTTTGGAGGTATAATATGTACCTCTCTATCCAGGGGCTTTCCTTGTAAGAATGCAGATTTGATGTCTGTTTTTGTAATCTGCCATTGTTTACTAGCCACAATTGACAAGAAAATTCTCATGGAACCAACAGTTGGACTATCTTTTGGTATTAAGTCTTGCTCTTCAAATCCTCTTACAACTAGACGTGCTTTTGGTGAACCATTTTTCATTGTTATAACCCAAGGTGTAGAAATAGCATTTTGTCCACAGTCTTCAACCTCTTCATATGTTTCAAACTGTTTTAATTTCAATAACTCCAATTGTTTGGCTTCATCTATCTCTTTTCTTGATTCAACCATTGATAAACATACATTGTCGCTATTGCCTCCCCTTGAATATTTCCACTCAATTCGTTTAACGTCAACACTTTTTCTTTCTTTGTCCACATGATTGTCTATGTTATACCAATACTTATACTTTCCTGTGGCTTTGCCTGCTCTTTCGAGAATGGTCCGTTGTTCTGATTCGTCCATTCTGTATTCTATTTGTTCATTTGGCTTCAAACAAGTTACAGAATGATTGTCTGTCCTTGTGTCACTTTCATCTCTAATAACTTCACGATCTCCATCAAATATTTCGCTTACACCACTCTTGATGACGTCATGAATCGTTTTTGTGTTCTTCTCATTATCTTCTGTACTCTCTTCCTCATCCACGCTCGCTTTATAAAGCCTGTTAGGTGCCACTCTGACAAATACACCACCATGTCTCACAAAAACAACTTTTCCATCTTGGAATACCACCTTTCCGGGTCCTAACCATCTCTCTTTGCCTTCACGCTTGTAAAAAACTTTGACACCATTTTGAAACACCTGCTCTGACGCTCGAACTTTAGAACGCAGGGCTCGTCGTATTCTTTCACTTGACTCTGATTGAATGTAAGCTTTACGTGCCTCGTGGAGAGCGGTCAGGTGCTTATGGAAGACTTCACTTGTTGTGCTGCCCTCTAAAGCTGGTAATTTCGCCTGCAGAATGTTAGGTAAATTAGGGTTTCTCCCAAACACAACTTGATGGCTACTATAACCATTTCTCATTTGCAAAGAGTTTTTAGCCATATTAGCCCAGAATAAGAGAGTTTCAAGATCTACGTCTGAATTTTTCAGCCTCAAGTTTCTTTAGCATGTGATCGGTAATAGCGTGGACCCGTTCACACAAGCCATTCTGATATGGACTGAAAGCTGCAGTTGTACTAACTTGAATGTTTAAGATTGATGCTACTTCTCGAAGCTCATCAGAATTGAACTCGCCGCCATTATCCGTCATCACTCCAAATATTCCTACCCAGTTTGTCATCAAGGCATCAATGACATTAGAATTTTTTCCGGTTGATTAGTACAGAAACACTGTACCTCGACCACATATCAACCATGTGCAGTATCCATTGACCTTTGTATTGTTTGAGATCCATTGCAACTTTTTCATTAAAGTCTTTGGCCATAGGGCAGGCCACTACAGGTCGAGATGGTGTCTTGGCAAATACTTTGCACAGTTCATAGCTTCTTTCTATATCTGTTAATTCCTCTTCAAAATCCTCACACCAAATGTTAGCGTCTTGAAGTAAAGCCTTAAGTCTATCCTTTGGAGGGTGTGCGAACTGCCTGGCTAGTTTTCTAATAGTTGCCTTGCGTTTTTCAGGGGATTCGTCGAATACTTTTACTGTGTTTACCTCTTCAATTTGAATCATTTCTGTCTTGTCAATGGGAATGCAATAATGACCAGAAGATGTTAAGTTTAAGGCAACCTCTTTTCCAAATATAACAGCTGTATCATTTTCCAGATCCATTTTTACTCCTGCTGTTTTCATAGCAGATCTGGAGAGTAATAATGGTATGTCTGTTTCTACAGCATCAGTCAGAAGCTTAACTTTCTTTCCAGCCACTGTGACAGGTAACTCATATTCACCTTTTGATCTTATTATTGTCCCACCACTAAACTTAAACATTCTGTGACCTTCTCTTAACTTCACTTTGTTGTGGTCCTCTTCATCTAAAGAGCTCAAAAAAGCCTCCAACCATGTCATTCCACACACTGTACTACTGCATGCGCTGTCCAATACGGCACAGTTAAAAGCTTCGACCCCCAATTGGGAAGTTTCATCTTTGTGATTTCCTGTGAACAAACAGGCTTCTTCTTCCTGGTCAACAACATTGCCCCTCTTAGACATGTTTTCCCAACTGTCAGGG
Source organism: Biomphalaria glabrata (assembly GCF_947242115.1). Classification (NCBI taxonomy): domain Eukaryota; kingdom Metazoa; phylum Mollusca; class Gastropoda; family Planorbidae; genus Biomphalaria; species Biomphalaria glabrata. The sequence continues at coordinate 22,976,682 of NC_074714.1, read as the reverse complement.
CACTTGGGCAAAAGATGTCTGTATGATCCACATGATTTACATGTTAAGACATTTCCGTCGGGACCAACTGGGTTTATATTTTTCGAACTTCGTTGAATTTTTGGGAATCCAAAACCTCGGGTGCCGCCCCTTCCTTGTCCTCCACCTCTCACTTGATGTCCGACTTTAGGCTTATAATTACATTTTGTCTGATCTTCTCGTTTTTTAAAGCTACCGAAGTTTTCACGTCTTTGGTATCCCGCTGCCCATAAAGCTTCTTCATTTTCAGCCAAAAACGTTGGCTCAAGTTTGATACATGCCTCTTGGTCCTTCAGCTTACTTTCTTCTCCCTTAAACTTTTTCAAAGATGACTTAGCTTCTTCGTACAAGGTGTCACGATTGGCGTAATTCATTCCAGTCAAAACAAGCATCTTTTCATTTCGTGTTATTCTTGCCTTCCTTAGTAACTTGAAGGCCAGAATCTCGGGTAAAAGCTTCATCTTTTTCTTCTCTATTCTTCTATATTTTGTATCAAATTCTGCTATGAAATCCTGTATTGTCTGTATTGTCAAACTCGTCAAATTTGTGAATGCTATCTGCGAGGTCATCTTTGGCCAAGTTCTTGTCAAGAAACTGCAAAAGTCTCTCAAAGCCTTCCCGACACTTGAGCTCTGATAGGTCTAATTGTTCGAACACTTTTTCTCTGATCCCTGATTCACTGCTTTGTGGTAGTGAAAGGGCTATGGCTATAGCTCTTTTCTCTTCTTTTAAGTCAGTTATTTCATTCCATGCCAGTAACTCTTGTTTATACAATTCGTATGGCTTTTCTTTAATAAATGATGGAATCTCTATCCTAGTAGCCATTATTACTCCGCATTGGATCAATAAAGTAAATAATTTTACTTACAGCTCTGCTACCACTTGTTAAACTAGGAACGCTACACTTAATAAACAACACCAACACTCTAGTACCAGTTCACGAGTGAATTTATTTACACACTCTATAAACACACATGACACATAACATTCCAACCTTCACTCCCTTAGTCAAGGGGAATCATTCAAGCTACTCATATAAACAATGTCAACAAAACTAGACTAAAAATGATGTCAACATTAGGAAGAGAAAAGGAGAACGATTTCCGCCCAAGTTGAGAGCCGAAGTGAAAAGACTGTGCCTAAGAAAGATGATGTTTTATGAACTTTTGATGTCATGTACATAAAGAATATGTGCCTCGTTGAGTATGCCTCCCTTAAGTTATTACAATACTATGGAAACGGATTTACCCGATTTGTTAAAAAGGGAATAGAGATAACTTTAGCAATTTAAAATGAAAGTAGCGCAAGATGAATGGGATATAAAGTACAATTAAAACGGGTTTACCTGAATGTTAAATTAAATGAATTATAAAGTACGTCTCGACGTCTAAATTCGCAGATATAAGCAACGAAGTTATGTAAAAATGCTTTTGAAAGACAAATTTGAAGGTTAATTTTATTAGTAATGAGATCAATAGACTATATTTTGTATTTTCTTGTGTTAAAGTAAAAAACTATCTGTACGAATATAGTTCTTAAAATTAGATCTAGATCGTTTCGATCTTGTCTATGTAAACATGGCCTAGATCCTAGAAATAGTAACCATTTCATAGAGTTGGGTAACTTTTTTTTTCAAGGTCTTACGTTTTTTTAGGGCTACTATACATACATTACGGTTCCAGTTAGTACCCAAGGAACATTTATGCCAAGTTTTATCAAGATTGGTCAAACGGTTGTGATTTCTATGCGGACATAACCCATACATACGCCTTCCTTTCTGCTTGATAGTAGAGAGATAGAGTTTTTGTTTTTTCACTTACCTGCTTGCAGCTACACCAGGAAAAAAGTTTTAAAAATAGTGAAACAAAAATCTAAATGACTTTTTGTAGGATACACATCATAGAAACAAGGTCATTAACAAAAATATTTCACTGTGGCTACACAGCAGTAAACATTCTATTAAGTATCTACAAGTCTTTCATGTATTGCTTTTAAAATAGTGCGATTGTATGAAGAACAGGCTTACGTAGTTACTTTAAAAAAAAATATTGGATTTTAGACGTTGCACCTAAACACGCATCAAAATTGGATGGAATCAGGTATTATAGAGTTATTTTTGGTCTCCGAAATCTAAACAGGACATACAGACTAATCCCACACAGCTAATAGCGGCCTGTCCCATTACAAAGACAGCTAATAATGCAAGTCTAGTTTCTCAATCTTATAAACTCTTCAGGGGATATTGCAATACTGAATGGTTAAGTGGAAGTTTCAGTTTCCTTTACTAATTGAATACATTATCGTACATACTTGTGTAAATGAAAGGAAAAAGGGGCGAGAACCTCCATGGCGATGACGTCAACAAGAAACCGCTAAGCTGGTCATCTCCCCTCTAGCCTGTCCAGCTAGATATAAACAATGCATCGGTGGCTCGGAGCGCGTGCTCTGTTGACAATGACTTTGGTTTTCACAGACTTCTCCTTTCTGCCAACTCTTGAAGGACAGACGATTCCTACTCAGTAAGTGATTAGTCTAGAGAATATTAGAGTTGTGACTTTTTTTTTTCATTTATACATTAATGTTTAGTTCCCATCTAAAATACACTTTTTTTGTCTTAATCACTTTTCTTAGTTTACAGCAACATCCCACTAAATAGTAAACGCATTCATTTTGGTAAAAATTTCGCTATTCTTTTACTATATGTAAAATTATAATATCTTGATGACATTAAGAAGTTTGCTTTTTTTGTGTGTTTTTTCTTATACTGTGTGTATATGTCAATATATCTAATTGCTTGCTATCAAAGATTATGCTTGAGCTAAAAGGAAAGATTCAATGTCCTGCATCATCTTTTAGGTTAAATACCATACCTCTCCGTCTGGACAGAATTATACCTTTGTATCTCATTCAACATTGATTTAGTACATTATATTTTATATTGTCTAGTATTTGTTTTGGTTTTAGATCCAGTTAGTGCCACAACCCCACACTTTCTTCACATTTGCATTTGAATAATACATTTAAAGTTTTTTGTTTGCGCCCCACTTTGAAATATTTGGACACACTTTGTATGTAATTTGAAGTTTGAAACACACACACACAAACAATCCAGGTTTCAAATTGTTAATATTTTAACGTGTACCACCGCTTTGTGATTTTATAGAAATTAGCTTGCAACTGTTTTAAAGTCATTGTCAAACAGCATAAGTCATCTTTCTTGCTGTCCACCTGGTGGCCTAGTGTTACAGTCACATCTATTGTGGCCTACTTATTTTGCTACCTCCAGGGCAAGCATAACCATTGTCCGCAAGGGGTCGATTTTAGATTTTCTTATCGCTGTTTGCGTCTGTCCTCTGCAGCGGATTTTCTTTAGGTCTCAAATGTGTATGCCGCGGCATTTGTGATTGACCTCCAACTGTCTCGTTCTAAAGCCGCGTACAACCTGATGCTCTCTTCTATGTCAGCTAAGGCAAGTTGGCGCCTTATATATACTATACTATATACTATATATACTAGCCATATGTTATTGCTTATCACTGTTGATACAGTCACTGAGAGTGTTTTGCAAACAATTAAACGAAATAATAATGTTATAAGTAAAGCGAATGCGTGAATGTAAAATTAGTATGAATGGAGCTATCAAAATAGCTAATCGACCTGAATCCATTTTTTTTTCAAATAAAAACATTTGCTTGTAAGCCTACATATATTTGATTAAAATATTAAAATATGAAATGAATAGACTTTATTTTGTATGTTCATGTGTTAAAGTATAAGTAGATGTATCATCTTTGAATTAAATATTGAGTTAGAGATAGATCTAGACTAATCTAGAGTTAAATATTGGCTTGGATAGAGTTCATTCTGCGCGTGCGTGGAGGCTTCGCTTTGAGCATGCATGACCTTTTTTGTTAGATCTACGCGACTCATGAATGGAGCTATTAAAATGTATGTTTACACTGCTTCGCAGCTATTAAAATGTATGTTTACACCGCTTCGCAGCTATAGCGAACGTATGTATGAAAAATGCTTTAGAAAAACAAATTTGAATGTCAATTTGATTACAATATGAAATGAATGGACTATAATTATTATGTTCATGAGTTAAAGTATAAGACTATCTTTGCGAAGAGAAGTTCTATCATCTTAGAGTTGAATTAGAGTTTTAGACCAAGGAATAGAGAGATGTGTAACATTTTGGTATTGTCTAATGAAAGAATGTACCTCAGGAATTCGAAATTTGCAGATATAAGGAACTAATTTATGTAAAAATGCTTTTGAAACACAAATTTAAAGGTTAATTTTATTAAATAATGAAATCAACAGACTATATCTTGTATTTTCATGTGTCAAAGTAAAAAACTATATGCGCAAAGTGAAGTTTTAAAAATTAGATCTAGATCTAGATCCTTTCGATCTAAACATGGTAAACATGACCTAGATCAATGAAATACTAAAACTTTCATAGAGTTGGGCAACTTTTTTTTTTAGGGTCTTTAGTTTGTTTCAGGGGTACTATATATACGTCACGGTCGGTTCCAGTTAGTACCCAAGGAACATTTATGCCAGGTTTGATCAAGATTTGTGAAACGGTTTTGATTTCTATGCGGGACATTCATACATATATACGCCTCACTTTCTATTTTATAGTATAGATAACAGTATAATATGTATACCACTGACTCACTGACCGATTGATCAAGAAATCTCTTCAACTGTCGTATGCATTCGCATGAAATTTCGTACACTGGCTCCATTTACCTCCAAGGCGCTCACTAAGAACCGGATTTGACAAATTTGCCACCTGACCTATGAGCGAAAGACCGCAAGATTTCTATCAAACGTGTGTATTTTATTTTCGGAATTTCCCCAAAAGATCGCAGTCTATATATAGATGTAGGGTATTGGAAAGAACGAAAATTCTCTGACTTTCTAGAATGTAATAAATAGCAATGACGTAGCACCGTTTTGTTCTTTTGAATTGTTTTGCCCACGTCACTATGTTTCACATCTCTTTTTCTCTTTGTCTCTCTCAAACTTACTCAAGTACTTCACTTCTCAGTCATCTATTTCTTTTTCTCTCTTTTCATTCTCTTTCCTGGATTTATTTCCTACAGATCTCTTTTTTTTCACTATTTATCCTCTACCTTCTTTTCTTCTCTTTTCGTTCTCTTCTTCCATTGCCCTTCTTCTCTCCTGTCACAAGCCACAGGAAATGCTACATTCATCAAAATGTGAGTTAGAAAAAGGAACACTTGTTTTAAGAGTGAAAGTAGAGACCAAAGAGAAAAAGTTAATGAATCTTTTTTGTTGTTGTTGTTGTTTCTGTATCTAAAATAAAGTAAAATTACCCATTCAGACTTCATGACTTTATGATTTATTGGCGCACCAGTTCGTTATGGCCGCGGTTGACAAGGGTGTCGTGTGGCTGGCGCAACGACCAATCGCTTGTATCTTCTGTTGTGATTGTGTTGTATTGTGGATGGCACTTGATAGAATCTTGGGTGTAAGAGTTAACGGATTTCTAGTTTTTTTGTTGTTATTTCATTGGTCCATTGGTTTGGGTAGAGTGACGTCTATTGAGAGATTGTTATTGTTGTCAGAGCCCTGAATTTTGAGACTAATAATACAAGTACAGTATAATGCAGTTGCATATTTTGTTGTGGATTTAATAGTTCAACATTTAATGACTTTATTTACAAGTATACGTCTATTCTGATTACTTTTATTAAATACATATTCTGTTCTTAATATATCACTGGCGTTCTTTGCATTGTTGAAATACATACGTTAAGTCAACTTAAGTGTCCATGTCAAAGCCTAGCCAGGAGTTCACAACACCTCCCCCTACCTATGTCTTACCTACCCAACGTGTGTCACATTAGACTTGGATGGACTCACAGACAGAGAATTCGTTCTAGAAGGCCTAAACACTGACCTGCAACGTCGCAACCTGTGGGCAATGGAGACCAATAGCTCGTGACTACGTCGAACAGAACTGTGACAAGTGAACGAGCTATTCGTCTCCACTGCCCAGGAATTGCAACCTTGTAGGCCAGTGTTCATGCCTTCCATGACGATTGGACTTGCTCAGTGATGTTCTGAAACATTTCCGAAGTTACAAATCGCAACGCGATTCAAACTCGACACCCCTTGGATCGGAAGCCAAGAGCTTTGCCACTCGGCCCCTACGCTCCTTTCTCTGAGCTATTTTTATAAAAGTATATATTTGTCATCCTGTTGTTGAGAGAGAAAGAGAGAGAGAGAGAGAAAGCGAGAGAGAGGGAGAGATAGAGAGAGAGAGAGACAAGGTCTTCGGAAGAAGCCTCGGGCTACACTATGATTTAACCCTAATATATAATTGTTAGTGAAATCGTGTAGAAAAATGTGGGCGGGCTTTAAGTGAGTCACGTGATTATATGTGTTTATTCAGGGACAGATAACTCTAGCCTACTACCCGAGAGATTCTATTATGGGGCCTGGCATACAATGGCGTAGCAACCATGGCGCGAAGGGGTCGGTTGTACCACGACCAATAAGGGCTTAAAACAGGCTCTTGTGAGATTAAAACAATGTTGTCTGTAAGCATTTAAAAGCTTCAATTTATTAGTATTATACTTAAAATATTTATCCATTTACAGGGCCCTAACGGACTGACTTAAATTTCAGAAAAAACGAATTTTTATTCGCATTTTCAACGCTTTATAAAGCCGATGTATTGAATGCACACAATTATACGTTGTTCCTTTTTTATAGCACTATTTCTTTTTGGTGTGTATCTCCTTGGCCAGTTACTTGCTATTGTAGATTTTATGTCAGTCAAAACTGAGGTAGGTTTCAGGTGTGAACAGAAGATATTAAATAATTATAACTCTCAAGTAATTCTAGTGATAAGATGTTAAGAGCTGGCACCTAGGAATTATGGTGTGAGTTGATGGCAGTAGCTGAACTGTAGCTGCATTGTAGCTGAACTGTAGCTGAACTGAAGCTGAACAGTAGCTGAACTGTAGCTGAATAGTAGCTGAACAGTAGCTGAACTGTAGCTGAAATGTAGCTGAAAAGTAACTGAACTGTAGCTGAACAGTAGCTGAACTGTAGCTGAACAGTAGCTGAACTGTAGCTGAACTGTAGATGAACAGTAGCTGAACTGTAGCTGAACTTTAGCTGAACAGTAGCCGAACTGTAGCTGAACAGTAGCTGAACTGTAGCTGAACAGTAGCTGAACAGTAGCTGAACTGTAGCTGAACAGTAGCTGAACTGTAGCTGAAAAGTAACTGAACTGTAGCTGACCAGTAGCTGAACTGTAGCTGAACTTTAGCTGAACAGTAACTGAACTGTAGCTGAAATGTAGCTGAACAGTAGCTGATCTGTAGCTGAACAGTAGCTGAACAGTAGCTGAACTGTAACTGAACAGTAGCTGAACAGTAGCTGAACTGCAGCTGAACTGTAGCTGAACAGTAGCTGATCTGTAGCTGAACAGTAGCTGAACAGTAGCTGAACTGTAACTGAACAGTAGCTGAACAGTAGCTGAACTGTAGCTGAACAGTAGCTAAACATTAGCTGAATTGTAGCTGAACTGTAGCTGAACAGTAGCTGAATTGTAGCTGAACTTTAGCTGAACAGTAGCTGATCTGTAGCTGAACAGTAGCTGAACAGTAGCTGAACTGTAGCTGAACAGTAGCTGAACTGTAGCTGAACAGTAGCTGAACTGTAGCTGAACTGTAGCTGAACTGTTCTGATGCTGCTTTCAAGTATTTCCTAGTGGACAACCAGTGAATGCATTCAGAGAAAAAGGAATGGCTGTTTTTCTTTTTTTTTTTTTAATTATTGAACGTGCGTTTTCAAAACGTTTACAATGACCTCATTAGCGCTCTTATATCAAGACAGTCTGGAATAGAGTCTACGTTTGATGGCCTCTAGACATAATTAGGTCCAACCTCTTGCTATCGCTAGCTAAATGTCATTTCTCTGCCGAGCGTCTCCATTACATTATAAAAAAAAAGGCATTTATATGGCGATGTCATCAGTTTATCAACAGAAATATATATATATATATATATATATATATATATATATATATATATATATATATATATATATATATATATATATATATATATATATATATATATATATATATATATATATATATATATATATATATATATATATAGCCTACTTACAACTGAGACTTTATACAAATAACATTGCTGGAGAAGGGCGACATTGAAACAATTACTTTTGGCATAATGTCTTCTGATACAATGACTGTTAACACATTTTTTTAATACATTGACTGTTGACACAATATGAATGTTAACATTATGACTGTTACGAAGTTGTCGTTTGTTTGTTTGTTGTTTTTTTTTTCTTCTTGTTTTTTGTTTTTGCACGTTTCTGACATTCTTTAAAACTTGAAGTTAGTTCCATTCTAGCCCCAAACCTCCCGTAGCACGGCAAGCTTGGCGGCGGACAGTGCTTGAACCCAGGACCATCGAGATAACACGACCAGGCAGTGTCTACCAAAGTGTTACGATAAAGTCTCACATGATAGAAAAAAAAAGGTTGTTTGTATGTTTTATTTCTCGAATATATATTTTGATCCATTGTCATTAGGCTGTATGGACCAATAAGACTAGAAGGCATTTCTGAACAATAAATTTGTGTCGCAACCAATTCTATGTTTGTTTCCTTTTTGATAAATCAAGTTTATTTAGTACACAAGAATTATACCACTAAAGCGGAGGAGTTGTTTTATCACCACTTAGACATTCCGTCTTGTAGCAGCTCTAAGTAGTCTTATCACCACCAAACATCTAGATTTGTAGATCTCTTCTCTGTCGAGCATCTAGAGTTTGGAGAAAACTTCGAAAATATGACCCAGACTTTGGAAGATTTCTAGATAGACATCGCATGTATTTATTCTTTAGAGGAAAGGAGGGGTAATTCATTTGCCTTAGCAAACATTCAACAAATCGCCATCATAACAAGATTGTTAGATCGCTAGCTTTGAACATAGCATCAGCAAGTACATTCTTATTTAGTGTTGTTGTACTAGAGATGATCAAAACTTCATCTTTTGATCATATAGGCTATATATATATATATATATATATATATATATATATATATATAGAGAGAGAGAGAGAGAGAGAGAGAGAGAGAGAGAGAGAGATTTATATATATATATTGTTACGTTTCTCTCTCCTATTCAGGCCTTCTGTAAACACTGCTAAACACAAAACAACACATCAACACATCAAGAACTTGACAACAAGGCTCCAAATAATCTGGTACTTTAATAATGAGTGATTAAGTAGATAACAGCCAATACTAGACAATTGGTATCAAACACATCAACAACTAAAATGTCACTCTGTACATCTCCGTACAAAACTCTACTGTCTCTCTTTCTGGACTTGTACATCAACACATGAGGACTCAACCAGGACCGACTTTATGGCCGATTAACAGTCCCGGTCTCGACGCTCTCCGGTCTTGAACTGCCGCTTTCCTACACACTGTCTCACTCGTACACGCAGGCTTTCCATCACATGACCATAACATTGGTCATCTTTGCGTGTAATCGTGTAATCGTAGTACTGTCACTTGTCCATGGCCCCGCTGACCTGAGTGATTCACGTGTATGTCAGCTGAGCCTATAGTTAACCCTTTTGCGCCGCCAATAGGGTCATAACAATATATATATATATTAATATATATATATATATATATATATATATATATATATATATATATATATAAAAGAGAAAACAGAGAGACAGAAAGAGACAAAAAGAGATAGACAAAGAGATAGACAAAGAGAGAGAAACAGGGAGAGAGACACACAGAGATTTAAAGTTACAGAGAGAGATTTAGAGTGACAGAGAAACAGAGAGAGAGAGAAAAAGAAAAGAAATTCTACTTGACTGTTATGGCAATATAAGCTGAATTAGTCCCCATGGTGTAGAGTTAGTTTGAGACTAGTAATAGTAAACTAGAAAACCTATTTTTATAAGTTCTTCGCTGACACAGTAGTTAGTGTGTTACCTTAAGGAGACTTGCTTTCCGACGTCGAATTCAAGTCGTTTGACTTTTTTTTTTTTAAAGTATTTTAAATGTTTTTCTTGTTTATGTTTTTAATAGTCTTTTTAATGTGTTTGACCTTCTCAAATAACCCTGAGCTAACAATGTATTCGTGAAAAGCAAGTAAATATACTTATTATTATTAAGACAAAAGTTACCTCACAATGAAACGGAAGAAATACAACTTCGTGACGGATATCTATTCTAATCAAATCCCCCACCCCCCAATTTTCTCTGAATACAAAGAAGAAGAATCATACATAATCATTCATGTATCCAAACTAATGAACCCCCGCATGGAGATAAACAAATCTCTTTAAAGATTTCATTCTTGATTAGCCAATGATGCACTGAGTTATTTCTGTGAGTCTCTGATGTAGGTGTATATCAAGACAGACATGGATGAAATGTCACTTCCAAACAAATAATTGATGTTGGAAACACGCTCTTCTTATTTTACTGTTTAAAAAAAAAGACAAATGATCGCAATGTCAAGACAATAATGTCATGGGACATTGGCTTTATGACGACTTATATTTTAGAAGCTTGACCGCATCGCGAATGGGGAGATTCAAAACAGGATCACATTGGCTATGGGGTCTCACTATGACCTGCTGATCTTAATCTAAAAAAGCAAGCTAAAAACGTTTTGGCCATATCATAAGGTCCTCAGGGATTGCAGACCTCCCTTCAGGGAACAGTCTCTCGAGAAAGAATAGGTAGGGAGAGACAATGGCGTCACTAAGGTGGGGGATGCGGGGGGGTGCGGTCCGCACCGGGCGACACCCATGAGGGGGGAAAAGACAGAGAGGAATAATGAAAGATGGTCGACAGACTATATGTGATGCCCCAACGGCTTAACAGACTAAAGAAAAGTTGAAGGTGAAGGTTTTATATTCTATTTGACCTTTTGACCTTTTAATCTCTCTTATCGCCTATATCGTTGATGAACACTGCTATTTAAAGTTTGTTTCTAGACCTTTCTATATTGTCCTTATTACAAAGCTTATATCAACAAATGCAATCAACATGAGCGTAGCCTGGGTAGGTGAGTGGGGGTGTTAAAATTCAAAATCCCCCAAAAAATAAAAAAAATAATAATGTCACCAAATTCTTGAGCGTAGCCATGGATTTAACCCCCTCAAAATAAAACGTCCATGGGCTCCAATAAATTGATAGTCCAAGCAACAGCCGGAGAAAAACGAATGCACAGTCAACAAATTTCATGAGCGTTGCTTGGGGGAGAGAGTTAAGAGTTAAGGTTGTACCCTTCCCTAATTAACGCATGGGTCTGTTTTTCGACCTGCCGCTGGGCTTCACTAATAAAATGCCGTGAATTGCACTTTTGATATTTGACCTGCACTGAGTGCGAAAACAATAAATGCCGCCCCTTTTCGCAATTGTACCATTGTATTTCGCAGTTTCTTTTTTATAAAGCAGAATGTAACTGTGCATGTGTAAACAGTTTTACACATTTTGCTAAGCATTAGGTTAATCTAAGTATCGTGGGCGTAGCTGGTGGGGTTCTTATGGTTCACCCCCCCCCCCCAAATGAAATCCCCCCGCAGGGGGGGATGATGGAATTTTGTTTTTTAGCTTTGATTTTGTTTATTTTAGGAGATTTTAATATCAGACTATCACTTGCCCCAGCGCAGCCAAGGGAGTTTTAAGTTTAAAATCACCTTCTATAAAAAAAAAAATAATGCTAATGGCAATCCCAAAATTCCAAGAGGATAGCTAAGGTTTTTTTTTATTTTGAAACTCCCTCCGAAATTTTTTTTCCAATAAAACCCCTCTCTTCAATATAAGACTAAAGCATACATATGTCAACAGATTCTTTAAGCGTAGCCAAGAGGGGTTTTGTGTTTAAATCCCCCTCCAGGGCGTTTGAGCTAAATACCACCTCTTCTATATAAAAAAAGCAATTTACACACTCAAAATTCTATAAGAGTAGCTAAGGATGGTTTTGAGTTCAAAATCCCCTTACAGATAGTTTTGAGGATAAAAACCCCTCTCTTGAATATGATTGTAAAGCAAACTACAGTCAACAAATTCTATGAGCGTAGTCTAATTCCTATAGCGCTGGTCGTGTGTGTGCGTATAATGAGAATGTGATTGTTGTACATGTTTGCAACTCTATATTGTAATTGTTATAGTAGAAATGCTGAGGTTAAAATTAGAGTCAAACAGAATTTACATTTGCTTGCACCAATTAAATTATATTTTGTTTTTATCTTAATATCAAGTACTTCTAGTGAAAGTTAGTCAATCTATATCTCTGTCTTTTGCCTAAGAACCTCTTTCAATGGCATGCCCGTCCATTCTTTTAGGTTTTTTCCCATCGCTTTTTTTTGTCTGCCTCTTCTTTTTTTTTCTCCGGTACTGTTCCTTGTAATAAGGCCATAGATTTTTAGCATGCAATTTTTTACGATAGTTAGCAGGTCATCATGGGGTCAAATCACTGCAGTAACCCTGTCTGTAATCTCTTGGTTTGTGATCAGGGGCGGACTGGCTATATGGGCAAACGGGCAAATGCCCGGTGGGCCGGTACCAAATGGGTCGGTCTGGTCGCGACCAAAGAAAAAAAAAATTAAATGCAGACAACTTTTTAAAAAAGTGACAGTAGAAAGACACAAAGTCCCGAAAACGTTTTCTTCTTGTTTTTTTTTATATTTTTTTTTAAATTATTATTACAATTAATTTTGTTTAAAAAAAATTAAATTTAAGAACTACACTATACACTATACGTGTTATCATTTGTAAAACGTGATACTGTACTTTCTGCTATGCACGAGCGGCTTGGCCTTCAACACTACTTTGATTTCTTCAAGACTGTGTTCGGCCTGATCATTTTGCTGGTCGGCATGGGCCTTTGATGGAACTCCTATTTTTGTTTTACTCCTTCCCTCACCCGTCTTTTGATGGTTCCATGAAAGTTAACGAAAAAGAGGGATGGGAGAGGTTAAGTTAGAAAACATTGATATAACGCGGCAAGAGGGGGGACAATTAGCTCGTTACAAAGCTTAATAGAAGTTAACTTAAACACATACACACAGCCGCGAAATTGCAAACCACCCAACTTATTCATAGCTCAATACGGGTATAACCGTATAAAGTTCTAGTTTCTGCGATTTAAAAAGAAAAAAGTAAGTTTCTTGTTGTTTAATTGTAATAACATAGATCTAAAAATACTACACTTAAGGCTTACAAAAAAAAATATTTAATTAAAACATAAATCTAGACCGAAATCGATAACTCTACCTTTATGATTATATGATTAATGGCAAACTTATGCTTAAGAAGTCATTGATGATGAAAATTATTACAATAATTACAATAATTTATATAGCGCTATCACATCCGATATTTAATGAAAGGAGATTTAGAATCATTTATATTTTAAAAAATATATTCATATACAAATCGCGTTTTTGAGAACGTACTAGGACTAAGCAAGAGCTTTTCACATTTAGAAGTACCTCTCTAACCGTTCTGCTTTCTCTTATCTTGTAAAGGAATATATATAGTTAGTCCATCGTAGTTCGATTATGACCACCTTGTCATCCAGGGCTGAGGGCTTTGCACTGGGGTTTTATGTCTCCTCGTGTAGCTGGTGAGACCTATGTGAGCCCGGAATGTTCGGCCGCACACTAGGCAGGTTATTCCAGCTGGAGCTAGTGTCATTGGCCTTGCTTTTCTTTTCTGGCGTTTTTCTTCTACCAGCTTTGTTCTCTTTTCCTCAGCAACCTGTGCGCCGGTTTACACAGCGCGACGTCATGATGCTCTGTCATGTGCCTCTGTCTCCCAGGTGGCTGGGTCTAGGCTTTCGTAGGCTTACATAATGCATTCTATTTATACATGTATGTAGTCTGGGTCCTGCCAATCGCAACTGGGACTGCATCAGGATTGTGTGGATGCTTTGCAGAACCGCTCTTTGAAGGACTTCAGTATCTGGTATTTTGTCTTGCCATTTTACATTCAGTATTTTTCACAGACATGTCGTGGTAGTGATTCAGTTTCTTTGCATGTTAACTGTACACTATCCATGTTTCTGAGTCATAGAGCAATGTAGGGAGGACGACGGCTCAATAGACCCCTAGTTTTGTATTTGTGGTGATACCACTTTAAAGGAATGGGTCGCCTGAGTCAGCCAGGAAAACCAATGACTTAGCATATTTTAAGTCACAGATCAACACGCATGACTAGATTGACACGTGAAATGCGTAGGGCCTAATTATTTTTATTTTTTTTTGAAGAAACGTCTGTAATCTATAAGTAATACCAAAAAGTTTGAAACTCATTAAGGCTGATATTGTAGTGTTTATAGTTTTCAGACTACATACATGTATAAATAGAATGCATTATGTAAGCCTACGAAAGCATCCATCCAGTTTTCGATGCGTTATCAAACTTTATATATTTTGAATAGAATTAGGCTTACACCTATGATAAAACACATGAGCGTAGCCGAGAAGGGAGGAGTTCAAACCATCACCGGCCTCAGATCTTTACTTACTTCCCCAGTGCAGCAAACTTAAGCAAAGTACAGTCACCAAAATTCATGAGCGTAGCCAAAAGGGTTTTGTGGTTTCCCTCTCCCCCCACCACCTCCAATACAAAAACTAAAGCATTTTACCTTTTTCTACCAGTCGCTGGACTCCACTGAATAGAAGATTTAGTTTATGATTTTTTTTAGTGGAAGAGTAGCAGGCTTATTGCACTGTAGATACCTCAAAATATGCATTGTTTTAAACTTAAAATAACGGAAATAATGCTTGGATCCAGGGCTTTGCCCCGGACCCCACTGGGGGAGGTTACAGCGCTCCCCCAGACTAGCTAGCTGTCCCTTGTCGGTGTATACTGCCTTTCACTAATTATAGGAAAAGAGTATTCTAGGGTAGAAAAAACTTTTGAACGAATGAAAGATAAGAATGTAAAGAAGATTATTTACATATAGACACACTAATATATATATATAAATAAATAAATAAATATATATATATATATATATATATATATATATATATATATATATATATATATATATATATATTAATATTAATTATTATTTATATATAAAATGCGGAGAGGTTTAAAATCCCCCCACACACACACACACCGAAAAAATATGACATGACATTAGTGGGCCGGTTTATATGTTAATGCCCGGGCCGATTTTGATACCCAGTCCGCCCCTGTTTGTGATGCGATCTTTAAATGTGATACCTAGGATACTTCTGTAGCATCTTAATTCTATTGCTAGGATCCTCCTCTCTAGCTCTGCAGTCAGCGTCCAAGTCTTACAAGCATATAAGAATATGGCCATGACCAGGGAGCATCAGTCTAATTTTGGTGCCGATGGCTATGTCTTTGTCTTTCCATATAGCTTTAAGTTTTGAAAGTGCTGCTGTGGACTCAATTCGGGCCAGTAGTTCAGGTCTCGTTCCCTCATCTGAGACAATAGCTCCAGCTCCAAGCTACTTGAATCTATCTGTATTCACGGACAACTTTTTCTCTTTGAGCTCCAGTCGCTTGTCACAAAGTTAGAGTATATCCTCTGATACCCAGGGTTTTTGAGCGGACCGAGCTTCCCTAGTATTTCCAGGTTTGTGTCTGTGACTGCTGTGTTTACCATATTGACTTGTGTGTTGATATCCTGGACATATTAGTCCAAGATTATGTTTATTGTGTTTATTAAAAATTTTCTATAACATGATTGATATGCTCCTTTTTTTTTCTACAATACTCACTCTGTCTCTGTGACCGTCTTTCTGTGTGTCTGTCTTACTGTGTGTCTGTCTGTTCTAAACAAAAACAATTTGTAAAAAACAATTGGTAAAAAAATATTAATGTTAATATTTTTTTTTTAAAGTATTTTTTATTTTGCTTGTTTTATTTTGCATTTACGTATTTTCACCCCCCTACCCCAGCCAAATGAATTGATTCGTAAACCTTTAGCTGATATACTTTAGATATGTTCAATTACATTTTATTAGCGGCCACCGAAAGAGGAAAAGACGCTATTAGTTTTGTGCGAAATGTCTGTCCGTCTGTCCCGTTTAGATCTCGTAAACTACAAAAGATATTAAAAATCCGACATCACAGTATTTTAGACCATTCAAAGTTCTGATGCAACGGCTACTTTCCTGAAAGCGAAAAATCTAATTTTTAAAATCAGTTATGCAAGCAGTTTTTTAAAGAGAAAAAGCTAATTAGTATGCATTATAAGTTAAACCTACTTTAAAACGAATAGTAATCTTGTAAACTTTATATTCAAGAACTGTTTTTTATATTGCGGATTTTTTTTTTTTTTTTTTTTTTTTCAGGATTGGAATAAAAGATTGAGCGGTAAAGCGCTTGGCTTCCGAACCGGGGTTCACGGGTTCGAATCCTGGTGAAGACTGGGATTTTCAACTTTGGAATCTTTGGGCGCCTCTGAGTCCACTCAGCTCTAATGGGTACCTGACATTAGTTGGGGAAAAGTAAAGGCGGTTGGTCGTTGTGCTGGCTACATGACACCCTCGTTAACCGTAGGCAACTAAAACAGATGAACTTTACATCATCTGCCCTTTAGACCACACGGTCTGAAATAGGAACTAGTTAGGCCAGGTTCACAACTAACTTTACATTCACTTTCACCTATCACCTATCTGCGGGACAGTTGGGGCACTACACAAGATCTGTTAACCTTCTTTCTCAATTCTTATCTCTCATTTGTCTTTGATATAATTTCATTCGGATGTTCTTTCTGAAAATATTGAAGCCTGCCTGGGTGGACCTATTAGGTGGCCGATTTTGAGTTTGTGTTTCCACACAAACTGCTCTTTTGTAATCTTGTTTTTTATAGCTTTTCCTCTGATTATTATTATTGGCTTTAAATGTCAATTGGAATATTTCTTTTCTTTTTTTTTCGCTTCAAAGATATTGTTGTAAAACAAATTAAGATTTGATAAAAATACTTCAGCCTTGTGCGGTAATAACTATAGATGTTTCATTGGCTTTTAAAGCCAATATATCTGTTTAACTATTAGCTTTGTTGATTTTGTGAGCTTAATTATCAAAGGCAACATGAACAGAAAGAGGTTTATTTAGGAACGCATCAAAATAACCAATGAATTTGTATTGGAATTGTAATATCTCAAATATAAGTACAATTAATACAATTAGATTGAAAACAATGTAGAGATCAAGAAAGACTATCATAAGTGAAGTCATCCAGTACTGCCCAGAGGAACCAATACACCGTGGGAAGATTGTCATTAAAGTAATATAATCCTTCATGCCTGACCTTCAACTCATTAGAAGAAAAATACAGGAAGTTGAACTAGTGTGAGGTTAAATGAAGGTTGACATTGTACGAACTATTATATTCAAAAGTACACGCATTTCCTATTATATTCTTTGAATCTATTCACTATGTCAGAGGCTGTCAATAATTAAATATCAACATTACCCAATGGGACGTTTTCATGTCAAGATAATAGAATTTCTGCTTGATGTACTTTCACCATAGCTGGCTGCGTTGGTCTAATTGCAAATGCACATTTTCTAAATAGATTTTATTAAAATAAGCTGTATGCAATTCGGAGAAGGAATTCTTTTTAACAATATATTCATCATTTCGTACAAGGACGTAGAGGTCTAGGTAAAAATAATAATAGTATAACTATCTACCTATTTTCTTTCATAAACGTACTTCTAAAAATCACAGAGACAGACAAACAGAAAGCTAGTATGATGAACAAAAAACAGCTAGACAGATAGATAGATAGATAGATAGATAGATAGATAGATACATAGATAGAGATAGATAGATAGATAGATAGATAGATAGATAGATAGATAGATAGATAGATAGATAGATAGATAGATAGATAGATAGATAGATAGATAGATAGATAGATAGATAGATAGATAGATAAGCAAACTATGAATAATTCATATTTTCTAATGTAAACTGTTCAATAATGCACTGATCACAAACAGATCTAGTGTTGTTTTGTTCACACATCTTAAAAGGTTTCTTTCAGTTTCTTGCCATCTTCTTGCTGAATCAGAAACTTTCTTCTGGCTCTGTCTAAAAACACGACCATTGTTTGCGGGAACTCAAATATTTATTGGCTTTCACAAACAATTATGGAATGGAATGAACTAATGGCCAAATAGAAACGGGAAATGTTTTAACTTTTAATCCACTCATTTGGATGTAAAGATAAAAAAATTATATTGTTCTCTTTGTGCAATGCTAAAAGACACGAGAAGGTGACCAAACAAAAAGAGAGGCGAGGACTTGAACCGCGTACTTCTGTCTTGGCTACACCACGTGCTATCTAAGCACACTGTTTCTTTCCTTTCTTTTTTCTTAGTTGTTTTTTTTTCCTTTGTCTTTTCTATCTGTGAAATTATCTGGCAGATATCTCAACAAATGGATCCGTTCCTCGCTTCTTTAGCTCTTGATTCTCAATACTTTGACATTGACTTAAGAAAAAAGAAATCAATACCACAGGCGCTGGAACATTGACATGGTCTTTGTTTTATTACCCTCTGTATTTATTTCTGGACGGAAAATTGGTTTTGGAGATTTACCCGAGAAACTAAACAATGTCGAGTACGGTAAGTAGAATTTTTTTTCCACTAAATGAAAACTACAGATGGGATTAGATTCTGCTCAAAAGTGCACAAAGAAAAAACATCCTATTTCTTAATAAAACCAAAACACTTCCTTTAAGTTGTGCACCGGAGACACCAAACAGCTAGCTAGTATTGTCCGCCATTGATGTAAATCTCTAATATACAAATATGTATATAAATCTTTATAACTGACTTTCAAACCAGAACGGGTTTCAAGTAGTTTTTTGTATTGCATTCAATATTTCAATCCTTTTTTTTTTAATTCCAAAGATTATATATTTTCCGCTTCTCAAACTGCAATAAAATATGATCACAAAAGAATCAGTCAGCTGTAAAGATGATGTGTAACATAAACGTTATGAGACTTTTCAAAATATTTAGAGTCTATTGACCTTTTACAAGAAGTGAATCTTTTTTTTTTCTGCATAAAATAAACAACTTTTATAAGCGATCTAGCGGTGCGTTCTGAAATGAATTTAAGTACAAAAATAAATAAATAGATAGATCTAGCTGCTGTTATCTAAAAAAAGAAAATTTCAAAAACGACAATAGCTAGAGGGTTAAAATGTTGTTTTTTCTGTGAAATAATTCTATAAGGAGCGAGACCTCTGTCAAGATAATTGAGGAATATCACGGAACTTCCTGGATGGGCCTAACTCTCGTGTCCATGAAAAGCCTCTGGGGGGAAGGTGGAAACAAGAAATTGT
Source organism: Biomphalaria glabrata (assembly GCF_947242115.1). Lineage (NCBI taxonomy): Eukaryota > Metazoa > Mollusca > Gastropoda > Planorbidae > Biomphalaria > Biomphalaria glabrata. The sequence continues at coordinate 22,957,240 of NC_074714.1, read as the reverse complement.
CTCAACTGGGGCATAAGGGTGTCTAAAATAAATAGATTTGTTCTTAGAATGAAATTAAAAAAAAAAAAAAGCATTTTCTTACCGTGGAAATTAGAGTCCTATGTGACGTAAACTGAACTACTTTTATTCTAAGTTACAGACGTTTCCAAGTGCTGGTTTAGTCGGTCTTGTTACTTCAACATTAAGTGTAAAATTAAAACGTCTAAACTCTTTCTTTACACTTAACGTAAGGTTAAAAATATGTGGGCTTTTTAAAGATATATTGCTCTGTTTGTGTGTGTCTATGTGTGTGTGTCCTTAACCTAAATGTAATTATTTTCATCAATATTTTTACTCCTTCCGAAGCCGGTGTAGTATTAATTAAAAAAAAAATAAAATGAAGATATTGGATTACTTTTGTTTCTTTAAGAAATGTCGACATTAAGAAAAGGAGTAAAAAGGATATCTATGACGTCACTGCAGACTTTGAAAATTTATTGTGTTAAAAAAAATTCTGTTTTTAGTTGAGTTTTTAAAACCAGGCCACAATGTTTCGAGTTTCAATCGTCTTGTCATCGATTCTCTAACCACGGTTGAGAGGGTTAGCAAACAATGACACAATCCCTTTTTAGAAATTAATTTCTTTTTCTTTGATTCTGAGACAGAAACATGATCATTAGCACACCTTTGTCAAGCGATTACAAATATACATTCGAGACTTGCAGGAATGGCTCAAAATTCTAGACTGACGGTAAACCTATTTGCAGAAACCCCGAGACAAGAAGGAAACCTGTTTGCAATTTTGCAGAAACCCCGAGACAAGAAAGAAACCTATTTGCAGAAACCCCGAGAAAAGAAAAAAACCTATTTGCAGAGACACCAAGACAAGATGGAAACCTGTTTGCAGAAAGTCGACACAGTAAGCTTTTTTTCAGAAAGTCGACACTGTGACAGGTTAGCCAGTGTGACGCGTGTTTGGCGCGTTTAATGTCTAGGGGATGATTATTTTTGAAACTATCACTCGCCAACACGTCAGCATATAAATCGGGAGCAGGCACGCAACGAGACAAGCAATGAAAGAAAGATACAAAATTAAAATGAAAAATATTTATTTACATAAATATTTACATAGAAGAATAAAAGGGGGAGGGTTTGCATCTATCTCTAATCAATACTATATTTAATCATCACTATTGCACCTAATAAGAGAGTATGTCTTTTTGTCTTCTGAACTTAGCTGGTTGTCCTGCTTGGGTCGCAGCTGGCTGTGTCCTGGCTTGAGGTTCTGCAGCTGGAGGTGGCGCTTTAGCGGGTAGAGGGACGCCGGTGATACAGTTCTTGTGGAGTCTCAATCCAAAGTTCTGATATATGTAGTGGGCACAGTAGGGCGGGTGGCCGACACAAGGGTACTGCGGGCAGAGCTGATCTGCCGTGGGCAGCGTAGTTAACAGGATAAGTCCAGTGAGTTGCGGAGGGTTAGGCGTAGCTATGACGTCTTGTACAGACTCTGGGCCTATAGGGACGTCGTAACTAATAAGTTGACAGGTGGGCTGTCGAATAGGCAGGCATGTAGAGCCGATAGTGCCAAGTAGTAGAGTTGAGTAGATTCACGTAGACAGTAGAAGATACTCAACAGCAAATAGGCCAGTGTGCAGTGCTGAATAGCACTAAGTACAAAGGCAATAGATCCAAACAAATAGGCAGACACCTGAGGGAGGCACCAGGTATTCCTCTAAGAGTAAGAATGAATGAAATAGTCCAGACTCGATTGCTCGGCTAGAATGAGAAATGAGAGGGTGTCCGTCTCGCCTTATTCTACCTTATATAGGCCTGGGAAAAGGTGGGCGGAAACAGGAAATGGGATTAACCAAAGATCATCTCTCATGTGGGTGAATTTGACTCCAGATGTGAGTCGCACCTTGGAGTGTCAAGAGGCGTGTTGACCCGAGTAATCTCTTTGATCAAAGAGAGACGTGGGAGAGGGGGAGGAAGAAAGAGTGACTTGCATTCCACCCAAGGTGGTGTCAACTGCGGCCGTCAGACATCCGGCGGGTAAGACCAAAGAGACTGTGTTTATCTTTCCCCGATCAAAGGGAGATAAGTGAAAGGACGCGGCCTAGCTATCTCCAAGGTGGTGAACTAAGTCTAGCCTGGAGAGGAAAAGGTGGGGCGGGTGAAGAAATTGGGGGATAGGACGGGGAAATAACTAAAATAAAATAAATAAGTAATAATAAATAATAATTAATGCTGTGATAAAATTAAGTGACTCTGACGGCAAGCTTTTGACTTGTCACAGACACGTTAAACCTATTTACAGAAAACTCGTGACTGTAAACCTATTTGCTGAAAAAATTGAAATAGTAAATCTATTTGCGGGAAAGTCGAGACCGTAAACCTATTTTCAGAAAAGTCAAGACATAATTTTCTTTTCCTAAAATTCGAGACAGATCTATTGTCAGAAAACTTAAGATAGAGAGTAAAACTATTTTGTTAAATAACGAAAATAAAACGCAATGCCCCTTCAGTATTGGTAGATAAACTTTTAACTTTGGCTTCCTAGACGTGCGCATTATTTGATTGCGACTGCTAATTCACACTGGGCTTGCTTATTTCTTTTATGTAGCTTTCTTTCATTGTTGACCATGAGAAGTAACTCTGAGATGGTCTTGTCCATGTATTTATGTGTTTTCGCTTGGCGTTGGTGAACGTAATGTCAGGCTACAAACTGAGCAAGAAACCACATCTAGCGCCTGTTTAGATAGAAGTTTCTTTCTGTTTCTACTCTTCAATGTACACCGGCTCGACTGTTGCCTTCAGCAGGTCACATCTTGCAAGATGCATCAATACACTTCGTCACTTGATGTAGAATCTAAAGAGAATCACTTGCTGCATTGTCCCAGATGACTTGTCAATGTCAAATTTTTGGGGGCACCTTAAGACTATTATTGAAGTATTCCTATCTCCTATTTGACTATCAGATCAACACCTATATATAACCTATATATAACCAACTATATTGAAACTCTTATGATTTACAAAAATAGTTTGTATGTCTTCCTACCAAGGACCTTCCGTATCGTGTACATTCGCTTTAAACCCATTGATGTTGTTAGTTTAAATAGCCCATTCTAAAGGTAGTTTTAAGATTAAGTTAATCACAGTAATCTGTTTCTTTCTTTACATTTTGAGATGGAGATTCGGTTTGCATTATAAATTATAGAATACATTTAGAGAGATAAAGAAGAGAAAGAAATATGGAGAAGTCGGGGTCAGGGAGGCAATCAAACGTAAAGAAAAATATTAGAAAATGAAAAGAGGAAGATTGGGAAATAAAAAGACAGAATCAACAATGTCTAGGACACAACATTGAAAGATCACCTTGTCCAGTTTAATATTTGCAAATGACTTTGTTCTAGAAGCGGAAGAGATATTTAAATCTGGACGGCCCAAAAGTGCACACAAATTATTAGATGCTTTTAAAGTATACAGCTTATCAATGTTTCCTGTTCACCGGATGCACATGAAAAAAAATACATTTTATAAATTAAATGTCAATATAATTTGACTGATATAGGATCATTCTCTTTTTGATCCATTTAATGTTTGTGTCTTTCATAGTTACACTCGGTCTCTCATTTGCTTGTTACATTTTTGTATTAATGTTGTATTTTAATAATTCTTAGTGAGATAACGAGGGACTGTCTTTTTCTATCTTCTCTCCTCGAATGTTGTTTTCTTCTATTGAAGAGTTTCACGTTGTCAAGGACGCTAAATTGAACTTTACTGCTGCCTACTAAATATAAAAGAAATGGCTGCCTGGTCGTGCGGTTTGCGCGCTGGACTGTCGTTCGGATTTATCGACGGTCGAGAGTTCAAACCCTGCCCGCTCCCATCCCCCGTCGTCCTGCGGGAGGTTTGGACTAGGAAGTAAACTATCTTCAACTCTGAAGGAACATCCGAATTATGTAAAACATTTTTAAAACATTTTACAACTCTAACTATATCCCGTTTGTTATGGAGTGTGTGTGTGTGTTTCTATGTTGACGATGGAAAGAGGTTAGCGATTGGTTATGAATAATGCAACCATAACCCAACCCAGAACGTGAGACTGACAAGGTTGTGTTATTGTAATGAGTTAGATTTTGTTAAAAAGTATTATTTTTAAAGTCTAGTACATTTATTTTATCTCATTTCAACTTGATTTTATTCTATATTACAAATATACTAAATGTTATATTGTTCATAAAGAAGTGACTCAAGTGACTTCAAGTTTTATTAGTTAAGATATAATACGCTTACAGCGGTTTAGTTGTGTACTAGCAGTTTGGTGCTACAAGTCAACGATCTTCTATAACACTTTGGCAGATTGTCTTTGTGTCGATCTACTATATTCAACTTTGTTACCATGAGTTCTTAGTTGCCCGTTCGTTTTAAAATGGGCTGAGACTGACTTTGATAATTTGGTAAATGGAGATTGGTTTTATTAAGCATTCGTTTATTGCCTCCCTTAGGTCTGCGTCCATTCCTGCTCCATTAAATCACGTGTTATGTGTTGAGGCCCCTAGAAATTATATATATTTGAATTCTCTACCAATGCTAATGATTCCGCGTTCAAATCAACACTTCATATCGTTGTCTGAAGGAAGAGAGCTCACTAGAACCTGCATCAAAACATCTAGTGCATTGTCCGTGGTGTTAAAAGTACAAAATAAAGCCCCAGAGAAGAAGTTTGATCTACCTTTAAGCTCACTGGTGTAATGACGCTATAGTTGGACGCGTAGAAATTGGGACGAATCGGGGATTACCGTTAGTGATGTGACGTGACGGTACATTAAAAAACTTAGAACGGAAATATCCTAGAGACAGAATAGCGGTAGAGGCCAGCGGCGGATTGGCTATATGGGCATTTTGGGCAAATGCTCGGTTGGCCTCGTGAATGCCACAATGGCACGCATTAAATTATTAAAGGTTTTATAATATTCTCATATATATGGGGCTATATGAGTGTCATGTTAAAAACATCTTTTACAGACTACAGAGTAATACTAATATAATCTAACACATTTTCATAAATAATGTAATAGCCTACATCTGTAGACAGTGCTATGAGTAGGCTTCATCCATTTAGGGCCTACAAACATAGCGATCAAAAATCAACATAAGGCCTATATTTCTTATAAAGATATAGAGCATGCATACAGTTATCGGTACGTTATAATAAAAAATAACATAATGATTTTTGAGAACAGATAGGCCTATAATTGGAGGCCCATCATATGATATATAATTTATGGGCTGTACTGTATAGAAAGTCTGGGCCGATTTTGATATCCAGTCCGCCCCCTGGTAGAGACTCACTTCGGCATTGCTTAGGACAAGACGTATTTTCAGGTTGGACTGTGGACTTCTTTTGGAATAATACTTTCTGTTATTAATTAATCAGTTTATATGAATCTGCTTATAGATTGTAAAGATTGATAATAGCTATGGTTGGCTATAACCAAACAAAACTCACAAACCGCTAGTTACAAATATTATTGAGCTTCACCTAATAAAGGGTTTTTATTTACAAAGCTTATATCAACTCAATCTGTCTGTCTGTCTGTTCAAAATTTGTTCACGTTATTTCTCCCACACCCAATCTTGGATTAAGCTGAAATTTTGCACTATTATTTTTTTACCTGACAACACAAGAATCAATTTAAAATAATAACCAATTAGTTAATTAATTACTGGTAATTAACTATTAACAAGGTAAAGAATTTCTACTTGACTGAAGTGTTGGTATAAGCCTAATTAGTCCCCTTTAAAGGTCGTCGTATGAGTCTTAGTGAACACAAACCTAGGACGAGACTATAGAAACATTAGATAACTATAGGAATCTTCCATGTTCATAAGCTCCCCCCACATGAGCTACGATTTCGAATTCAGGTCGTTTCTCCCTTTTTTAAATTTGTATAAATGCTTTTTTATTGTTGGTCTAAATCTATTGCCAATTTAATGACATGACTGATCCAAACTAATTTAATATAAGTAGGCCAAATATAAGCTTTGTTTTTTTTTTCAATGTTTTTCTAGTTTATAATATATCTTCAAGCCGTTTACTTATTCATGTCGGTTTTAGACGTTCGGTTCAGAGAGAGGTCAAAGCTTTTTATTTATTTTCTTGGTTTCCATGTAATCGAAGAGCTCCGAATCACCCCACTTGTTGCTATTTAGAGACATGATTGCGCAGGACAGTCCCCGCTTTTTTTTTTTTTTTTGCTGACCCAAATCCCCCCCCCCCAATACTATCACTCATCCATCTTAGATCTATAAGGGAACAAAAAGTGTTTCTAATCAATAATTGACTTCAAAGCCAAACACAAAAGTAGCCAGATTCGAGATATTCATCATTACCTCCCCCTTCTTTTTCCTTCATACTTCCGCGTCTTCCCATCTCTAATGGCCACTACCGCCACTTGTAGCGTTTCTGTGGTCGACAACTCGTCTATTCAATTTAGTTTCTTACTTTGTTGGGTATAGCAAACAGCTTGTTTTGTATCACTACAATACCTTGTTGTTTAGTCTATGTTTTCTGTAGATTAGTCCTCGTGACGCCAGTCGAGACTTATTTTTAGATCGCGTGCCGAAAACATTTCATTTAGATCTAGTACTAGGATTAAGAACACCCCACCCCTACCGCACCATTCGCTCTTTCGAGGACAACATAGGGCTTAAAAACACCAGGTTATTAGTCTTTGATAAGTCTTTGATAAGTCTTTGATAAGTCTTTGATAAGTCTTTGGTGTTATTGTGTAGGTTTAGTACTCTGTCAGTAATATCGTTTATTTTAATTCCCCATTTATTTGCCAAAACCTGAAGTGTGTGGGTCAGTCGCGAACTGGCTGAGATGTCTTGCCAATTGAAAAAAAAAGTGTTTATTCTACTTTGGCTGGCCACTTCGTGAAATGCCGGGGATTCCCTGTCCAATACCTGATTTACTTAATCAAGACTGTCCTGTAAGCAGTGCAGCAGTCATCATCATCATCATTCTCAAACTTTATTTGAGTGAAGGCTTGAGAGGCTCAAATCCTCTCTTGCAAAAACCCTGGACAGAAACCCTGCTGTCTTAAGTAGTGCATAAATGTCGCCATACAGGTCGAGAATTTTTGGTTTCCCAGACTTGTCGAAACAAAGATCAGCAAGTCTGGGGCAACAAAAATAATTTGAGACAAGGTTTCCTCTTCTTTTCCGCAGCGGGCACCGTGAATCAAAATTTGGTCATAGCCGTGAGAAATTTGAGTCAACAGGACAGTGGCCTGTCCTGCACTGTGCTGTAATAGCTTGTTCAGGCCTGGACACCCTCCACCACGGGGAAGTGCAGTCAGGGCGCCTCCCAGACTCCACGGGCTTTTTGGGACTTGTCCCAGCACTCAAACCACATTTTCATTTCTGTTTTTTTTTATTATAGCCAGAGCTTGATGAAAACTTACAGTCTGTTCGCTGGGTAAAATTTGCTCTCCCTGGCGGGCAAAGGAGTCTGCAATAGTGTTGCCAATCTTACCTATGTGACTCGGTACCCACTGCATTATTACCACTGCCCAACGCTTACGGGGCACCAAAGGCGGATTTTCTGTTAGGATTTACTCCTTTAGCCTTGGACCTTACAGGGGCACACACAAAGTCCAGCTATTAACCTATAGCTAGGGGTTTGTTTTGTGAAACAGGGAGTATCCTCATGCCAATGTGTCATGGCTGCCCAAATCCTGGAGCCAAATCTCCTGAGGCTTCACATCCTCGATTTCTGTCTGTCACCACGAGGAGGTACTGCATAGGACATGTTGTGGAGAGGCTATGTACAGGCCAGAAAACTTACAAAATGCTCCCCCTTCAGATATGCCTGGCAAGTTAAGCTACCACAGTAGACGCTTCAAACAGCCTTTGGACAGACAGCCGAACCTGTCAGCTTTATTGATGGTTTGAGATATTTAATGGCTCGATAGAGTGACGTTACGTTTTTAATTTACAGATAATAATGCTCGAAAACTAACGGCCTTGAATGTGATCAAAAGTTAGTTGTTTTTTTGTCTTGGAGAAGACATTTTTGCCAGCTGTTTTTCGATGTAATAAATTTGAAAGTTTGTTTGAACAAGAGTGAACAGTGCAGTCTTCTTGGTAAATATATTAACGCCTGCGGAGTCGCGGTCGGTGTTAGCGTTCGATAAAATACTTGGTTAAACACAACAACCAGTTTACGATGGCAGAGGATATAAGAAAGTTCTACACATGGTCTCGTCTGAGTCGAAACGTTGATGTGGATAAACAAAGCCCTGGCAGCAGCAAGAAACATTTTAAAAAAATAAGAGCAGAAGCATCAGGGAATAACAACATTTGTAGTTTGGTGATGAACCAGGAGATATCTCAGGGACTAAGCAGATGTCTTGGATTGTTTGATTGGTTGATTGCGATTTTATTCGAGAAGGCTTCATTGGTTTTGTCCCTGTAGTTCAGTAAGACAGTCTAGACATGAAGAAACTACTAGTTCAAAGCTATGATGACTACCATTCAGAAATGTGTTCAAGCAAGGATTTGTGAAAAATATCCAAAATGAGCCTTTGTCCCTCGCACGTCTGACAGACTTAACCTTGTCACTTTGTTCACATGTTTAGTTTTTTGTTTTTTTTTACTTTTTTATTTCAGAAGACCAGATTTTAAATCCAATTAGTGAACGTATTCTGCTGATCCAGTCTTCACTAGGAGCGAGTGCTGATCGCGTGACTATTTTACTTTGGCGCGTGCCCTCTATATGTCAAACGCGTGTTAGACTGGCGTGGACATTGTTTTTAAAATTCGAAACATTGAGTTCATTTCAGAATGAAATTGCAATAATTCAACGTGTTTCACGCTTTATCGTATGCCAAGGAAAATATGAAAGAATTATATGGAACAACAGGAACCAAGAAAAAAAATAATGTAGAAAAAAAAAGGTAATCAGTGAGCTTTTCCTGGCATGATAAAGTCGAATCGGAGATCTAAAGATCATCCACAAACTCATTCCGGTGTGAAAATTAGCTGTATAAATTATTGTTATATTTTTATCTTATCATTATGTTTTGTTTTGAATCTTGTCTTGTTTTTCTTAACAGACTTTCTATAAATATATTCTATGCCTGTTAGAATCATATTCAATAGAAATAATTCAAAAACACTTAGATCTATTACATTTTATTTATTGACATTGTTTACCAAAGGATGGCTCTTTCATTTTTGCTATGATGATTGACATTCGAAGCACATTTTTTAAAAAGTTTTCTTTTCACTCTATTTTTTTTTTATTTTTGTTTTGTTTTGTTTGTACTTTAGTTTGTCAATGTTTCAAAGCATGCCAAGTCATTCAACTCTCTGTTTTGTTGTGCTCCAATGTTGTTGCTGTTAAGGTCTGATTTTGTCTGGTCACGAGAATAATGAATTGTAATATCTCGTAGCTTTTAATCAGTTGGTTTGTTTTTGTGTGGGTGAGTTTATATTATTTTTGTGTTTAATATACTCGACTGCAAATCTTGTAAGAATGTGTTTAGTTTTTAAAATCTTATATCAACTCACTCTCTCTGGTAAAAAGTTTTTTGACATACAGACATTCCAAACAAAACTAATAGCGTCTTTTCCACTTTCGGGGGCCGCTAAAAATTAACCATAAGGTAATCAACTATTGGTAATTAATTATTTTGTTTGGTATCTTGACCAAGGGAAAGAAATCGTACTTGACAGGTGTCCTGGTATAAACTGAATTTGTTCCCCTTGAGGAATCTTGAGCCCTTAGTGAACATTCAATTTTTAGCGGCTTCCGAAAGAGGAAAAGACCCAATTAGTTTTGTGTCAAATGTCTGTCCGCCAATCCGTCCGTCCCGTTTAGATCTCGTAAACTAGAAAAGATAGTGAAAAACAGATATCATAATATTATAGTCCATTCAAAGTTCTGATGCAACGGCTAATTTTTTTTCTTTTCTAAAAGCGAAAAATCTAATTATTTAAATCACTTATGCAAGCATTTTTTTCATAAAAATACACCACTTTTACAACTATTCACTATTAATAGTAACAAACACTAGAGGTTCTGTAGTATGGGAGATACACGTGTACCATATTTTTAATACATTTATGCAAACAGTTTTTTATTTCTGTCAAAAGATTTTTTTTTTGTTTACATTAGTATTGCTAAGTTATGTAAGTTCTGTCATACTAACTACTACATTTACATGAAAAAAGTTTTCTTTTTTTTTTAAAGAGAAAAAGTCTATTTAATAAGTTGGACAAAATTTAAAACAATAATTAATAAGTAATTTTTTATATTATCGCGTGAACTGCTATATTCATCAGATTGGCAAAAGAGCTGAGCCGAAGGCTCTTCGAGCTCTAGGCTTGTACGCCTGCTTGAACGAACCGTTCTGTCTGGAAGAGGTCCAAGTCAATGCCTATGTAAGGATTGCTATTTCCGATGTATCTGGCACTCCGGGCTCACGGACTAGAATGCATGGCCGAAGGTCGAGTACACCGGGAACCCCCGCCATTTTCCTATGTTGTACCAAGCTAAGCGCGCAGGACTCGCCATTATTGTAACGGTTTCTTGAGGAACGTCGCATGGATTATCGACAGGGACGAGGAAGCTCTCTTTCAACTCCGCACCGTGCAATGGGAAAGCTCTCGCATTCTTTTGACACTCCCACTGCAGTTTTGTTTTGTTACTTATTTAGCCTAATTACTTCCTAAAGTAATCGTTTCCACCCGAGTGCCACGTTGAGGCAGAATAGCGTACCCGGGACTGCTATATCCACAATAGTGCATAGAACACTTAACTAAGGGACATTATTTTTTTTTTCTAAAGGAAATTGTTTGTTTTTTTGTTGTTGTTGTTTTTTTTCGAATTTTTTTTTAAAAGGAATTAGAGATTGATCATTTACAAAGCAATTAGATCAAATAGATATTCATTATAAGACATCAGTTAGGCCAGGTTCACATTTAACTTTACATTCACTTTCACCTATCCTTTGGTTTGCTGGACCGCTGGGGCACCACACAAGATCTGTCAATCTTCTTTCTCCATTCGTCTCTGTCATTTGTCTTTGATCTAATTTAATTCTTATGTTCTTGCTGAAAATACTGATACCTATCTTTTTACCTGCCTGGGTGGACCACTTCGGGGGCCGATTTTGCGTTTGTGTTTCCACACAAACTGTCTTTGTAACCTTGTTTATGCATTTAAAATATGATCATATTAGCATACACCAGATACCCCCTTCTTCTCTCCAGCTTTCACAACTGGTCCAGACTGGTGATGGGATCATAGCGCATCGAGAAAGCTAAAAGCTGGACAAAAACGAATTGGTAAAGATAATTCTATCGCACACATTTATATTTTAGGTCGATCATACATATGACTGATCCAAGCTAATAGATACCATTACACTTATTATAAACTTCTTTTTGTTTCTTAAATAATTTTGTTTTTCTTGTTCCATTAGATATGCAAATATTTACCTCCTGGCTTAAACCTGAATGTTCATCATCATCAAACTCCATTAAAGTGATATCCTGAGAGGTTCAAATCCTCTCTTGCAAAAGCCCTAGACAGAAACCCCGCTGTCTTGCGTAATGCATAAATGTCGCCATACAGGTCGAGAATTTTGGGTTTCTCAGACCTGTCGAGACGGAGATCAGCATGTCTGGGGCAGTCAAACAGAATATGAGGCACGGTTTCCTCTTCTTCCCCGCAGCGGGGGCACCGTGAATCAAAATTTGGTCATAGCCGCGAGAAATTTGAGTCAACAGGACAGTGGCCTGTCCTGCACTGTGCTATAATAGCTCGCTCAGGCCTGGACAGCCTCCACCACGGGGAAGTGCGGTCAGGGCGCCTCATGCGCTCCCAGACTCCACGGGCTTTTTGGGACTTGTCCCAGCACTCAAACCATTCCATTTCTGTTTTTTTGTATTATAGCCAGGGCTTGATGAAAGCTTACAGCCTGTTCAGTGGGTGGAATTAGCCCTCCCTGGTGGGCCAAAGAGTCTGCAGATGTGTTGCAAGTCACACCTATGTGACTCGGTACCCACTGCATTATTACAGTGGTGTCATAGCGTTGTTTAATGTTATGTGAAGCCATGATGACAGTGTTGATATTGGGGGGCCATGGTCCGGGGCTTTGCAAAGCCTGTAGTACAGATTTTGAGTCAGTGAACACAACAATCTTTGTTGCCCTCAAATGTCCCTATCCGAGTTGAGAGTCAATGACTTTTAAGGCTTCACAGACTGCCATGGTCTCATCAAAACTGCAAACACTACCACATGGTCCAAAGATTTTGACTGTGTAAGAGCCAAGAAAGTCGATGTAGGCTCCATAGCCCGCTCTTCCAGAATCTATTGATGCCGACCCATCAGTGTATGCAAAAATAGCCTTGGGCTTGAAGGTATTAATGGTCTCCAGAGCTAGGATTTGAAGGTCGTTAGATGAACGACTTTTTAGTGGCATTAGGGTCTACTAATTTCAAGCGTAAACCTGAATGTTAGCGGGAAGGGTTTGAACTCGGGACAGTTCGGAGCTCATACCCATGTGACCCATATGACCAGCCATCCTGTGCAGCAGAAAGGAAGTTATCATGTTGAAAGTGGGGTTCTGCTTGTATAAGTGGGTGCGTGTGTATGTGTGTGTATGTACGTGTTCGTGGGTGCGAGTGTGTATCTATGTGTTTTCGAATGCGTGTGTATGTGTTTGTGGGTGCGTATGACTTTGTGTTTGCATGTGTGCTTGTGGGAGCGTGAGTATGTGTAAGTATGTATGTGTTTGTAGAGCGTGCAAAATGTTAAACGTGTGTGAGACTTGTTTATTATGACCAGGTAACGTTTTGGCGGTGTAGCAGACGATTCAATCATGACACATTTATCAAATGTAATTTCTTTTAATAATTTCACATTATTATTTATCAGCACTGCATTCCTTAAATCGGAAAACATTTTGCCAAACCATTTTCATACGATATACGATATCTTCTTCTTGTTCTTCTTCCAGCCAGCTTTATTGCTGCTGAGCTGTGAGCACTTTTGCAGACTGTGCCCAGGAAAAAAAGTGTGCTGTTTTCTTCAGTTGTTTAGCACTGCCGTACAGGGTGTTGGTTATGTTGGGCTGTAGTGGAAGTAGGGTCTGCCTAAGGTGGATTAGAAAGGGGCATTCAAAGAGGATATGGTTTACGGTTTCATAAGGATGGGCGCAGTGTCTGCAAAGGGGAAGTTGTGTGGAGTTTATTTTGTTGAGATGGTAATTTAATAGAGGTGTGTGTTCTGTTCTTTGTTGGAAGATTGTAGATTGTTCTTTGCGGGGGAGGAAGTTAATACTGTCCAGTTTGTTAGACATAGTCATTTCTTTGTACAAGACTTTGCCAGTGTTTCCTTATGCCCATTGGTTGAGACACTCCTCTTTGTGATTGTTGACTAACATTGACCTTAGGGTGATGTAGCTTACAGGTCTGTCTGATTGTTCCATAGATGAACCTGCTTTTGATAGCTTATCTGCCTTATACGATATAACAAGTAACAATATAAGAAATCTTTTTATAATGAGTGACATTCTATCAATTATTTTGAATTAGTCATATAATTAATTTTTAGTATATGTACACTAAAAATTAATTTCTGCTATTAGAAACATTTTAATCAATTGATTTTGTTTAAAGCAGTTTTTATGCTTGCTTATAGCATACTCATTGCGCCATAGTCAAATTACTTTTTACCAGGCGGAGGGGGTGAATAGGATAGTTGGGAGAAGGTTTCCGTGCTGCCTATTCAAAACACTTTTTTTTTTAATATGCTGCTCGAGTCTGAATTAGAACACAAACCTCAAAGTAAAAATGGCAATTTGATGGTCACTGATCTATCCAACTACTAAGAAAAGTAGGTTTTATAGTCTATTGTTTTAAAATTTTAACCAACGACCTAATTGTCTACACAAGGCTTATCTCCCCTTATGTTAGTAAGCCCTGCTGTCTTTACATAAAACTAAATTCATTTATTACAACAAATTGATTTTTTTTTCATTGATTCTTGTGTTGTCATCGAAAATGAATTAATTGTGCAAAGTTTCAACTCGATCCGAGAATGAGAAGTGGGAGAACTAATGTGTACAAGGTTCCACCCAGACGGGCAGAGAGAATTGATATAAGCTTTGTAAAAAACATGAAAACATGTAGATATAGGAATTGTACAAATCTTCATCGTGTTTCAATTACTAGATGTCTGAAATTTCCAAGAATAATTAAGATCTGAAACTCAAGATCCTGTTTGTAGCCCAGAAATGAAATCATGCTTAACACCTCTGCAACAGCGCGTGCTTATTTTTTTTTTTTTTTTTTTTTTGTTCTCTGCTTCAGGTGACTTCTGGAATTCAATAGTAGAAAAAAAATGTTAAAAAACAGATGTGACATCAAATTGAAATATGAATAGCGTTTATTTCTTTAAGGCTATTTTTATTTATTTATTTAAATGTTCTTAACTTTGTCATTCGAAAACGCTAGATAATGTTTTGAAATCTGTTGAAAACATAATATATTAGGTACGCACAGAACACGCACACAGAATAATTTCAGATTTCAGAAAGTTTTATAATTAAGAATTTCAATGGAATATTCTCCTAGATAGTTGGCAGCTGTTGTAGATGACATTTGGAAGAACTGAGAACTGTTGGACGTCAACAATTTCAGTCTCAATTTCAAAAGAAAATAACAAGTAAAATACTGAAAGAGCAAGGAGAAAGTAATTTCAAAGAAACGACATAACGTTAGTTCTCCCACTCCCAGGCTCAGGTCACGTTGAACTTTTCACAATTTTTCATTGGCACAGACAAGATATAAATCAATAAAAAAAATGAACCAATTTATAAAATAATAACCGGTAATTAATTATTATCTTTGATAACAATAAGGAAAATGTATCCTTGAGTAAGCACAGATACGGCAAAATATGTAGGGTTTCGTCCTCTTAGATGATTGAACACGTTATTGCTCCCCACATCCATTCTCGGATCAAGTTGAAACTTTAAGCAATTATTTCTTTAACCTAATAAAACATGTACCAATTAAAACATTTACCAATTAGTCAAGTAATTATTGGTGATCAATTATTTTGTTTGACAACGAATAAGGGAAATAGCTTCTACATATTACAGTGTACAGTTGTAAGTGCGGAATTCTGTCCCTTAGATACGTTTTTTTTTAAAGAATTTTTGATAATTTGCTTGCTACTAGTTTACTAGTAGACTACATTCCCTTCTTAGGTTCAAAAATCGAAAAGTTGGAGAATGATTGAACGGGAATTTGAAAAGGGCTCTAACAATTTTATAAAAATTTGATAATTTATTTATAACTTTGGAAACAAAAAAAAAAACTACCTAATTGGTCACAAAGTCAAAATTTTGGTTTGATCTTTAAAATTTTTCAATATAAAATTAAAGCTGACTTTTCTTAAAATGGGCTTCACCTGGAATTACCAGTCTCATCTTAATGTTTCTTTTTATTCAGTAAAGAGTTGCATGCACTTTTTGCGTATCTTCTTATGTAGATTTTAAGTTTTGATTAAAAAACAACTTTAGTAAGATTTAAAAATCTAAGTACCGATCCTGTAAGTACATAAAAATAACATTTGTGAAACAAAATGTAAACAGGTTTGAATGTTGCACAAAAACTCCTTGTAATAGCCTTTTATTTCTGTATCATTTGTTGCTGTTCTTTTGTTTGTTGTTTTGTTGTCTTTAATTTACTTTCTCTTCGTGTGTGTGTGTCTGAGCTGGTTTGATGATAGTATTGAATATTCTAACGTTCGTGAGTAGAGAGTTAATATTCATGAGACAAGGACATGTCTTCATTATCTTGTATCGCATGGAGAGTGCCTCTGTCTTTAACAATTCTTTTCTCTCTCTCTTTTTCTCCTTCACTCTCTCATCTCTCCCTCTGTAATATCTTTATATAATCTTTTTTTTTGTATTTGTTTTTTTCTTTCTATTTCTTTCTTTCTCTGCTATCCGTTTTCTTTCTCTCTGTCTCTCACACTTCTAATACCTCTCACTCTGTCGCCTTCTCTCTTGCACTTACTCTCATACACAATTCTCTCATTTTCTCTTTCCATCTTTTTCTCAGGTTCCCATTTTTTTTTCTTCACTTTTTACTTTTTCTTTCCGTCTATTTCTCTTTATTTATCCATTTCTTTCGTCTCTTTTATCTTTTTTTCCCCTCTAGCCCTGATTGTCTCATTAACGTTTCTATTCATCATGTCATAGCCTGCCCTCCTGCTTCCAAAGACCTGCTATTACACGCACTCAGCCACTTACAGCTTTTTGTTCTCTCCCCTGTCAATGTTCGCGTGTCAGTTCATTGTTGTGTAAAATGTCTTGGCCTGAGCCAAATAATGTCGTACTTATCAAGGAGTCTTAACCTCTGTAACTCTGAACCCTTCTCAGATTCACCTACAAAACAAGTATTATTCAATGTAATGCCTATGTAAAAATAATCTGAAAATAACTTTCTTTCCTTCTGTGGGGTAGTCTTTGTGTTCTAACCTTATTTACTGGCCTATTAGAAGTATCTGACGTGGACATATTTCTAGAATCCCTGTCGTCGTCAGCCTAATAAAGTCAGTCTCTTCACTATTTGGGCATAAATGACTGTTATAAAAAGCCTTTTGTTTTTGTACTAATGACTATGATTTTTGTGAACACTGATACAATAAAGAAGGCCTAAAATGATGGTTATAGGCTTTTATAATTACAAGTAAATGTTACCGGCAAAGTTTGAAATCCGGCATTCTATAGAATGCCTAGGCAAATTATTTCTCCATTTCCTACTTTGCCTTGGCATTTTTATTCGACAGTAATCTAAATAATAATTTAGTCTGGAGTTTGATTAAGACTGTCTAAGTGTGTATGCTGTGTATCTTATCTTATCTTATTAAAAAATACAGACTTGACTTAAAAAAAGATGATTACGTCCTTCGCGTGTTCATACATGTATTACGTCAGTGTGCTAGGTACATTGTTGATTTAGTGTTGTCTGAAATGCGAAAGAAAAGAATTTGTGATTAACGTATACACGACTACTAAGAAGGAACCACTTGACTAGATCTTCAGTTAAAAGCTCATCAGCCGTTTTATTTTCATGATCGTGGAAAGCACAAGCTAATTTATCATTTTGAATAAAAAAGACTTAGTCCGATTCATTTTTAGCGGCCCCCGAAAGGGGAAAAGACTCTATTAGTTTGTGTGGCCTGTCTGTCCGTCTGTTCGTCCCATTTATATGTCAGAAACTAAAAGAGACATTAAAAATCGGACATCATGATTTTTAGATCATTCAAAGTTCTGATGTAACGGCTACTTTTTTCTTTTTCGAAAGTAAACCATATAATTTTTTAAAATTATATATGCAAGCAAATTTTTCAAAAAATTACACCACTTTTCAATGAAAAACTTCAGGGTAGGTAACTTTTTAGAAAGGTCATGGAATTCTTCATTAAAAACTCAAGCTTCATTCATAGATTCGCGCATTGGTAAAAAAAAATTGCATCTAAATTCACAATGGTAAAAGTGTCAATGGATCATTATAAAACATATTTTCCATTTATTAACTAAGTCATTGAATAGAATACTGATTCAAATGTTATTTTAAAAAAAAAGAATTTTGATACGAACTTCGTTTTAGTTATAAGTTTTAAAAATAACGAACTACTTTTATAGCCCGCAATTTCGACATATCCTCATTATAGGGGCCTACACTTGACAGTGACAGTCTAAAAAAGACTAAATAGAGCCCAGATCTACATAATTATACGAGTTCTAGTCTAGATATAGTAGATTCTATATCAAGATTCTATATCTAGTTCTAGATCTAGATCTAGACATAGATATCGACTTAGATCTAGATATAGACTTAGATCTAACTCTAGTTCTAGACTTAGAGACTTAGATCTACGTAATTACGTAATTTTCATTGTTTTATCAATATTATCACGTGGCTAAATGTTGTAGCTTAAAGTAGGTCAAGAATTGTTTTTTTTTCGTGTTGCCAATTTATCTAATTTTGTTAGAAGAATAAATCTTTTTTAGTTTCTCTTTATTACAATGTATTGTGAATTACTTTGATCCTTTATTGATTTTGCCAGTAAATAGTTTTACATGGTGACAAGCAAAATGTTTCCGAATCTTTAACTGTTAATGCTCTTCCGCGGTGCTGAATTCAACCAATGAAACGAACAGGAGGTAACCCTCAAACTAATTCAGTAACACCGGCGAAAGGCCGAAACAATCAATGTAGGTAGTCGACGCTTTTGTTGATCAACAAATATGTTTAGAACCGTCGAATGTCGTCTACTTCTAGCCGACTATCAAATCCTTATGTCTACGTCGATCAGAAAAAACGTCTTGTTTCTATCGACTCCTAGAGCGTTCTTATTTTTTAAAAGTTCTATCACGTCATCGTCGCTAAGAAAAATCATTTCCCTTTATTTCACAAATAACTAATTCCTACTCTTGTCATAACATTACTTACTCATTGTAGAATATCCTACCTAGAGTCTTAAGTAATTATGTTGTTCATTTTGTGGTGTTTTTTTTTTCACATTTATTTACATTATATTATTATTATCATTCTTGTTTCTAGCTATGTGATTGACTGACTGACTCTTTACTTATTTTCATACTTGGGGTGGACGATAAAATACGAACATTTAACCTGTGATTACTTACCGGATACATAGAAAAACTAAAAGCTATTTTCATGATCAAAAGCGAGCAGTTAAATTTACCAAAAACAATTTTGTTTTATTCAAAATTTCAACCCAAGACGTTTTCATAGAGACGAAACTTAAATTTTTAAATGTACAAAATTTACTTCTTTCCTCTTTCAGCAATTATTCCCACTTTTTAGCGGCCCCCGAAAGGGAAAAGACGCTATGAGTTTTTGTGCGAAATGTCTGTCCGTCTGTCCCATTTAGATCCTGTAAACTAGAAAAGATATTGAAAATCCGACATCACTATATTTTAGACCATTCAAAGTTCTGATGCAACGGCTACTTTTTTTTTTCTTTTCTGAAAGCGAAAAATCTAATTTTTTAAAACACTTATGCAAGCAGTTTTTTTTCATAAAATTGCATCACTTTTACATTTATTAACTATTAAACACTCATACACTTACGATGCTTTATTAGGAGAGCCGAATGTTTTCCATATTTTTAACACATTTATGCAAACGGTTGTAGATTTTTTGTCAAAAATTTTTTGTTTTTATATTTATATTAAGTTATGTAAGTTCTGTTATACTAAGACTACTAAGTACTACATTTACACAAGAACAATTGTTTGCTATTTTTTAAAGAGAAAAAATCTATTTAGCATGCATTATAAATTAGATCTAATTTAAAACCAATAGTAAACATGTAAACTGCATTTACTTGTACATATATTTATGCTTTTCATTTAAAAAAGAGATAGAGCCTTTTCAAAACAATTAGATCAATTATAAGACATCAGTTGGGCAGAGGAATCGCTATGGCTGAGTGGTAAAGCACTTGGCTTTCGAACCTGGGTTCCCGGGTTCGAATCCTGGTGAAGACTGGGATTTTCAACTTCGGAATCTTTGGGCGTCTCTGAGTCCACCCAGCTCTAAAGGGTACCTGACATTAGTTGGGGAAAAGTAAGGCGGTCGGTCGTTATGCTGGCTACATGACACCCTCATTAACCGTAGGCCACAAAAAACAGATGAACTTTACATCATCTGCCCAAGGTCTGAAAGGGGAACTAGTTAGGCCAGGTTCACATCTAACTTTGCATTCACTTTCACCTTTCCTTTGATCTGCTGGACCGTTGGGGCACTACACCTTCTTTCTCCATTCTTATCTCTCATTTGTCTTTGATATAATTTCATTCGGATGTTCTTTTTGAAACTATTGAAGCCTGCCTGGGTGGACCACTTCGGGGGCCGATTTTGAGTTTGTTTCCACACAAACTGTCTTTGTAACCTTGTTGTTTTTTTTTTTTTTTTGGTGCGCAACATTTTTTCTCTCTCTCTCTCTCCACAGATCTAGATCTATATACGGTCAAAATAAACCAAGAAAATAAATAAAACTGAATAAATAGATCCTACATTGCCTCTTGCTATAGAATGTTGAATCTAATTTTGGATTATTTAATTCCTTTTTTAAAAGTAGGTGTTATTATTGTTTTTGAGTTAGTGGGAGTAGCGAAGTCATTTTATCATAAGTACACTTAACATTTTTTTTTTTTATACGTATGCAGTTTCAGTATGTTTCTTTTCATCGCCAACAATTTTAAGTTTTTATTTTCATGTGTATATTGAGTCTACTAACTTTTTTACAAATCTTATATCGATTTACTCTGTCTTTCTGGTAAAAAGTTTGTACACGTGATTTCTTCGACACCCAATTTCGGATCAAACTGCAATTTCGCACTATTATTTCTTTTAAATGTTAACAAAAGAATCTTTTTTTTTTAATAACCAATTAGCTAATTAACTATTGGTAAAAAATTATTTAGCTTGGTATCTCAAACAAGGCAAAGAAATTGTACTTGAATGAAGTAGCGGTAAAAGATGAATTAGACCCTTTTATAGATTGCCTTCTGAGGCTTAGTGAACACAAACATGAAATAGAAACACTAGATAACTATACAATCTTCCATGTTCATAGACTCCTTGCTGAGTAGTTACCGCGTTGGCTTGGGAAGTCTGAGGAAGCTTTAACCCACAAGTTCGAATTCAGGTCGTTCTCTTTTTTATTTTAAAACATTGAAAAAGCGATCACCCTGATACCCCACCTTTTTCCTTAGCGTATTGAGAAAGCTAAAAGAAAGAAATTGCGCAAAACAAATACAATCGGTAAAAAAAATATTTCATCACACAGTCTAGATCTATTATAAATTTAATTTTATGATTGATCCAAACTAATTGATACACTTCAAAGAAACAAATTTTTTTTAAAGTATTTTTTTTTATTTTGCTTGTTTTAATCAATAGCAGCGTACATCATCGGGGCTCGGGGGAGAAATTTGTACGTCGATGTACTACTCTTTTATCTTTTGATTGAGATATAAAATATTATTACAATATGTCTGAAACTCCACCAGAGTGTCTTTCATCGGTGTTGCGTGATTCAATTTCTTATGTCTTGCTTGAATGTAACGTACTAACAGTAGTGTCACGGCGTACATTTTCGTCACCAGGGGATATTATTAATTAATATCATTGTCCCCCCTAACAAGGTCTCACCACGCAAGAGCTACGAAGTATGTTGTCTAGCTATGTGGAACAAAATAATGTTTGCACTGATTGGAAGTAGAGATTATTTACCCTTATAGATCTAGTTCAGTGCATTTCTGATGTCATGTCAGTTGTTCTTTGGCTTCTAAGGTGGAACGTTTTATTTAAAAGAAAGCTCTAGATCTTGCAGTGAAATATCCCTCACAATAATTATCAATTAGTTTTGATCTCGCTTATGTGATCACTCCTTAGACAGAACTCGGGTACTTTAAGCCAGTCATCAATCACCACTGTAGACAGAACTCGGGTACTTTAAGCCAGCCATCAATCACCACTGTAGACAGAATTCGGGTACTTTAAGCCAGCTATCAATCACCACTGTAGACAGAACGCGGGTATTTTAAGCCAGTTAGCCATCAATCACCACTGTAGACAGAATTTGGGTATTTTAAGCCAGTTAGCCATCAATCACCACTGTAGACAGAACTATCAATATGACAGAACTCGGGTATTTTAAGCCAGTTAGCCATCAATCACCACTGTAGACAGAACTCGGGTACTTTAAGCCACCCATCAATCTCCACTGTAGACAGAATTCGGGTACTTTAAGCCAGCCATCAATCACCACTGTAGACAGAACTATCAATATGACAGAACATCTTAAAACGTATGATAGATTTAATAAGTACATGGGTCTTTAAAAATATCACAAGACTAATTTAATGGCCCTATTTTGACGAGACAGACAAATTAAATCTGTGACAACAGAACTTAAATGCTTTCTTTAAAGCCTTAAGAATCAGCGTGCGCGCGTATGTGTGTGTATGTGCGTTGCACGCAAGCAAAGAAACCCTAGATAGAAATGTAATACGGTAGCTGAAAACTTTTTTTTTTTTTGTTTGGTTCGTTTCATTTTATCAACGGATTAACATTGGCTATGATTTGTTTTTTTAAATTGATGGTCTGTATTTTTGACAACTGTCGGTCATATTGAAATAGAGAGTCGAAGGGATAGAAAGAAAAAAAAAGAGGGAGACGGAATTCGAGAGGGATAAAAAGAAAGATGAGGAAATCGGAATAGTGAAAGTTGTGGTCCGAGGTCAATGTCAATAATTAACTGCTGTTAAAATAATCCTGAACAGAATGTTACGTAGGTAGTTATGGAGGTTTATTGTTATAAATGACAATGAAAGTTTACAGTGAATATAGAATAGTTTGAAATAAAGCAGGATAAAGGTGAGGTGAAAAGGAGAGAAGCAAATAAAATGAAGGAATAGAATTAAAAAAGGAAGAGAGGGAAGTAAAAAGGAAGGAGAGAGTGGGAAGAGAGGTAAAGAGGAAGGGAGAGAATGTGAATGAAGGGAGAAATAAAGAAGGGTATGGAGGTAGAAGTCGGGTAGTAATAGAGAGAATGAAAAAGAAAGGAAGGGATGGAGAGAAAGAGAGAGAATGTGACCGATTGAGGAATGGAATTGAAGAAAAAAAGAATGGAAGAGAAAAAGAGAGAGTGGTGAATCGAAAGACAAAGTTAAGGAGAGAAAGTGAGATAAAATAAGAGTAAGACTGAAAGCTAGAGTTATGAGGAAAGAAACAGAAAAGCAATGGATTCTAACAATTAAACTGCACCATCAATGTCACTTAATCTCAATAGTACTTTTAGAACATTATTATTTTATTTTAACACCTACGCGTTTAGTAGAGCAAGGAGGAAGGAAATGTTAAGGTAAATTATTATTTTAATATCTCAAATACGAATATATTTCATAATCTTTTTTGTTTCTATTCCTCTGTTGTTTAATGTTCACAGTGATTCTATGAGAATGATCTCATAAGTCTTTTATTATAATTATTATTTTGTTATTTTAAAGCCTCTATGTGTTGATCGACTGTAAATGTTTGCTGTTTTAACTGTTGACAAGCCTCAATATTAAAGCAATCTATTCAGTGACTAGTAGAAACTTGCAAAGATAGCTTACATTCATGCATTGCTTGTAAAAGACAAGAAAGTCTTTTTAAAATTTTTTTTTGGTCAAAAATATCAAATTTTAATTTGGTTTTTGGAAGATTATTTGCTTATGTTAGAGCTTTTCAAATAAATTTAAGATAACAATAATAATAGTAATAGTAATAATAATAGATGTTTCATTGAAAACTGATAAAGAGACTACATTGAATTTTGTTTCTTTTGAACGAAACTCGAGCCTGGCAGTGCCAGAGAATGAATACTTGTTCCTTTTTCGTTTCTTACATCATCATCATCATAATAATAGTTATCATCCATAAGGAAATTATCTTACTATTTGTACATTACACCAAACAAAATATTATAACTATAACTATTATTTAATTCTACTCCGTGGACTCGTAAGACAGGATGTTCTAAGACTATTATACCAGTAAGAAATAACTGTGTTGTCCTTATAGAGTACTACCACTCTGCTTGGAAATTCACGGCTAATCCAAACTACTTAATACAACTACGTGTAAATAAGCCTTTTTTATAAGTATCTCTTTTAATGTTTTTCTGTTGTTGTTTTTTTCTATCTAAAGTTGTTTTTTGGGTTGTTGTTTTTTTTTAGTTTTGTGTATGTTTAACTCTGATAACCTCTGAGAAGCATTTCCTTTAGTCAGTTCAGCAATAAGCTCTATTTCATGCTGGGTCTACTTACTGAATAATGAAGGATTAAAGTACAGTTGCACACGGCTTCAGAACGAGACAGCTGGAGGCCGCGGGATAAACATTTGAGACCAAAAACAAATCTGCTGCCGAGGACAGACGTAAAAAAGAAAATCTAAATCAACCACCGGCAGACAATGCCTTATGCCTGCGCTGGATGTGGCAAAATATGAAAGTCACAGCTGGGGCTGCGTAGCCACGGGAAATACTGCATTCCTCATTAATCTTCGGACACGCTGGAAAATGGCCTTCATTGTCATGGGGCTCTGAGAGGTGTGTTTAATTAAAAACAATAAATTATTGAAATAATTTAGTTTTTGAGACGTGAGGTCTAGGGGTTTCTAACGCCACCATAGACCATCGTGCGTTACAGATTGGAAACAGAACACACAGGTAGCATATAATTGATAAAAGAATCCCTATTGTCAACAAGATCAAATAGTTTAATGTAATTAAAATGAAAGGGGGAGATAAGCCAAGGCACTTGACAGCTTGGTTACCAATATGGCGGAGTAAGTCCAGCGAGAAGAGGAAAAGGTGGGGTTTGGGGGTAAAATTGGACCTGGAAAGGGAAAATAATATGGATGAAATTAATAAATAATAATTAATGCTGTGATAAAATTGAGTGACACTGTCAGCAAGCTTTTGAGCTGCGACAATGTGCCCTGCACAACGACTAACGCCTTTACTTTTCCCCAATTAATGTCAGATACCTATTAGAGCTGGGTGGACTCAGAAACGACCTAGAATCCCGGAATTAAAAATTCCAGTCTTCACCAGGATTCGAATTCGGGATCCCTGATTCGGAAGCCAAGCGTTTTACCGCTCAGCCACCAAGCCATCACATATGAATTACTTCCCTTGTGTATTAATTGTCGGAACTGAAGACGATTCCTTTATTATTATAATAATTACATTTCAATTTGCTTCAAAATAAAAAAGAATATTTAAAAAATATGTTTCATGCACTCCTATCGTATATATTACAATGTACTTTTTGGTGTGCTTTACCCTGCACTGACTGATACGTCAGAGTGAAGATTTAGATCAAAATAAATTATTAAAGTCATAAAAAGGAAGCATGATGTCTTCCGTCTAATCAATTAACTCGAGTAGGCAAGAAGCTGCCGTTAGCAGGTAGCGACTCTTGAGTTCTCAAAGGTCAACATTGTTTTGATGTACTAAGTTTGGAAATTCTTATAAAACAATAATGTAGATAAGCAGTCAAGACTATTTCCTAAGGGATGTACTATCTCTGAATGAACAAAGGTTTGCAAGAAGAAGTATAAATGTCACGTTCTCATGCTGAAAGAAGCTGAGTTGATCTTTATTACTGAGGAATGTCCCTATGAGACGAGGTTTCTCGTTGGGCTATTTGTGTAAAGCTAGGGTTAACCTGTGACGTAGGTGCTTAGCCTCTAAACAAGCTTTTTAAAAGTAACGATGTTGTGAAAGGTAGGTAGTTCAACGAAGGGAAGCAGGTAAGATGGACGATATTTAAGGACACATAAATGAATGGACAAAAGCACACAGGAACAGTCTTAGGTCCACAACTATTTTTAATTTACATAAATGATTTACCAAATTGCATTAGTTCGGGAACAAAAGTCAGATTATTTGCAGACGATTGCATAATATATAGAAAAATAAAAACAACACAATACACAGATATTTTACAAAGAGAATTAGATGAATAACGGAACTGGGAATCAAATTGGAGCATGTCTTTCCACCCAGAAAAATGTTAAGAGTAACAAAAAAACTAAAACAAATTAATTCCACTTATCTTATTCATGGCAAACCAGTAACACAGACTAAAAACGCAAAATACCTAGGTGTTATAATAAATGAAAAACTGTCATGGAATCCCCATATTGATGAAACTATAAAAAAATCAAACAAAGCATTAGGATTTATTAAAAGAAATTTATATAAATCAAGTAAGAACATAAAACTAAAATGTTATTTTACCTTGGTTAGGCCAATAATAGAATATGCATCCTCCGTTTGGGACCCATCAACTCAAGATAACATTAAGAAACTGGAACAGACACAAAATAGAGCAGTGAGATTCATAACAAACGAATATTCACACTTAACCAGAGTAACACCTTTATTAAAATCACTAAATTTAGAAAGCCTTCAGGACAGAAGACTCAAAAGTAAAGTAGCAATTATACATAAAACACTGAACCATAATCTTCAAATACAAAAACAAAATTTATCAAAATACTCTGAAAGACACAAAGATAAAGGCACATTCCTCGTCCCATATGCTAGGACAAATTTGTACACATACTCCTTCTTCCCTAGTGCTATTAGAGCATGGAATGGGTTGCCTGAGCTAGCCAGGAAAATCAGTCACTTGGCAGAATTTAAGTCATTGGTTAATATGCATGACTAAATGCATGACGCGTAGGACGTAATCATCTTCTTTTTTGAAGTAACGTCTGTATTATATAAGATAAGAAGATAAGATAAGGTACAGAATTTCGTCGGCTACAGTTCTATCTCACTAGTTCCTCCTAGTTCATGATTCAGACACCCATTTTGTTAGAACAACAACAGTACAACTTCCAAAAGCTGCCTCAGATAAACAGACTGATATTAAATCGGTTTCCGGCTGGACTAAAGAAGTCTTTTTTTTAACGGTGCCTGAAAGGGGAAAAGTATCTGTTAGTTTTGTGTTAATAATGACTATTTTAAAAAATTAAAGTGTACGCTAAATGAATATATGGAGATGCTGTGGCTGAGGGGTAAAGCACTTGAAACAGGAAGTGCCGTACGTGTTTGAATCCTGGTGAAGACTCTAGGTAGACGCCCTCCGAGACGATTTTGAGTTTGTTTCCAAACAAACTGTCTTTGTAACC